>NC_060274.1:118819103-119127031 GCF_021613505.1 Equus quagga | reverse complement strand
GAGGAAATGTCTTCCTCCCCGACACTGGTATGATAAGATGTTACAAGGTCATCTTGTAGATTTCCTGCCCAAGACCTAAAAACAGCCATTTTTCCAAGAAGCCCTGGTTTAGGTATTCTACTGGGAAATAGTATTGCAAGGCACAATCTGGGCCTAGGGATATATAAAATAGGTCTATATATAAAAAATGAGTCCAGGGTCCAGCCCCATGGCTGAGTGGTTAAGTTCGTGCACTCCACTTCAGCGGCCCAGGGTTTTGCCGGTTCAGATCCTGGGTGTGGACATGGCACCACTCATCAAGCCATGCTGAGGTGGCATCCCACATGCCACAGCTAGAATGACCCATAACTAGAATATATAACTATGTAACAGGGAGCTTTGGGGAGAAAAAGGAAAAATAAAATCTTAAAAAAAAACAAAAAATGAGTCCATCGTGATATGTTACAAGTTAAATACAAAACTCTAGAGACTTTACTTAACCTCTTCTATATTATTTTTATATCTAGGATATTTCATAATTATTCATGTGCTTTATCTTACATTACACACATAACATTCCTAGATAATACTTCTGTCTCCACTGATACAGTTACTGAAAACTGTTAGAAAAAATTTTGCATATGCTCTTCCTGTTCTTCTCCCATTTTAAAAAGTGTGCTAGATCTACATTGTCTGAGTATATAGCTATTACAAGAGACTCCTGTTAAGTGCTTTGAGTGGAAACGGACTTTTTGAACAGTATACACAAATATAAATCACAGAAGAAAAATTAAATTTGACAGCAGCAAATTAATATTTCCGCATGACAGAAGATTTCATTAAAAAGGTGAAAAGAAAAAAATCCCAGACTGACAAAAGATATTTCCAACACACACATCAGATAATATAAGATAGTTATTCGAAATATCTAAAGATTATCTCTATATGCTTACAAAAGTAGCCAAGGACTCTGGATAAGAAAAATGTGAAGCTCCATCTCTCCTCCCCTATTATTCTCCCATTTTCTCTATTCAGCTCTACAGAAACTTTACAGAGTATCTATACTTACTGAAGACTCTTCTGCCAAAATATCTCGTCTGCTACAGTGAGATATTTGCAGAAGGAAGCAAACTCTTTCGGCAATTAGAAGCAGGATAATTTCTAGTAAGGCATTATTATGGAGTAGAATTTGAAACAACGTAAAGACATATATAATAAGACTTTTATTCCCAGCACTATTCTTATTAATGACCTTCTAACTGCCATATCCGCAAGATAACCAGTTTCCTGTGCTCCCTTTCCAGGCTTTTCTTCATGCAAATATATGCAAATATAAGCATAAATTAATTTTTACTGTTTTCTTCCAAAAAGGTAACAAACTAAACAAAATGTTCTGCTCTTTGCTTTTCTTACTCAACAGTATATCTCAGAGATCTCTTTCAACATCGTAGAAAACTTTCTCATTGTTCTTTTAGCTGCATAATATTTGGCTGAATGGAAGTTCCATAAAATATTTAAGTAGTCGCTTTTTGATATACATTTGGGTTGCTAATACCAAACTTGTGTATTTACAAAGAATGGAGCAGAAGAAACCTGTAAACTAGTGTCATATGACACAGCAATGTTAATTGAGAATACTGGGTGTGACAGGAACAGGGATTGGGATGGGACAATACTGGAACTGAGACGTAGGGTTAGGAAGCCCAGGGAAGAACTGAAAGACAGCTTGGTAAACTTGGTCCTTGTGAGGAAGGTGAGGCAGGAAAGAGCACAGAAATGAATCTGGCATTTATGGACAGACCTGAAAAAGGATCAGAAAAGAAACTGGGCTTGAGAAGGGACACGGGGTAGCTAAGAGAGAAGGGAGGTGGAATGCACATGTCAGAAGAGAACAATGTGAGAAATGCAGGGAGAAGTGACCAGGGCCTGCCTCTTTTTCTGCCCTCTCTGCACTCCTGCCTTAGCCCAGGGACACAGTTAGGTCAGCTCTCCCTTGTCACTTCAGCTCCCAGAAAACAGCCCCATTGCTCTCCCACATTTGGGACTGGCATGATGATGTGAGTGATGCCAGATAAGAAAATGCCTCTTTCCATGATGCTCCCTCCACACTCTGAGAAAATCCACCAATTAGAAATGTGTGTATATAAACACACATTGGTTACTAAGGTTGGTAAGAAGTCAGCATTGTGGAGTGAGTTCGTGCTCACAATTGCCAGCCGAGAAAATCTAGAGAGGTACTGTCACTACTGAAATTTGGAGCAGGAACCTCAAGGAAAACTTAAACATTAAGCTGGACTTGGGATCACTCAGGGAGGTAATATGGGGAACTATAGGAAATGAGAAAATCATGGAAGCACAGGACAATATAGTGGAAGATGACCTCAACAGCTAGAATCAAACATTTAGGTCAGCTGTCAGAGAACGAATTACACTTTTCCTTGCTTTTCAGATTCAGAGATCTTGGTGTTCTAAAAAATCACACATATTTTGAATATTTATACATGTCAAATTTATTTTGTGAAATGTATTTTAACTAAAAAGTGTGTACAAACATATATATCCAGTTAAAAAACAACAAAGTGATTTCCCATGGAGGAATCATGCAGTTAGAAAATAAAGCACTGTCAGTAACTTAAAGTTCCCTTGTACATCACAAACCATTTGGTGATGAAAATAATCATTTCAGATTTGAACCAGTGCTTTCAGATTGTTCAGGTCCGTGATGATGACCCATGATTGTCCTTAGGACAGAGATAATCCTTGAGGAGTTGACAGCACTATTTCATGACATCTCGAAACGCCTCTATGAATTAGTCATTATGGAGGGTAAAGATAAAAGGGTTCAAGGCCTGCCCATGGCTGAGTGGTTAAGTTTGCATGCTTCGCTTCGGCAGCTCAAGTTTTCTCCAGTTTGGATCCCAGGCACAGACCTAGCACTGCTCATCAGGCCATGCTGAGGCGGCACCCCACATAACACAACTACAAGGACCTGCAACTAGAATATACAACTATGTACTGGGGAGGGGGGAGCGGCAGGGTGGGGAGGGGGGGCTTTAGGGGTAAGAAGAAGAAGAACAAAAAGATTGGCAACAGATGTTAGCTCAGGTGCCAATCTTTAAAAAAAAAGGTTCAGAAAGGGAGTCACCACTGAAATCATCAGTGGCACCACCCTGTTGTACTCGGCTGCCTGGATTTACTTGGATTTCACGTAGAGAAATAAGCAGACACCATAGCCGATTACAACAAAGGTGAAGTGGGAGGCACATGTAGAGAAGGCTTTCCTCCGGCCAGAGGCTGAGGGGATCTTGAGGATGAAGGAGATGACGTAGGTGTAGGAGACAACCGTCGGGGCCAGAGAACCAATGATAATGAAAATAGCTTTAAAAAAGAGCAAACTGTGTGAAAAGACTGTCATCACAGGACAGTTTCAGCAGTTGCCCTCACTGACAGTAAAAATGGTCTAACACATTTGATTTGCAGAAATTAAACTGAAATGTGGCATACATTGGCCAGATTTAAAATAGGAACCCAAACACCCATGACACAACTACCACCCAGATGCAGGTGTAGCTGTTCCTAACAATGTTGTACTTCAGAGGGTTACAGACAGTCACATAATGGTCCACAGCCATCGCTCCCATTAATATAAACCATGACATACCCAAGGAAAGGTACAATACAGTTGTGCACCACATGCAGTCTCATGAAGCGGCAACCCCTAGAGTATCAAGGGGATTGCAACAGATGTGATCAGGATCCCTAGACAGAAAGGTAGGCAAGGAAGAAATACAAGGGAAACTGCAGACATTTGTCAACACAGACCATCATGATGATGACTGTGTTTCCAATTAATGTCACAGAGTAGAAGAGGAAGAAGGTAGCAAACAAGATATGGCATTATTCTTGCGAGTCAAGGACCTAAGAGATATAAATTCAGCGGCACTAGAGTGATTCCTCCGGTTAGTTCTGAGCACTTCCTCCTTATGAAATCTAGAGAGTAAAAGCGAACACTGCTTCTATCTCAAAACAAATAGAAACAGTTCCAGGCAGAGAAAATATTCTCTTCTTCATAGGCTCTAAAATATCACTAGGAAAGGTTTGTGTTCTACTGTTCCCTCTACGTACAATGCTAATTCTTTTAAGAATGTACACAATATATGAAGAAAATTGCTTCTGGCCCAGAAGATGAGGCCAGTCACCAACACCACCCCATAGGCAAGACAACTCCTTGCCCAATACACACCACCTGCATCTCTCAATCCACAGGTTATCCTGCCTCCCACTCTACTCTGAACAGCCATGCAGTCTGCCTCCCTGACCACAGCATGCTCCTTTATACCACTAAGTCCCTTCCATGGGGAATGCCCTAAACTATCTGGTCCACCAAGCATATTCTGTCCTGTGAGCTCTGCTCCAGTATCACATCCTATAAAAAAGTTTTCCCACCCAATCCTACCCAAATCTGGTTATGTGTTTACTTTGGTTCTTCCTGACACAGGGTCTATTTGCATCATAATCATTTTAAAGGCTTTCCTTTACCTCCATCATCATAGGTATCACTGGTGGGTGTGAATGTGGGGAACTCTGAGGAATTTCTGTAATATGTTGAGGGCAAGGACTGTCTTTCTCAGGCCACTGGTCAGCTAGTTCCCTGAGTGAATTACTGTTTTCTTTCTCCCTACTCTTGGAAGGGAAAGTCTGCCTTGCTCTGCTCCCCAGTGAATGTGTCTTCTCATAGGAGGTAGGCTAACAAGCACCTGGGCTTAGTCAGTCAGGGGCCTCTTTCTCCCAGACTCTAATACCAATTCCAGACTAACAGGAGGAGGGTCTAGAGGAGAGCGTGGGAGGAGCTTCCATCCTCGATGTCCACCTGTCCCACACTGACCTCATGCTGGGACTGGCAGACAAGAGACTAAAGGTCCAATTTCAACATCCTCTGCCTTCACAAGAGCCCAAAACCCTAGATCCAGCAGGAAGTCAAAGCCACCAAATGTGAAATCTGGGCCCAGTCCAGGCCCTACATATAAGTGGCCATAGTCTCAGTCTAACAGAAGTTCAAAAACTCTCCCCAGAGCCAATGTTCCTTTTACAACCAGGTTTTTCCTACAAAATCATATGAAAAATTAAAGACTCAGTTGTAACTAACATGAAATAGACCCAAGGACCTGAGCCCCTTAGGATTTCTGGGCTCCATCTCTCATTTCCTTCAGGTCTTTGCTCAAGTGCCCAAGCTCAGGGAGCCTTTCCTCATCATCTTCTCTAAAAGGACACAGACCACCCTTCACTCTCTGTCACCTCACCAGGATATATTTCTCTTCTCAGCTCTCCTCAACTGAAATTATATGTTTGCTTTTTGTTTATTTCTGTCTCCCATTTTACAATGTAAGCTCCACGAAATCAGAAAGTTTGTCATGCTTGCTTACCGTTTCTGCTACTTGATGAATATTTTTGAATGAATAAGTCAATGAATCGATCAATTAATGAATTTATGAACAAAGCTTATCTAGTCCCAGCTAAGGCCAATTCTGAAGCCAATTCTCCCTTCAGTCTTCACTGAAACACTGCCCTGCCAACATGCACTCCTCTCTCTGCAGATCCCTTATAAAATGGCAATTGGGTAACAATTGTTTGGAGAGCTCAGTAGTCTGCCTTCCATCATTTCTGTTTAGCCAGGACCAGATGAAAAGGAGAGAGGAGGGTCATAACAAGAGCAAGGAGCTGTGCCTATGTCCAATATTGGGTCAGGAAAGAGCGGAATCTACTCTCTGCTGTACAGGGAGTGGGGATTTGAAGATGAGCCCATACAGTCTTCTGCTCCCCTAGCCCACTCTTCAGGCTGTAGGTATCCTTGTTCTAGAAGGAAGCCGGACTCAGAACTTCCCGTTTGATCCTCTCCTACTCTGTCTTTCACAGAGAGAAACTGCTAAAAGATACTTACCTCCAGAGAAAGAGACTGAACTGGAAATTCTATAGCTCTCAAGGATGTGCCCCAGGCTACTACGCTCAGCCTGACTAGTGCTGAGCATGCTCTGTGGGCCAGAGCAAGTAGCTGCTGTTTTCACTCTCAGTGAAAGACAAAATTGTCCTCACACTAGCTTGTAGAAAAAAATTCAGTAATAACTGCTATGGGAAGCCCAATTGTATCTCTCTGACTTTCTCTCCTTCTTTCCCTCCCCAATGTGTCGCCAAGGAGAGTTATATGCTGAGGAACCAAATTTGCCTAAGTTCAGAGAAACCCTAGGGATGCAGTGAAGGGAAAGACAGAGAAACTTCCAGCCCTTCTCTCATGAGGCTAATCAAATTTAAGAACTCTTAAAAGTTTTTTTAATGGCCACACTTGAAATCTCCCTCATCAGGAGTTTCTCAGCACCCAGGCTGCCCTCCTCCTAGGCCCCAAGTCCCCCATAGAAACATCAGAAAATAAGTAGGAACTGTCAGAACTAACTTTGTCAAACTCTAGAAAAGAATAAAAGATTTATAACAACCAAGGAAACACTGATTCAAGAAAAAGGCAACTTAAAAATGTTAAGAAAACTTTGTGATGAAGAAAACTTTTATTTACCCTTGCCCATGCTTTCCCCCTCTCAGCAGCAGTCTTGAAATAGCAATTTGCATTCCCATTGTGGGACCCCAGTCCCTGGTTCTCAAGGGAGCAGAGTAGATCTTACTTACAAAGTATTGTGCACGTCTGTTCTAACTGTCTGGGGCTACCTGAAGGACTGACACAAGATGCTTCTCCTTGTTTCACCTAACACAGAACTCACCCAGGGTGGAAAGAGGCAGGCATTGCTCAAGCAAGTTTTTGCTTACTAAAAACCCTCAGCAACCTGGGGCAAAAGATTATTGTTAAGACATACAATAGGCCATCGAAAACCTCAGAAGGAAAGTTTCTTTGGGAAATTGGGGTTTTTAAAAGCACTTGCATTATACTGGGGGATTTAGCTGTAAATGCCTACATTAAAAAAGTAGAAAGACTTCAAATCAATAACCTAACTTTGCATCATAAGGAATCAGAAAAAGAAGAGCAAATTTAATCCAAAACTAGAAAAAGGAAGGAAATAAAAATTAGAGAAGAGATAAATAAGACAGAGGATATAAAAACAACAGAGCAAATCAACAAAATCAGAAATGGGTTATTTGATAAGATTGACAAAATTGACAAAGTTTAACTAGATTGACTAAGAAAAAAAGAAAGAAGACTCAAATTACTAAAATCAGAAAAGAAAGTGGAGACATCATTATGTATTTTATATAAATAAAAGATGATTATAAGAAAATACTATGAATAATTGTATCCAACACATTGGATAACCTGGATGAAACAGATAAATTCCTAGAAACGAACAACCTACCAAGACTGTTTCATTATGAAACAGAAAATCTGAAGAGACTTATAACAAGTAAAGAGATTAAATTGATAATCAATACCTCTCCAAAAAAGTCCAGAGCCAGATGGTTTCAATGGTAAATTCTATCAAAGATTGAAAGAAGAATTATCACCAATCCTTCTCAATCTCTTCCAACAAATAAAAGAAAAGAAACTTTCTAACTCATTCTATGAGGTCAGCATTATCCTGATACCAAAGCCATACAAAGACATCACAGGAAAAGAAAATAGACCAATATCCTTTACAAACATAGATGCAAAAATCTTCAACAAAATACTAGCAAAGTGAATCCAGAAGCATATTAAAAGGATTATACACCACGACCACGTGGGCTTTGCCCCAGGAATGCAAGGGCGGTTCAACATAAGAAAACTCAAAGAATGTAATACAGTATATTAATAGAATGAAGAGGGAAAAAACCACATTATCATCTCAATTGACACAGAAAAGGAATTTAACAAAAGCCAACATCCTTTCATCAACTCAGAAAACTAGGAACAGAAGGAAACTTCCTCAATATTATAAAAGGTATGCACAAAAAACCCCTCAAAACTAAAATCATACCCAATGGTGAGAAACTGAAAGTCTTCCCACTAATATCAGCAATAAGACAAGAATGACCACTTTCACTGTTGCTATTTGACATTGTCCTGGAAGTTCTAGCCAGAGCAATTAGGAGGGAAAAAAAAGAAGGAGGGAAAGAAGGAAGGAAGGGAGGGAGGGAGGAAATTCAAGTCACCCAAATTGGAAAGGAAGAAGTAAAGCTATCTACATTCTCAGATGACATAATCCTATACATAGAAAATGCCAAAGAATCCACAAAAAACCTACTAGAGCTAACAAATGAATTCCACAAAAACTTACAGAGTTCAAAATCAACACAGAAGAGTCAGTTGTTTTTCTAGACACCAGCAAAGAACAATCCAAGAGGAAAATTAAGAAAACACTTCTATTTACAATAACATCCAAAAGAATAAAATACTTGTTACTGAAATACCTATTACCTATACCTAAAATAACATTTAACCAAGGAAGTGAAAGACTTGTACTGAAAACTAAACAACATTGCTGAAAGAAATTAGACTATTACATAAATGAGTCAAAGATGGCCTCTGTGTATTGCCCATAGGTTGTTTACTTCTTCACTGCAGGTTGAGACCTGTTAGTGCAACAGCTCAACAGCACCAAACTCTATCTTTCATGCATCCAATTTATTTTTTAAATAGCCCATATAAGCAGATTTTTAGCTATTTGAGCCTTCCTGCTTTGCATACCCCACATCTGCTGACCATTGATAAAATAGATCATCATAGTTATAACAGTCTCAACTTGCTACAGCCCTTCAGAGCTTTCTGACCCATAGACTCCACATAGTACTGCTGAGTGACATCACCTAGACAAGGAAGGCTCCTCTCCAACCCCTTATTCCCCTGGGAGCTTCCTTGCCTTCTGGTGGCCCCTTGTCTTAAGCCTTTGGACAGTCTCATGCTATGAAGGACTTCCACGCTCATGAAACCCTGTCCAATAAAGTTTGTTGTGTGTCACTGCTCCTCATGGTCATATTTTTTTCCTAGATTATTTCCAAAATCCCTTACACAGACCTCAGTAAATAGAAATAACATACCATGTTCATGGATGGGAAGACATAATATTGTTAAGTTGGCAATCCTAGCAAAAGCAACCTACAGAGTCAATGTAATCTCTATCAAAATTCCAACAGCCTTTTTTGCAGAAATGAAAAAGCTGATTCTTAAACTTATATGGAATTGCAAGGAATCCTAAATAGCCAAAACAACCTTGAACAAGAACAACAAAGTTAAAGAACTCACATTTCCCAATTTCAGAACTTACTACAAAGCTACATAATCAAAACAGTGTGGTACAGCCATAAGGATGGATATGAAGACCAATAGAATAGAATTTAGAGCTCAGAAATAAACTCACATAGCCAACTGGTTTTCAACAAGGGTGCCCAAAACATTGAATTTCTGTAAGAAGGTGCTGGGAAAACTGGATTTCCACATGCAAAAGAACGAAGTTGGGCTCCTATCTCATGCCATTTACAAAAATTAACTCAAAATGAATCAATGACCTAAATATAAGAGCTAAAACCGTAAAAATCTTAGAAGAAAACATACAGGTAAATCTTTATGACCTTGGATTTGGCCATTGATGATAGAAAAGCATGAGAAACAAAAGCACGAGAAACCAAAAGCATGAGAAACAAGAGAAAAATAGATAAATTGGAGTTTATCAAAAGTACAAACGTTCGTTCACCAAAGGACATTATCAAAAAAGTGAAAAGACAACCTACAGTATAGGATAAAATATTTGCAAATACTATATCTGATAAGGGTTTACTATCTAGAATATAGAAAGAATTCCTACAACTCAACAACAAAAAGACAAACAAACCAGTCAAAAACTGGGCAAAGGTTTGAATAGACATTTTGCCAAAGAAGATACACAAACGGCCAATAAGCACATTAAAAGATGCTCAATATCACTAGTCATTAGGGGAATGTAAATCAAAACCACAGTGAGAAATCACTTCATACCTACTTGGATGGCTACAATTAAAAACAAACAAACAAACAGAAAATAACAAGTGTTGGCAAGAATGTGGAGAAATTAGAACCTTCATATATTGTTGGCAGAAACGTAAAATGGTCCAGCTGCTGTAGAAAACAGTTTGGCAGTTCCTTAGAAAGTTAAACATGGTATTACCATATGACCCAGAAATTCTACTTGTAAGCATATATTCAAAAGAATTGAAAACAGGGACTCAAACAGATATTTACGCCGTTGTTCACTGCAGAATTATTCATAATAAGCAAAAAGTGGAAGAACTCTAAATGTTCACCAACAGATGAACGGATAAACAAAATGTGGTGTATACATGCAATGGAGTATCACTGAGCCATAAAAAGGAATGAAGTTCTGATAAAGGCTACAACATGGATGAACTTGAAAACATTACGCTAAGTGAAACAAGTCAAACAAAAACGACAAATGTCGTATGATTCCATTTATATGAAATATCTAGAATAGGCAAATTCATAGAAATGCAAAACAGATTAGAGGTCACCAGGGGCTTGGAGAAGGGGAGAATGGAAAGTTATTGCTTAATGAATAGAATTTCTGTTTGGTGTGATGAAACAGTTTTGGAAATAGTGGTAATGGCGACGCAATATTGTGAATGTAATTAATGTAATTAAGCATACTGAATTTTACACATCAAATTATTAAAATGGTAAATTTTGTTATATATATTTACCACAGTAAGAAAAAAAGACTTGAGAGGAGTATTAAAACAAACAAACAAACAAAACACCCAGAGATGACCAAATGGGCTCCTGTCAAAATTTTTTCTTCATCTCAAAGCCCTCATGAGCCCCATATTCCCCAGATGGTCTCTGCACTCCCTCTACCAGATATCCTCTGGCCAAAGTTATGAGATCCCTCATAAGAGAAATAGAGAGCATCTGCCATCCATCCAATCTCATGGTCTGCTAATGCTACAGCCCATTCCAGTCTGCCCAACATGCAGGCATTCCAGCTGGCTGTTCAGACATACCTTTCCCTAGCAGGTCTTCAAATTCTATTGGGTCACCTCCCTGAGCTGGCTGGAGTGGGAAGCAAAGAGTGAAGGGTCAAAATGCAGGGGCTGAAGATTATAAAAATCACTTCAATGTGCTTATCTTTGCTTTTGGAGAAATAATTATTAATAAATTAGAAAATTAACAGAAGCTCATGTTAAAAATTCAAGCTGTATAAAAGGAAATAAAGTAGGTAAAAATTCAATATTCCTCTAGAGTTGTCCCATCTCCTAGAGCTAAATACTTTTATTCACCTCTTATGCATCCATACAGAAATTATCCATGCATATATTTGATATGTACCCATACACTCTTTTCTTCAAGCAGTATTCTATCATACATTGGCTGGTTCAGATCCTGGGCGCTGACATGGCACCACTCATCAGGCCATGCTGAGGTGGCGTCCCACATAGCACAACCAGAGGCACTCACGACTAGAATATACAAGTATGTACTGGGGGGCTTTGAGGAGAAGAAGAAAGAAAAATGAAGAAGATTGGCAACAGTTGTAGCACAGGTGCCAATCTTTAAAAAAATAAATAAATAATTAATTATGTTAAATTTTTCTTTTATCAAATTGCCTTCCAAAAAGTTGCAATAATTTATAATCTCTTGAAATGAGATTACATTGGGTCTATGCCCAGAGTCTTTGAGCAGTATGTTTCCACTTCAATGTTAACTCTGTGCAGACCCTAGAAATGACGCTAACGTATCAGGAGTCAGTAATTGTATGGTGTCCTGGAAATAAGGACACATCTCAGAGGTCCTTGCCCCATGGGAACAGTGTTGACAGCTGCCCAGGAAGTGTCTGTGCTAACATCGGCCTGTTTGCCTTGGAGCAGCTGTGTTGGGTCATATGATTACAGATGGAGAATGTGAAAGGAAGGCTGCTGGCAAACGAGGAAATGCAAAGGACGTAGACTCAGACTCTTTCTCTCAGGACTCCTTTTTCAGAATCAATTTCCTTAAATCATATCCTAGATCCTAGATTCAAAGCCACATCAAATCATCAGAAAAAGGAGCCTGGTGTCTTGAGTTCTATAACCGACTCTTTCCCTGACTTATTGAATTCATGGTTCTATGTTTCTCTCCAAAATACAAAGAGCAGACTATCCAGGATGAAAAAGGAAAAACTATCATAGAGAAGAGTAAGGTCTCTGAAATTGGTTAAGTCTGTCTTCTACCTTCATTCAGCAGTAGAAATTCCTCACACGGCCTCTCGTATCCATTCTCAACTCTCTTCATTTCATTCTGCACAAAGGAACTCCACGATCCTTTTTAAAAAATCGTGGTTAAAATACAGATAACATAAATGTACTATCTTAACCATGTTTAAGTGTCGAGTTAAGTACATTCACATTATTGTACAACAGATCTTTAAACTCTTTGCATCTTGTAAAACTGAGACTCTATACCCATGAGACAACTCCCCACTCCCCTCTCACCCCAGCCTCTGGCAACCACCATTCTACTTTCTGTCTCTATGAATCTGACTACTCTAGGTACCTCACTTAAGTGGAATAACATAGCATTTGGTTTTTTGTGTGGACTTTTTTCACTTAGTATAATGTCCTTAAGATTCATCTATGTTGTAGCATGTGTCAAAATTTCTTTAGTTTTAAAGACAGAATAATATTCCACGGTTCCATGGTATGTATATACCACATTTGTCCATTCACCCATTGATGGGCACTTGGGTTGCTTCCACCTTTTGGCTACTATGAATAATGCTGCAGTGAATATGGGTGTTCAAATATCTTTGACACTCTACTTTCAATTCTTTTGAGTATATACACAGAAGTGAAGTTGTTGGATTATATGGTAATTCTATTTTTAACTTTTTGAGGAACCATCATACCATTGTCCACAGGCTGCACCATTTTACATTCCCACTAAAGTGCACAAGGGTTCCAATTTTTCCACATCGTTGTCAACACTTATTTCCTGGGGGTTTTTTTGACTGGTAGCCATCCTAATGGATCCGAGGTGATCAGAAACCTTTTAAAAAGCCAAATTGGATCATCTTACTCCCCTGCTTAAAACTCTTCTAACACGTTTCATTGTTCTTAGGGCAACTCTCCAGTCTCTAGCAAGACCTTCAGCATTCTATGATGATATAGCTTCGTCCACTTGGCTCCCACCGCCTGCTCTCATTTCTTTTGCTTTCTCTCCTCCAGATACCCTGATAGTCTCTCAGCTCATTGAACAAGTTTTGCTCCCTCCTCATGCCTCAGGACCTTTGAACGTGCTATTTCCTTTATCTTAAATGTTTTTCCCCTTCCCACCCACCCTTCCTAGTCAACTTTTATACATTTTTCAGCCCCTACTCAAAGGTCACTTACTCAGGAAGGTTTTCTCTGACCCATTCTGTTAAATGCTCTCATTGCATCCACTACTTTTGTTTCATGGAGTTTTTCACAATTTGTAATTACATATGTATTTGGTTTATTATTATTATTATTAATGCTGGTTCTCCCCTCTGTATCAGAGGGAGAGATTAGAAAAAGAGATCATTTTCTTTTTCGCACTGTTGTATTCACAGGCCCTGGCATGTATTAAAAACTCAATCTTTGCTTCCCTTTAATTGCAAATAAGTTTGAGTATATTTTCACAGCTTTTAAAGCCATTTACAATTGTTTTTCTGAAAACTGTCTCTTTATATACTTGCTGCTTTTTAATGGTTTGTTGGCTTTTCTCCTATGATTTTAGTAAGTTTTTGTATACATTAAAGTAAGTGTGCTCTTTAACTCTAATATGTATTGGAAATATCTTTCTCAGTTTTCTGTTTGCCTTCTGATTTTGATTATGCTTTGCCATGAAGTAATTTTTCTCAAATTGCACAGTATTATTTTTCAATCTTTTATTTCATGGTTCTCAAGTTTTATGTTTTGTTTACAAAGTGCCACTCCAAGGTTACATGTTTTTGTTGTTATTAAATGTTTTCTCTTACACTTTTTTATGCTATGAGTGGTCTTTATTGTTTCCTTTTTTTCACTTTCAGTTTTTCTTCAATAATCTGTGCTATTCTTACAAACAGAGATAAGCAATAAACTTTTTAAATTTTACATTTAAATTTTGCATTTATTTTAAACTTTCTGACTTGAAAGAGATCCCATACATCAGGGCATCTTTGAAATGTAGGGTACCCAATATTTAATACTAGTGAATATGAAGTTGAATGACTTACTCAAGGTCATATGGCAATTTACTAGCAAAACAGATTTAGTGACCAGGGTCTCCTTATTCTTAGACTAATGTTCATTATTAGTATAAAATACTGTTTTGTAGAGGGTTTTTTATGAATAATGAATCATTCTGGATAATCTCTTAGAACCTACAAAATCTGATAAGACTCAAAAATATCCATGGGGGCTGGCCTGGTGGTGTAGTGGTTAAGTTTGCACACTCCGCTTCAGTGGCCCAGGGTTTTGCAGGTTTGGATCCCAGGCCCGGAGCTATGCACTACTCATCAAGCCGTGCTGTGGTGGCATCCCACATACAAAATAGAGGAAGATTGGCACAAATGTTAGCTCAGGGACAATCTTCCTCAAGCCTCAAGCAAAAAGAGGAGGATTGGCACCAGATGTTAGCTCAGGGCTAATCTCCCTCACCAAAAAAAAAAAAAAGTCCATGTAGAAATTGTTTCATTTTGGCACATAATAGATGCTCAGTGAATTTTATCCCCATATCTTATCCTAGAGTGAAATTCGAATAGACAGGAGGGCTAAATGTAAAATTTGAAAAGAGAAAAAGGAAAAATAAGTAAATTTCTTTTATAATTTAGGAGTGTGGAAAAACTTTCTCACTGTGATACAAAATCCAGAAGCATAAAAGAAATAATAGATAAGTTTGTCTACACAAAAATTTTTAAAAATTTAACTCTTACCTGTCAAAATGACCTTAAGCAAAGTCAAACACAAAAACGTTTTGGAGAAAATGTAGGTAAATTATATCAGAGATAAAAAGCTAACCTACTTAATATATAAAAAGCTCTTAAAATCAAGAAAATAGATCAAAACCTAAAAGAAGAAAGTTAAAAAAATAGAAATCATCAGCCCTCAGAGAAAGATACACAGATGCCCCTTACAAATATGATGTTCAGCTTCACTCACTATAAGAGAAATTCACATTAAAATGACAATGAGATACCATTTCTCCTCTATTAGATTGGCAAAAATGACTTGTTGGGAAGACTGATGCAGAACGGAGCGAACTGCTTTCTCCAACAACCAACTCCTTTGATGGCAGTTTCAAGGATACTCACAGAGGGAAGGGGTCGGGTGGAGGTAGGTCCACCTACTACCCTGTAGCATTTGGAGATAACCTTTAACTAAGGTTCATTCTGCTCAGTACTAATAGGAGATTGAAACTTTTGGGTTTGTCTTGTGATATAACATTCCCAAAAACACACGGAAAAGGAAGAGAGGTTGATGGAGATAGACATGTAAATATAAATAAGTATATAGCAGCCTATCACTGATAAATACAAGGCTGAAATACAAAGCTCAGATAGGTGGGATCAGTGCACCTCAGGCAGGGATAAAAAACTGCAGGCTTCCTCCCACCCCACCCCTTCTCCAGCTCTGCCCCTGCAAAACTCTCTGCATGGAGTCGCTGGGCTTCTTGTAGGTCTCTGGCTCTCAGAGAAGCTACAGGAGGAATAAAAGGAGTTAAGCTTGGTCTCTGCCCCTGAATCCATCGAGCAGAAAGATCTCTCCATCTTCCCTTAGGAGAAGTAGGAGAGCTAGTAGGGCAAGAGGTCAGGAGTGTTAGGGACAATCTCTGCTCCTGGACACCAGTGAGGCAGGGAATAAATGTAACTACTCTAATAATAATCTACCACCTTCTATCTACAACCCACCCTTCCAGTTATATTCAGCTAATCTGTGTTCACTTACCTTGTACTGTGCCCATTTTGGACTACTTACTATGTGCCAAAGGCTTGCTTACCAAATGCTGTCCCTATCTCCCTGAATTCAGACTTCTGTTCACGCTGATTCTGACTTTTGAAATGTCCTCTCTTCCCATCTTTATCTATTAATGTTGTACCAGTACTTTAAGGACTAGCTCAGATGATTACTCTTTCGAGTAACCTGTGCTTCCATCCAGACGTGATCTCTTCCCCTTTGGAATTTTCTGAGCACTCGGTACCTCTCCTCTAGAACCTAGCAGGTCCAGCGCTACACTACAGTTATTTGTAGACATATCTTATCCCAATTATGTGGATTTTAGTTCATAGTTCTTAGTTCCAGGACAGGGTTCACTTTTACATCTTCACAGAGTCTGGTGCAGTATTGAACACATTGCTTGTATTCAGGAAGTTTTTGTTAAAAGAGGAATAAATGTGTGTGTGAACAAATGAGGAAATCCCCTGGGTCTCATTTCTAGAAAAGTTTTGCCAACTGAAAAGTCAATGTTCTTTGATATATGTATACATGTATTCTGATCTTCAAAAAGAAGTGATATGCCTCTTAGGGAAAGAGTAATGGTTTCAATTTATTGTGTACCTATCATGTGTCAGATGCTTCACACAGGTTCTCATTCAACAACTACAGTGACCCTGTTACTAAAGAAGCAGCTAACATTCATTGAGCTCTTACTGTGTACTAAGCCCTCTTCTAAGAACTAGATGCATATTATGTAATTCATAATCCACAACTACTCTATGTGGTATTAGCAGCATTACCTCTATTTTACTAGATAAGGAAAATGAAATAGACGTTATGTAACATACCCAAGATTGCTATAAGTTGTGAGTAAGAAAGCCAGGATGCAAATGCCAGCAGCTCACCTCTGTAGTCTGAGCTCTCAATCACTAGTTATTATTATCCCCTTTTTTGGAATGACAAACTGAAGTTCAGAGGATTTAAGTAATTTTTCCCCAGACACACAGCTGGATTTTGAAACTAGATATATCTGATTCTACAGCTTCACATCAACCCCTAACATCTACTACCTCCCTTACAAATGAACCTCCTCTCCTGTCTAATAAACTTAAAAACATTTTGAGTGGCAGAGCTTCGGGCCTCAATTCAGGAAGACAGGATGGAGCCTAAGTGAAATGGTAATCTAAAATATTGATAGATATTATAGATATCTATCAATATCATGATACCTATAGATAATATAAAAGCCTATGAAACAACTTTTTAGTTTTCTCAATCAAACACAATCCATGTGAAACTCTTGGAAGAGGCTCCAGGGTCCTAAACCATTAATTCCATCTCCAAATACAGAAGGAATGCAATGAAATGTGAATTACATGATGCATAAATTGACGGATTATATAAGTCCCTTAACATATTCCCAAGTACTCAGGTCCATCAGCAGCAAGTGTTCTGGGAAGGAGGTATGGGGTGGAGATGAGAAAAGAACATAACTCAAGACTCTGAGATTTTTATAGCACTAGTGTTATCAGGACCATGTCAAGTATGGTCCATGGATCGGAGCGGGTCCTTGAACTGTTTGCTACTGTTCCATGAAAAGAAACTTACAAACCGGAAAGTAAATAGTTAGAAACATTTATGGCAATATGGCTTGGTGTGAGATCCAGACACAAATCCAAGGGCTGCTGACTGACTGACTTTGAACAAGCTAATCCCTGAACTTCAGTTGCCTTATCACAATAAAGATGGTCCTTTAGAAAGCAGAGGCAAGGATTAAAGAGCTGACACTCTGAAAGTTACACAGCCAGGGAAGTAAGGGTGAGGAATAAGTGGAAGTGAGGCAAGGGGAGACATGAAGCAAAGCTATAGGAAGGTGTGAAAGACAAAACCACCCCTCAGAGCAGCCCACAGCAGGGAGAGAACAGTGGGAGTTATCTGTATGGCTCCCCCTTGTCTCATTTCCCATTGGTCAAGGTTCATGCCCTGGGATACAACTACTCAGAATTCATGATGGTACCATCTTCCCCTTGACAGTCACTCAAGAAGCCCAAACCAAGGCCTGAAAGTGTGCCTTTTATACAAGTTTAAAAGTAGTGTGGTCATTTGGCATAGATAGGCTCAGCTTATGGACATGAGAGCTATTCACGCTCAGAGCTTTGACTCACCTTCCAGGCAGCTTGGGGAGCCCAGAAAAAGTGGCAGCAGTATGATCTAGGAGACAGACAATGCCTTTGGAAAGAAAGAGGCAATTGAGAAGATCAGAGGAAATGCCGAAGGTTTGTGTCTAATAAAAATGGCCCTACAGATATTTCATGAAAATTAGTAAGAATGAACATATAAAGCAGCTAGGACACAGTAGTCCAGACTGATCACAGAGATAGAAAGGATTTTTGGAAACTGTATCATTTGAGACGTTTTTAACTGTAGTAACGGAAAGCCCAAGTCAAATTGTCTTACACATAGAGGGAATCTAGTAAATGATAACTAAAAATATCCAGAGGGAAGACCTAAATCGTAGCATGGTTTTATCGGAACTTTAGCTACATTCCTGGGCATTTCTCTTGCTTTGAACTTCTTCTGTGGGTGTGTGTCATCCTTAGGCAGCTTCGCTTCCGTGGTGGCTGCAAAATGACAGCAGCAATTCTGACGTCTTGTTCACATGGCGCATTGCCCAGAGCGATGTCTCAACATAGCTCATTATAGTGTTATCTCAACATTGAATATAAATAGAAGAATTGATGTTTAATAAGCCAAATTGTGGCATATATCCACCTCTGAACCAAATACAGGGATTTCACTGGTAAGCTTAGGTGAAGCAGGCCATACCCCTAGAGGATGATTGTGACATAATAGAGGAGGGGTAGAGTGGATGCTGGGAAGGCAATCACAGTGTCCACTACTGAGATCATCAGGTCTAACTCTTTTGTTTCATAGATAAACATAAAAACCAAAGCTCAATGCTTTTCCAAATTTGCATAGTTTGACAATTCTAGGTTAAGAATTAAACTCTACTGAATATCAGTCCCCTACGTATTTCCAAAGAAGGAGGTAGACTGGGAAAGAAAAGATGTTGTGTCAGAAGTGTGTAACTATTAGGCAAGTATGTGGTAATAAACATGGTGAAAGAGAATAGTTTACCCAGGAAATCCATAGAAATGAAGACCCGTAATCGGATTTCTGAATGAACTCTCCAGGAAGCTGAAGTGGGTCTGACATTAATAAATAAATAAAAACAGAATAAACTAGGGGTAAATAGAAGCCAAAAATGTAACATGTACACGAGTGTAGAAGGGATCTTTGAAGCAGTCTATAAATACGGTTATAGGTAATAAAATTCAAGGTAATCCCTCTCCTCCTGAGCTGAGAGATAGACACGATTGAATCAGAAGGGTGAAGACAAGGTGAGAATCTGAGAGTAGAGAAGAACCATCTACCTGACCACAGGGCAAGGCTTCCTATTCCCATTATTGCTGTGTTCTCCACTTACTACATTGAAATTTGTTGGTCTGTACCAGGGATCCATTTTAATGCAATAGACTTAAAGAGCAGGGAATGGAAGATAAGCCCCACCCCACGGAAAGAGAAAAAGGAACCAGAGAGGGAATGTAGCAGTGATTGGTAGGCATGTCAGGAGAGGGAGGTGGATGTGATGGTGACAGAAGACAGAGCACAGGCTACCTGAAGTCCTTGATGGACTAAGTTAAAATAGGGGATAGGAAAGAAAGTCTTTGGAACCAATCATCTACAGGATTGGAGTTTAGGAGAAATTAACAGGGTACTTAGAAAGGTATTCACACTGTGATTTTAAGCAAATAAAAAAGCAGGAAATGGGGGGGAAAGTATTGGTAAAAGTCCATCCTACCATTTATGAAATTCTTGATATTTGTAATCTGCATTACAGCTGAGGTGCAAAATACAGAAATCCTTATTCCAAAAATTACACTGACCTTTGTGTGGCCTCAGCAAACCTAAGCAAAACTTGAATTCTATACATCATTTAAGTAGCTAATGGAAATATTAACTACAACCACGCATAGATACACACACACACACACACACAGACACTCAGGAGACACCTGGTCATTAGAAGAATTGCTAAATCACTTAATCAAATTTCAGCAAATTACTGCTCAGCTATGTGGTTTACATCTTGTTCAAATAGACTCCTGGTAGCTATTGTCCCTCATTTCCACTTGTCTTTTGTGTTCTTAGGATAAAGCAGAGAGTATTCAACAGAAATATCTGAATTGGTAGGATCCAAAAGGCTCCTGGATGAACTCCACTTCTTGAGAGCAGCATTCATGTTTTCGATGTTAGGAACATTTATTTATGAGTTGGGAATAAGCAAAGAAGCAGTTAAAGAAACTAGTGTCATGTCAACACCCAGGAGTCATCACTGATCTCTTTTGAAATTCCAGTTGAGCCTAGATTCCAGAAAAGACTGAGACTAACATACATAATGTGGTTGCCGTGGATAAGCTGGTAATTAAGGGTGTCAGTGGAGCTCTATATCAGCTTGTTTTGTAGAAATAATGCTGTTGATCCATGGAGTATAGCTGTAGAGGTCAGTGAAAACAACACTGTGTCCTGTCAGAATACATCCGTTTGCCCAAGACATAATTCCTTGTAATTCCCTGCCACATATGGCTGGTGCAGCTGTGACCACCTGCCAGACAGAGTAGAGGAGATCAGAACCTCCCTCCCATCCGAAAATTCCCCAAAAACTCCCCCTCCTCCAAAAAATTCCCCCCAAAAAAATCTGAACAAAAATGTGAGCCACTATATTTGCCATGCAAACTGGCCCAGGATATAAGAAAATAGTGTAAAAGCTTCTTTCCACTGCACTAACTCCCTCTACCTTCCAGTCTTTCCTAGACAGAAATTTCAAAGGAGTAGCTGGAAGTTAGCTTTACATGCCCCAAAAATCTATTCCTCATCTCTAAACAGGAGGGAGGAGAGAGAGAGGCATCATTCTTCAGCCCTTTACTCTCTGAACTCTTAGCCTGATTGCAAAATCCAGGATGAGAGGTAGCAGACACAAAGAGATAGAGAAAGAGCAAAGACTGTGCTTGTGGGCAAATAAGATGAGAAAAGTTACCTGGCACTGCTCTTTGCTTCCTAGTATGTCTCCGAAACAGAAAAAGTCTTCAAGGAATTTTTCACCCAGGAATATTTTGCAGTTTAAATCAGAATTTATTTGAGCCTTAATGCTGTGCACATTACCGTGTCGATGTCCTAAGCACAAGAAATAAAAGAGACTTTCTTTCTTGTTTGCATTTTCACAAGGCATCCTGCCTCCTCCTCCTTCAGAGCTTCTGCTCAGTTAGAATGGACTGCACCATCGCTTAAACATCGTCCTGCCCAGGTTATCATCTCTGAAAGATGATCAGCATCAAGAGGGGGTTGGTGAGAAGACACTCCACACATCAAACAAGATCTGATTCTCTGCCATCACCAAGTTTGTGATGTTAGACAATTCGTTAAACTCCCTGAGTCTTGGTTGCCTCATTTATAACATATCAGTCCTAAGAAAATTTTTCTACGTGATGTATTATTACAATTGTATAATATGTATAGGATGCTTAGGGCCTGGAACTTAATTGGTGCTCAACAAATTGTAGCTATTATCATTGTTGTTGTAACTCATAACAATATTGCTCCTGTTAGATAAGGGGAAAATACAATTTTCACCAATTTGCAAATTAAGATTCAAAGAAGTTAAAGAATTTGCCCATAACCCTATAATCAATGGCAGAACCAATACCCAAACATAGATCCTTGAATCCCAGTCCCCTGCAGTCTGTGTCAGGTGTTACATGTATGTATCAGGATGTATGTATTTAGGATTTGATTCCCAAAGCCCAAAATGAGGCTTCTGGTCTAGAGAGCCAACATTGTTGCTCCATTTTAGTTTTACACATGTGCTTGGAAATCTGGCATTGGGCCTATAAGTTCCGATTCCTTCCCCCTAATTCCTCAGAGATCCTCAGGATGTGAATATATCCAAGAATACAACTAGTTCTTCTTTTTGACAGTCACTCACCAAATTCATTCTGTAACCAGGTGTGAATCAAGCAATCTTTAATTGGATTCTTCTTGAGAGTAGGCAACTGAAAAATCTGGCTGGAGAAGAAGGTGAGAGATATAGACAACTTTATCAGCATTAGGTCATTTTTAGGAGAAGTGACAGTGAAGTTTGGGTGAATGATGATCTCTTCATAAGGTAGAATCTCCCCAGGAAAGACTTGAGAATTTCGGGAACCACCATGAAAGATCACCTGGAGATCCCTGGAAAATGAAGGAGAGAAAAAATACTGATACTATCATACATCACAAGGCTAATTACACACACACACAACTTCCTTCTATAGTGACCCATTTAACCTTCTCCTCTCATCTCCGTCCATTTGATCTTTTATGCATAGCTGCCGCATGTGGTCACATAGGTTGTGCACTATACAATTCAATGGGTTGCCATTCACATACACTATAATGTGAATGGTGCCTCCAGGAGTTAAGCAATGCAATGGCTCTACTCTTAGCATAATTCCAGAGAGAAGTTCCTACTCAACCTAGAAACAGTTGAAAGAAGCATGCAAATGGGTAGTCAAGGTTTCTAGGAAAGTAATATGTTCTGTTAGGGAGGTTCCTTTGGGAGTTGGAGGGAACAGGAAATGTGAGACGGTACAAAGGAAATGAATGAAAGCTTAGAGAGTTAAAATATTTTAAGCCAGGGAGGATCATCCAAATACAATATGTTCTACTCATCTCTATCAAAACTTTGCTGGATAAACAGGGTTTTCTGGTGGTCTTTTGGGAGAACAATAGTCAAAAATCCTGGATGTTCCACTGAGATCCAGTTGAGATCTACTCACTAACATGGCTCAAGACCCTAAATTCAGAACAGGATACTCCCCTGAGTCCCGAGTCTCCCATTCAGGGATCTCTTCAACCGCAGAGGTGAGATAAGTACCACATTGGTACTAAGCGCCAATTTTTTTGTTGCGCTCCCAAATGGTAAATTTTGTCTCCTAAAAACAGAATCATTTGTTTCTCAGTCTGTCCTTGTCGTTTTGTTGGGACACTTCGCTTATAAGATAAAATCTAAAGGGATAGGACAGAAATAGGCCTGATAAGTCCACCCTTCAGCCAACCCCAAGGATTGGCAAGTTTAGAAGATCTCATCAGAGCAAGCATCTTTTAGACAAACTTTGCTTTAGTTCACTTTTACAAGACATTATACACTATGATTTTCTTTACTCTTGTTTTTGTGTTCCTGAGAACCTCTGTACTTAGTTTCATCTGCTTGCAGCAAAGGATTTTTGCTGAGTCCTTAGTTAGGGGTGACTGGTCTTTGGCCAAATTGTTTTTACTGACTTTTGCAGTTCTCATTGGACCATTTCAGTCTGTTTGGTCCTCTATACCAAACACGTGCTCCTTCATGTTTAAATTTATGTACCTCTCTAATTGGTATAATTGCCCAAGGAAAATATGAAATTGCAGTGACCACTTTGAAGAACTTTTGACAAGAGCAAGACTGTTCATTTGAGAGATACATTAGAAGAAAAGGGGAAGAAACTCTCATGATAAAATTCTCTCTCTTGTCTGTCTAAATGAAAGATCACTTAAAGACCCCCTCCTCCCTTCCCACACCTCTGAAATTAATAAGTACTGGTGCTTTAATTATACAACTTGATGGAATTGTTAGGCCCAATTTATTGCCTAAATCAGCTGTAGTAACTCTCTTGTGCTCTGTGTTTGTCAAATTGGCTTTTTCCGTATGTAAGCTCACTCTCCTTTCTTGCAGAGGGAAAGTCATTTGTGTTTACAGTGTTCTTTACGTAAAACCGATCTCCTCTTGTATTTTCTTTTTTCTTTCCTTTG
The DNA here is from genome assembly GCF_021613505.1 of Equus quagga. Lineage (NCBI taxonomy): Eukaryota > Metazoa > Chordata > Mammalia > Perissodactyla > Equidae > Equus > Equus quagga. The sequence goes on along the minus strand of NC_060274.1, from coordinate 119,103,295 downwards.
CTTCTCTTTTTTCCTTCTCTTAATATATTTCGCAGTTTAATTTATCATAAAATATGTTTATAAGTAAATACAGAAGTTTATTTATATTGAAGAGAGTCCACGATAATTAGATGACTCCTTGGAGCCTTGAAACCCAGCAGGTTGATCCCCATCACTTACGGTAAGAAGCAGTGTGCTGCCGTCAACACCCACTGAGGGGCAACCAGAGTCCCCACACAGGACTGGTAACCAGAATTCAGGTGTAATATGTGGATAAGATGATTTTCCCCTTCCCTGTCTCTACTAACAAATGAAATACCACCTGGAACACAGAGAGAGGAGAATTAAGGAATATAATCCAGCCAATGAAAGGAAATTCGAGGATTATGGAGATTTCAGGATGCCAGTGCCAGATAAATCAATATTTACCGCTTGTTAATCACTTAGCCCATACTCTATGGTATTAGAATTCTATTCTATACAAACACTATACTAAGTAAGTACTTCATGTACTTTTTAAATTTTCACAGAAAAAAACTGTGGAGTGGGTAAATTTTATATTACTTTATAGATTAAAAACTTTACATTAGGTCATACAACTAGTGAACAATGGTTGGTTCAAGGATTCAGACTTCGTCTATCTGACTCCAAATCCATGTACGCCCTTCTCCTCTATGTGACCTCCTACTTCTCCTCACCCTGTCTGCTGCTCTCCAGAATGGCTTAGCTCATTTTCAGTCTCACGAAGGCCTAAGGTTTCTTGGCTCAATCCACAGTTACAGCAATGCAACCTTTCCTACAGCTGCAGCCCCCTGACTTTTCCCACTAGTCAATTGCAGGGATGCACTGAGAGCAGTCATCATGACTCCAACAGAAATAAACTAATTAAATAAAATTAAAACTAAAACTTTAATCCTGGTATGAGAATATAAGGAGAGACACTTTGTATAGATGGGCATTTAAATCTATTACAGTACTTATTCTCTGGAAATAGGTGCCTGGATTCAAATTCTGGCTCTATCCTTACTAGTAGTATGAATTTGAACAAATTATGTAAATCCTTATATCTTGATTGCTTTATTTGTACACTGAGATCATAACTGAACTTCTCTCCTAGGGTTGTTATAAGGACTAACTGTGTTAATATATGTAAATTGCTTGGAAGAATGTTTGGCATGTAATGAGTGTTCAATAAATGTTATTTCTTACTAACGTAGTTTCAAGAACATTTATATGTTGAGAAAATGAAAACAATGCTCAGAAAAAGACATAGACAAAGCCCCTCCATGAACCCTCAAATGACCAGACGTCAGATATTCACTGACATCTCCTTTATTTGCATTGTTGCTGTTTCTTTACCACTGATAGCTCTAGCCCTAATTTAATCCTCCCACCCCCTAAATAAAACTTTTGAGGTACCCAATTAACAAAGTGGTCCTTCTTCTTGACTGCATCTCATTCTAAACTCCGTCTTCAGAATTATCCAGCACAAGCTCAAACCCTGCAAGACGCCCCTCCCCACTCCCCTTACTGGGGCACTTCTGAGGTTCTCTGGAATGTGTTCTCCCTGCTGCATAATGCAAAATGAAACTCACTATTTTTTTAATTATTGGTGTGTTCTTGGTGGCATTTGGTTGGTGGATTCAATAATTTAGATCAAATCCTGCTTTCTCCACTTTAGGAAAGGAGACAGGAAAATAGAAAAATATTAGCAAAAATAAATTTATGTTCCAATTTGGGATTCTCTCTCTGTGTCAATTTATGTTTCTCAGTGTATGGGCTTTTCATCTGTAGACAATAAGTAGTGAAGGAATAATGACTTGTATAATATCCCCAGCAACTAGCACAATTGTCTAGCACATAGTAGGAACTCAACATGTATGTATTACACAAATGAATTAATGAGAGATTGGAGTAGAATTCACTTTGTGTGCAGTGGCCCACTGGCAGGCTCTGAAATTAATGCAATAGTTTTCTGAATCCGTATGTGAAGCAAGAGTCATCAGAAGACTAAAAGTTAATGTTATGTATACATATATGTGTGTACTTTTTTCCAAATCATATATGCATGCATTTATTGAAAAAAAATTTACTGAATAATTATATGTACCAGGCAATATATTGCATGTTAAATATAAAAGGCAAAAGCAGGCGCCAGCCTGCTGGTGTAATGGTTAAGTTTGTGCACTCTGCTTCAGTGGCCCGGGGTTCACAGGTTCAGATCCTGGGTGCAGACTAGCACTGCCCATGCTGTGGCAGTATCTGACATAAAATAGAGGAAGACTGGCACAGATGTTAGGGCCCTGAGCTAACATCTGTGCCAATCTTCCTCACAAAAAATAATAATCATAAAGGCAGAAGTAGACTCTGGCTTCATGAAATGAGGGAGGTGGACAGTAAGCAAATAGGCACATAAATGAATGGTTACTCAGTGTGACAAGGAAGCAACAGTATTCTATGAGAAAGAATAATATGAGGGTGCAAATGAAGGGTCTAATTTGGTTTGCTTGGGTAAAGAAGTACTTGCTGGGAAAGTAAAAGTTGGTTCTGAGACATCAAAGATGAGAAAAACTGAGAAATATTTATGAAGTTCACAGTCCAGAGGCATAGGCTCACTAAAACACTGAGATCTAATCCTAAGACTATTAGATCCACCCACACCTCACCTACCACATTGCTAAAGGCCTGTTTTTTACAACAGCTCATTTGACCCAGTATACGATGTCTGGCTATCAGAAAAACCTTACAAGGGATATCAAAAGGCAAAAAATATGATTTGAAGAGACAGAGCAAGAATCAGGAATCAGATATGACAGGTGTGTTGTCATTGATTATTGGACCAGGAATTTAAAACAACTATAATTAATATTCCAATTAATAGTCTAAGGGCTGTAATGGATAAAGTAGACAGCATGCAAGAACAGAGGGGAAATGTAAGCAGAGAGCTGGAAATCTCAAGAAAGAACCAAAAAGGAATATTCAAGATAAAAAAAAAACACTGTTACAGAGATGAAGAATGCCTTTGATGGGCTCAATGGACATGGTTGAGGAAAGAACTTTTGAGCTAGAGGATATATCAATAGAAAACTCCAAAGCTTAAAAGAAAAGAGAACAAAGACTGGAAAAGACAGAAAAGAATGCCCAAGTACTGTGAGACAACTACAAAATGTTTAACATATGCATAATGGGAATACCAAAAGGAGAAGAGAGAAAGGAAGAGAAGAATATTTGAAACAATAATATCTGAGAATTTCCTCCAAATTAACAGCAAATATAAAACCACAGATCTAGGAAGCTCAGAGAACACTAAGCAGGATATTTGCCAAAAAAAAAAAAAAATCTACATCTAGGCATACCATTTTCAAATTACAGAGAACTAAAAGTAAAGAAAAAATCCTGAAAGAAGTTGGAGGAAAAAAAACACCTTGCCTATGCAGAAAGAAAGATAAGAATTATATCTAACATCTCCTCAGAAACCATGCAAACAAAAAGAGAAGAGAGAAAAATATTGAAAGTATTGAGAGAAAATAAAACACCAACCTAGACTTCTGTACTCTGTGAAATTATCCTTCAAAAATGAAGGAAACATAAAGACCTTCCCAGATGAACACAAATTGAGGGAATTTGTTGCCAGTAGACCTATCTTGCAAGAAATGTTAAAATAAGATCTTTAAGAGAAGGAAAAAAATATATAGGTCACAAACTTGGATCTATATAAAGAAGAGCATAAAAGAAAGAATAAGTGAGGGCAAAAAAAACCTTTATTTTTGCTATTCTTAATTTATATAATAGATAACAGTTTTCTAAAATAATAATAGCAACAATGTATTTGATTATGTATCCTTATTTATATATATGTGTATATGCTTATGTATTAGTGAAATGAATGACAGCAATGATACAAGGGACAGAAAGGAGGAATTAGGATTATTTTGTTATTATAAATTACTTACACTACCTGTGAACTGGTATAGTGTTATCTGAGAGTGGGCTATATTAGTTGTAAATATATGTTGCAAACTCTAAGGCAACCATATAAAAAAGTAAAAAAAAGAAGTATAACTGATATGCTAAGAAAGGAGAGAAAATGGAATCATAAAATGCTCAATCAAAACCACAAAAGGCAGGAAAAAAGTGGAAGACAAAAGTAGGATTAAAGAACTAGGGCAGAGGCTGGCCTTGTGGGAAAATGGTTAAATTCTCATGCTCTGCTTCAGTGGCCCAGGGTTTCACTGGTTTGGATCCTGGGCATGGACATGGCACTGCTCATCAAGCCATGCTGAGGCAGCATCACCCATGCCACAACTAGAAGGACTGGCAACAAAAATACATAACTATGTACTGGGGGGATTTGGGGAGAAAAAGCAGAAAAAAAAGAACTAGGGCAACAAATAGAAAACAGTAACAAATATGGTATACATTAATCCAACTATATCAATAATCACTTTGAATGACAATGGTCTAAGTGCATCAATTAAAAGACAAAGATTGTCAGAGTAGATTGAAGTATAAGGCTCAACTATACGTTGTCTACAAGAAACCCACTTTAAGTGTAAAGACACATATAGATTAAAAGTAAATGGATGGAGAAAGATAACCATACTAATCAAAAAGAAAGCAGGACTAGTTATATTAATTTCAGACAGAGCAGACTTCAAAGACAGCAGGGTTATCAGAGATAAAGAGGGGCATTACATTACAATAGAGAGATCAATTATCCAAGGAGAAATAACAATCCTTAATGTGCATGTGCCTAGTGACAGAGCATCAAACTATGGGAGGTAAAAACTGATAGAACTGCAAGGAAAAATAGATGAATCCACTATCATAGTTGGAAACTTCAACATCCCTCTGTTAGAAATGGACAGTTCCAGCAGGCTGAAAATCAGTTAAGACAGTTTAACTCAACAGCACCTTCAATCGATTGGATATAATTGACAATTACAGACTACTTTATGCAAAAACAGCAGAATATACATTTTTCTCAAGCTCTTATGAAACAATCACCAAGATAGACCATGTTTTGGGCCATACAATACACCTTAACAAATTTAAAAGAATAAGAATCATATAATGCCTGCTCTCAGGTGACAATGGAATTAAACTAGAAATCAATAACAAAAAGATATCTGGAAAATCCCAAAATACATGGAGATTAAACAAGACACTTCCAAATAACACATGGGTCAAAGAAGAAATCTCAAAAGAAATTTTAAAATATTTTGAACTAAATGAAAATAAAAACACAATTTATCAAAATTTGTGGATGCAGTGAAAACAGTGCTTAGAGAGAAATTTTTAGCATTAGATATATATATATTAGAAAAAGAAAAAGATCTAAAATCAGTCATCTCAATTTCCACTTCAGGCAACTAGAAAAAGAAGCAAATTGAATTCAAAGTAAGCAGAAGAAAAGATATAACAATTAGAGCAGGAAATAAATTGAAAATAGGAAATTAATAGAGAAAATCAATGAAACTAAAAGCTGGATCTTTGAGAAGATCAGTAAAATCAATAAGTCTATAGCCAGGATAACCACGAAAGAAAGAGAGATGACACAAATCACTAACATCAAAAACGAAAGAAGAGAGGCCCGCCCTGTGGCCAAGTGGTTAAGTATGCACACTCTACTTCAGCGGCCCGGGGTTTTGCCAGTTCAAATCCTGGGCACAGACATGGCACCACTCATCAAACCATGCTGAGGCAGTGTCCCACATAGAACAGCCACAAGGAGCTAAAACTAGAATGTATGACTACGTATTGGGGGTCTTTGGGGAGAAGAATTAAAAAACAAAAAGATTGGCAACAGATGTTAGCTCAGGTGCCAATCTTAAAAAAAAAAAATGAAAGAAGAGACATCACTACAGATCTCATGGACATTGAAAGGATAGTAATGAAATACTATTAAAGCTTTATGCGAAGATGAAATGGACCAATTCCTTGAAAGACACAATCCACCAAAACTCAAACAAGAAAATATAGACAATCTGAATATATCTATATCTATTAAAGACATTGAATCAATAATAACACTCCAAAACAGAAAGCACTGGACCCAGAAGCTACATTGGTGAATTCTATGAAACATTTAAGGAAGAAATTATACCAATTCTCTACAGTCATTTTCATAAGATAGAAGCAGAGAGAATCCTCCCTAACTCATTCTGTGAGACCAGCATTACCCTAATATCAAAAACAGACAAAGATGTTACAAGAAAAAAAAACTACAAACCAATATCCCTCATGAACTGGATGCAAAAACCCTCAATAAAATATTACCAAATCAAATCCAACAATGTATAAAAAGAATTATACACCAAGACCAAGTGGGAGTTATCCCAGGTATGCAAGATTAGTTCAACACTTGAATTTCAATTAGGATCTTCCTCCCTATGTTTTCTTCTAGGAATTTTATGGTTTCAGGTCTTATGTGTAAGTCTTTAATTGATTTTGAGTTAACTTTTGTGAGCGGTGTAAGATAGGACTTCAATTTCATTTTTCTGCATGTGGCTATCCAGTTTTCCCAATACCATTTGTTGAAGAGACTATTCTCTCCCTGTTGAGTGTTCTTGGCTCCTTTGTCAAGTATTAGTTGACAGTATATGTTGGGGTTTATTTCCAGGCTCTCTATTCTGTTCAATTGGTTTATGTATCTATTTTTATGCCAATACCATACTATTTTAATTACTATAGCTTTGCAGCATAGTTTGAAATCAGGAAGTGTGATGTTTCCAGCTTTGTTCTTTCTCAGAACTGCTTTGGCTATTCAGAGTCTTTTGTGGTTCCACACAAATTTTAGGATTGTTTTTTCTGCTACTGTGAAAAATACCATTGGAATTTTGATAGGAATTGCATTGAATCTCTAGATGGTATTGGGTAGCATGGACATTTTAACAATATTAATTCTTCCAATCCATGAACACAGAATATCTTTCAATTTGTTTGTTTCTTCTTCAATTTCTTTCATCAAAGTCATGTAGTTTTCATTGTATAGATCTTTCACTTCCTTGGTTAAATTTATTCCTAAGTATTTTACTGTTTTTGATGCTATTGTGAATGAGATACTGTAAAACTCCTAGAAGAAAACATATGGAAGAAGCTCCTTGACATGTGTCTTGGCAATGATTTTTTGGATATGGCACCAAAATCACAAGAAACAAAAGCAAAAATCAAGAAGTGGGGCTACATTAAACTAAAAAGCTTCTGAAAAGCAAAAGAAACAACTAACAAAATGGAAAAGCAACCAACAGAATGAGAGAAAATATTTACAGATCATACATTGGATAAGAGGTTAATATCCAAAATATATAAAGAATTCATATAAATAACAAAAAAACAATTAAGAATGGGCAGAGGAACTAAATAGACATTTTTCCAAAGAAGACATACAAATGGCCAACAGGCAGATGGAAAGATGGTCAACATCTCTAATGATCAAGGAAATGCAAATCAAAACCATAATCAGATATCATCTCACACCTGTTTAGAATGGCTATCATCAAGAAGACAAGAGAGAACAAACGTTGAAAGTGCAGAAAAGGGAACCCTTATGCACTGCTGGTGGGAACATAAATTGGTGCAGCCACTATGGAAAACAGTACGGAGGTTCCTCAAAAAATTAAAACTAGAAGCACCATATAATCCAGCAGTCTCACTTCTCAATACATATCCAAAGGAAATAAAAACAGAATACCAAAAAGATATCTGCACTCCCACGTTTATTGCAGCATTATTCACAATAGCCAAGACATGGAAACAACCTAAGTGGCCATCAATGGATGAATGAACAAAGAAGATGTGGTACATCCATCTACAATGGAATATTATTCAGCCATAAGAAAGAAGGAAATCCTGACATTTGCAATAACATGGATGAAACTCAAGGGCATTATTCTAAGTGAAACAAGACAGACAGAGAAAGACAAATACTGTATGATACCACTTACACATCAAATCTAAAAAAGCCGAACTCATAAAAACAGAGAGTAGAATGGTGGTTACCAGGGGCTAGGAGGTGGGGAAATTGGAGAGATGTTGTTTAAGGGCACAAACTTGCAACTAGTAGATAAGTAAGTCCAGAGGTGTAATGCAAAGCATAGCGATTATAGTCAACAATACTGTATTATAAACTTCAAAGTTGCTAAGAGACTGGATGTAAATTGTTCTAACCACAAAAAGGAAATGATGATTATGTGATGTGATAGAGGTGTTAGCTAATGCTATGATAGTAATCATATTGTAATATATAAATGTATCAAACCAACACATTGCATACTTCACACTTACACAATGTTACATGTCAATTAAATCTCAATTTAAAAAGGATGTCACTTAATGTAATCCATCATAAAAACAGGCTAAGAAAGAAAAATCACGTAGATGCAGAAAAAGCATTTGACAGAATCCAATAGCCACTCATGATTTAAAAAAAAAAAACTCTCAGTAAACTAGGAATACAAAAGAACTCCCTCAACTTGATAAACAAAAACCCTACAGCTAACACGATACTTAGTGGCAAGAAACTGGAAGTTTTCCCACTAAGATCAGGTTCAAGGCAAGGATATTCCTTCTCATCACTCCTTATCAATATCATACTGGAAGTCCTACCTAATACAGTACGACAAGAAACAGAAGTAAAATGTATACAGACAGGGACAGAAGTAAAACTTTCCTTATTTGCCGATGACATGATCATCTATGTAGAAAATCTGAAAGAACTGACCCAAAAGAAAGAGAAGAAAAACACCCAGAACTAAGTGATTATAGCAAAGTGGCAGAATATAAGGTTAATTCCAAATGTCAGTTGCTTTCCTATATGCCAGCAATGAACAAGTGGAATTTGAAATTAAAAACAATACAAGCATACCTTCTTTTATTGTGTTTCACTTTACTGTGCTTCACAGATACTGCATTTTTTTTTTTTACAAATACCAGGTTTGTGGCAACCCTGCATCAAGCAAGTCTATCAGCGTCATTTTTCCAATAGCATTTGCTCACTTCAAGTCTCTGTGTCACATTTTGGTAATTCTCACAATATTTCAAACTTTTTCATCATTATTATATTGGTTCTGGTGATGTGTGATCAGTGATCTTTGATGTTACTCCTGTAATTGTTTTGGACTGCCATGAACCGTGGCTATATAAGACAGCAAATAATCAATAAATGTGTGTTATCTACTACTGCCCCACTGATCAGCTGTTCCCCCGTCTCTCTCCCTCTCCTTAGGCTTCCCTATTCCCTGAGACACAATGTTGAAATTAGGCCAATTAATAACCCTACAATCGTGTTTAAGTGTTCAAGTGAAAAGAAGAGTCGCATGTCTCTCACTTTAAATCAAAAGCCAGAAATGATTAAGCTTAGTGAGGGAGGCATGTCAAAATATGAGATAGGCTGAATTTAGGTCTCTTGTGCCAAACAGCTAGCCAAGTTGTGACTGCAAAGGAAAAGTTTTTGAAAGGAATTAGAAGTGCCACTCCAGTGAACACATGAATGATAAGAAGGCAAAACAGCCTTATTGCTGATATGAAGAATGTTTTAGTGGTCTGAGTAGAAGATCAAACCAGCCATAACATTTCTTTAAACCAAAGCCTAATCCAGAGCTCTCTACGAAGGCTGAGAGAGGTGAGGAAGGCACGGAAGAAAAGTCTGAAGCTAGCAGAGTTTGGTTCATGAGGTTTAAGGAAAGAAGCCGTCTCCATAACATAAAAGTTCAAGGTGAAGCAATAAGTGCTGATGTAGAATTGCACCAAGTTATCCAGAAGATCTACCTAAGATAATTAATGAAGGTGGCTACACTAAACAACAGATTTTTAATGTAGATTAAACAGCCTTATATTTGAAGAAGATGCCATGTAGGACTTTGATATCTAGAAGGAAGAAGTCAATGCCTAGCTTCAAAGCTTCAAAGGATGGGCTGACTCTCTTGTTAGGGGCTAATGCAGCTGGTGACTTTAAGTCAAAGGTAATGCTCATTGACCATTCCAATAATCCTAGGGCCCTTAAGGATTGTGCTGAATCTACTCTGCTTGTACTCTATAAATGAAACAACAAAGCCAAGATGACAGCACATTTGTTTACAACATGGTTTACTGAATATTTTAAGCCCTCTGTTGAGACCTATTGCTCAGGAAAAAAGATTCCTTTCAAAATATTTCTGCTCATTGACAATGTACCTGGTCACTCAAGAGCACTGATGGAGATGTACAACAAAGTTAATGTTGTTTTCATGCCTGCTAACACTACATCCGTTCTGCAGCACGTGTGTCAAGGAGTAATTTCAACTTTCAAGCCTTATTATTTAAGAAATACATTTTATAAGGCTATTGCTGCCATAAATAGTGATTCCTCCAATGGATCTGAACAAAGTCAATTGAAAACCTTCTGGAAAGGATTCACCATTCTAGATGCCATTAAGAACAATCATGATTCATGAGAAGAGGTCAAAATATCAACATTAACAGGAGTTTAGAAGAAATTTATTCCAACCCTCATGGGTGACATTGAGGGATTCAAGACTTCAATGGCAGAAGTCACTGCAGATGTGGTAGAAATAACAAGAGAATTAGAATTAGAAGTGGAGCCTGAAGATGTGACTGAATTGCTGCAATCTCCTGATAAAACTATAAGGGCTGAGGAGTTGCTTCTTACGCATGAGCAAAGAAAGTGGTTTCTTGAGATGAAATCTATTCCTGGTGAAGATCTGAAATGACAACAAGGGATTTAGAATATCACATAAACTTATCTGATAAAGCAGTGGCAGAGTTTGAGAGGATTGACTCCAATTTTCAAAGTTCTACTGTGGGTAAAATGCTATCAAACAGCATCGCATGCTATAGAGAAATTGTTCATGAAAGGAAGAGTCACACAATCCAGCAAACTTCATTGTTGTCTAATTTTGAAAAATTTCCACAGCCATGCCAGCCTTCAGCAACCACCCTGATCAGTCAGCAGCCATCAACATAAATGCAAGACCTTCCACCAGCAAAAATATTACAACTTGCTGAAGGCTCAGATGACGGTTAGAATTTTTTAGCAATAAAGTATTTTTAACTAAGGTGTGTACACTGATATTTTATACATAATGCTACTGCACACTTAGATTACGGTATCGTGTAAACATAACTTTTACATGCATTGAGAAACCAAAAAATTGGTGTGACTCACTTTATTGCGATATTCACTTTATTGTGGTGGTCTGGAACCAAGCCCACAACATCTCCAAGGTATGCATGTTCCTTTTACATTAGCACCCCCAAAAAATGAAATAGTTAGGTATAAATCTAGCAAAATGTATACAAGATCTGTATGAGGAAAACTACAAAAGTGTGATGGACAAAATCAAAGAACTATATAAATGAAAGGATATCCCTTGTTCCTGGATAGGACGACTCAATATTGTCAAGGTATCAGTTCTTCTCAACTTGATCCATAAATTCTATTCAATCCCAAACAAAATCTCATCAAGTTATTTTGTGCATATAGACAAACTGATTCTAAAGTTTAAATGGAGAGGCAAAAGACTCAGAATAGCCAACACAATATTGAAGTAAAAGAACAAACTTGGAGGAGTGACAGTACCTAACTTCAAGACATACTATAAAGTTACAGTAATCAAGACAGTGCGGTATTGGTGAAAGATTAAACAAATAGATTAATAGAACAGAATAGAGAACCCAGAAATAGACCTACATAAATATAGTCAACCGAATTTTGACAAAGGAGCAAAGGCAAGACAATGGAGCAAAGATAGTCTTTTCAACAAATGCTGCTGGGACAACTGGACATCAACCTGCAAAAAAATGAATGTAGACGTAGACCTTACACCTTTCATAAAGGTTAATTCAAAATAGATCATATATTTGAATTTTAAACACAATACTATAAAACTCCTAGAATATATCATAGAAGAAAATCTAGATGACCTTGGGTATGGCAATGACTTTTAGATAAAACACCAAAGGCATGATCCATGAAAGAAATAATGGATAAGCTGGGCTTCACTGAAATCAAAAAGTTGTGTTCAGCAAAAGACAGTGTCAAGTGAATGAGAAGACAAGCCACAGACTGGGAGAAAATATTTGCAAAAGACACACTGGACAAAGGACTGTTATCTAAAATATACAAATAATTCTTAAAATTCAAAAATAAGAAATCAAATAACCTGATTAAAAAATGGGCCAAAGACCTTAACAGACACTAACAAAAAAAGATATCCTGATTGCAAATAAGCATATGAAAAGTTGCTCCATATCATATGTTATCAGGGAAATGCAAATTAAAATAACGAGATACCACTACACATCTATTAGAATGGCCAAAATCCAGAACACTGACAACACCAAATGCTAGTGAGGATGTGGAGCAACAGTAACTCTCATTCATTGCTGATGGGAATAAAAAATGGTAAAGCCATTTGGAAGACAGTTTGATCTAAAACCACAAAACGAAACGTGCTCTTATCATACAATCCTGTAATAATGTTACTTGGTATTTACTCAAAGGAACTGAAAACATATGTCCACAAAGCCTGCAAGTGGATGTTTATAGCAGCTTTATTCATAATTGCCAGAACTTGGAAGCAACCAAGATGTCTTGAGTAGGTGAATGGATAAACTGTGGTACATACAGACAATGGAATATTATTTAACACTGAAAAAATGAGCTATCAAGCCATGAAAAGATATGGAGAAATCTTAAATACATATTACTAAGTGAAAGAGAAGCAATCTGAAAAGTCTACGTACTGTATGATTCCAACTATATGACATTTTGGAAAAGGCAAACTACGGAGACAGTAAAAAGATCAGTATATGCCAGGGGTTGGTGGGGAGGGGCAGAAGCATGGGAAGGTGGATGAATAAGTGGAGCACAGAGGATTTTTAGGACAAATTACTCTGTATGATATTATAATGTGGAAATATGTCATTATACATTCGTCCAAGCCTACAGAATGTACAAAACCAATAGTGAATCTTAAGGTAAACTATGGACTTCGGGTGATTATGATGTGTCAATGTAGGTTCACCAGTTGTAACAAAGGTACCATTCTGGTGAGCAATTTTCATAATGGAGGAGGCAATGCATATACATGGAGGAGGATATGGGCAATCTCTGCACCTTCCCCTCAATTTTTCTGTGAACCTAAAATGTCTCTAAAAAAATTAAATCTTTTTCAGAAAAATTGACATCAATTTTACACATCTTCAAAAAAATAAGAGAGGATACTTCAAAACTACTTTAATGATGCCAGTATTACCATGATAACAAAACCATACAAAGAGAGTATAAAAAAGAAAACAGACCAATATCTTTAATGAACTTAAACACAAAAATCCTCAACCAATATTAGGAAATCAAATCCAGTAATGTGTAAAAAGAATTATACACCACTACCAAGTGGGGCTTATTCCAGGCATACAAGTCTGGTTCCATATTTGGAAATCAATCAATGTAATCCACAATATCAACAGGCTAAAAAGGAAAATTTATTATGTCAATTAATGCAAGGGAGTGGGAAGAGGTTGACAAATCCAACATCCACTCCTAATAAAAACTCTCAGTAAGTTAGAAAAAATAGTTATCTCAATTTTATAAAAAGCATCTACAAAAACCTACAACTAATATCATACTCAATGGTGAAAAACTGAATGCTTTCCCCCTAAGACCTGAAACAAGACAATCTTGTTCACTTTCATCACTCTTACTCAAAATAGATTGTACATTCTTGCCACTGCAACAAGGCAAAGAGAAGAAATAAAAGACAAATCAATTGGAAAGGAAGAAATATAACTGTCCCTATTTGTAGGTGACATGATTGTCTACATAGAAAATTCCAAGGAATCTACAAAAAACTCCTAGAATATGTGAGTTCAGCAAAGTCACAGGATACAAGATCAAGACACAAAAATCAATCACATTTCTATATACTAACAATGAATATATGGAACCCAAAATTAAAAATGCAATACCATATACAATCAACCCAAAGAAAAGTAAATAATTAGGCATATAGTTAACAAAATATGTACTGAATCTTTATGCTGAAAATTACAAAATGCTGACGAAAGAAATTAAAGGAGAACTAAATAAAAGGAATGACATGCTGTGTTCATAGACTGGAAAACTCAGCAAAGTAAAGATGCCAATTCTCCCCAGACTGTTCTATAGGTTTAATGAAATTCTTATCCAAATTCCAGCAAGGTTTGTTACATACAGAAAGAAGTTTATTGAAAATTTTATAGGAAAACCATAGGCCCTAGAACAGCTAACACAATCTTTAAAAAGAATAATAAAGTGAAAGAGATCACTCTACCCGTTATTAAGACTTACTTATATAGTTACGGCATCAAGACGATGTGGTATTGGCAGAGGAACAAACACACAGATCGATGGAACATAATAGAAAATCCAGAAACAGACACACATAAGTATGCGCAACATATTTTTGACAAAGGTGCAACAGTAATTCAATGGAAGAAGTACAGCCTTTTCAACAAATGGCACTAGAGCAATTGGACATCCATAGACGAAAAAAAAGAACCTTCATGTAAACCTCACACCCAAACAAAATTTAACTTAAAATGGATTACAGCCTTAAATATAAAATATAAAACTTAGAAGTGAAAAAAAGAACATTTTCAGTATCTGGGGCTACACAAAGAGTTCTTACACTTGACACCAAAACCAAAATCCATAAAAGAAAAAATTTAATCTCATCAAAATTAAAAGTGTCTGCCATATAAAAGGCCCTCTGAAGAGGGTTTAAAGACAAGTTACAGATTAGAAAATACGTGTTCAAACCTCATATCTGACAAAGGACTTGTATCTAAACCACTCTCAAAACTCAACAGTCAAAAGATAAACAACCTAATTAGAAAATGGGCAAAAGACAAGAACACACACTGCACTGAAGAGAATATATACATGGTAAATAGGCATATGAAAAGATATTCAACATCATTAGTCATTGGGGAAATGAACATTAAAACTACAATGAGATATTACTATATATCTAACAGAATGGCTAAAAGGAAAAATAGTGACAACACCAAATGCTGACAAGGATATGAAGAAAACAGCTCATGCATACATTGCTGGTAGGAATGTAAAATGGTGCAACCAGTCTGGAAAACAATTTGGCAGATTGGAATGAAACAAAACATACCATTACCACATGGTCAGAAATTGCATTCTCAGACACGTATCCAAGGCAAATAAAAATTTATTATCACACAAAAATGTAGCAGCTTTATTCGTAAAAGCCAAAAACTGGAAACAGCCTACATGTCCTTCAGTGAGTGAAGGATTAAACAAAACTGTGGTACATCCATACCATGGAATAATACTCAGTAATAAAAAGGAACAAACTATATGTACACAATTTGGATGAATCTCAAGGGAATTATGCTGAGAGAGAAAAGCCAGTCCTAAAATACAACATACTGTATGATTCCATTTGTACAACTTTAGTGAAACAACAAAATTATTGAAATGGAGAACAGATTAGTAATTGCCATGGGTTAAGGAAGGGGAGTGTGGAGGAGGAAGAATGAAATGGTGCATCTGAAAAGGGCAATATGAAGGATAATGTGGTGATGGAACTGTTCTGTGTCTTGAAAGTGTCGGTGGATGCATAAACCTACACATGTGATAAAATGGTATAGAATTAAATACATACACACACACAAATACAAGTACAACTGGGGAAAGCTGAATAAGCTCTGTAGATTACACCAATGTCAATTTCATGGTCTGATACTGTACTATAGTCATACAAGATGTTATCATGGTGGAAACTGGATGAAGGTACATGGAACTCCTCTGTACATTTTTTAGAACTTCCTGTAAATATACAATTATTTTTCAAAATAAGTATTTAAACCAAGAAAGGCAGTTAGAACTCTTCATAGCTGATGTGGGGTCGGTGAGCCGAGTAGTCAAAAGATTTCTTAGACTCTTAAGATCTGGCAGTAGTGCTCTTTTATTTAGAGAATAGAATAGCACGGGGACAGGACCCATGGGCAGTCAGAACTGCTACAGGCATGGGGACAGGACCCACGGGCAGTCAGAGCTGCTGCTGCTGCTGCCCCGAGTTGAGGGCTAGGGCTAATTTTATAAGGCATGGGTATGTGAGTCATCTCTTTACAAGACAAAGAAAAGAACATGAAAAAAAGTTAAAATGGTATCAGTGCAGGTGGGGTCTGGTCATTGGGTGATCCCATGACTTTTGGACAAGAATCAAATTGGATTAAGTAAAGGTCAGAAGCCACCACTCTAAATCATTTACATGAGATTGCCAGACAGCAACCAACTTAAGTTCTTGCCTTCCCCATTAAGAGTTTCTAGGGACAAGGTCATCTCTCTTCTTCTTCCTGGTACAGAGAGGGAGGCACCTTTTACAGATAGAGATTTACCTTACAAATGTAAATGTGTCCCAACAAGGGCAAGTTCCATTCCTCAGAGCCTCCTTCCCTGTCCCAGTTTATCGAAAGCAATCAGCCCCAAACAATCCCGGTGCCAAAGAGACATATCCTGGGGTGGCCAATTTCAGGTCCCTATAAGGTCATCCCCCCTTCCTTCACAAATGCAAATATCTCTCAAAGACCAAGCAAATTCCAGTCCTCGGAGCCTGCTTCTCATCTGCAGTTTTTTTAAAATTAACCAGCCTAAAATCCTCATCAATAGCTATGTCTTTTACACATTTTCTTTCCATAAACTCTTCCCAAGAATCTTTTCCACTCATTCCTATGAATTCAAATTCTGTCAACATTCCCCAAATTCCAAAATCTGTATCCAACTCAGACTGCTGTCTTGAGTTCCAGACCCTTATATTTAAGTGGACATTCCCATTTGATGTCTCAAAGGAACCTCAAACTCAGTAAGTCAAAAATGTAACTTGTCTTCTTCCCCAAATACCTCTTTCTTTCCCAGTGTTACCTATTTCAGTAAATTGTACCACCATTCATCCAACCAGAAATCTGGATGACATCCTTTACTTTTCCCTACCCTTCATTCCTCACATTCAATTGATCATCACTTCTACCTCATTGTTCTCTCTGGAATCCCTTTACTTTATTTCATACTCTCTGCCACCACCCTAGTCCATTAGGCTGTCTGGAAAGCTCCAACAGTCTCTTAAATTTCTCTTTCAGATCTTTCCCACCCCCAACCCATATCTCTACTCAAATCCATTCTCAATACTGAAGTCACATGAATATTTTTAAATCATTAATATGGTCATATAATTCCCATATTTAAAACTCTTTAAAGGCTTTTTATTACATCCAGGGTCATTTCTAAAATCAAGGCTAAAATCCTCTACTGTATGACTCTTAATCCACATCCTTCCTCTGCACTCCAGCCACACAAGTGGTCTTTTAGTTAAAGAAGTCACACCTCATGACCTTCACACTTGCTGGTTCCTCTTTCTGACACAACCTAACCACCCCCTACCTCACTTAACTTGGTTAACTCCACTCAGTCTAATACAGCTTTAGAAAGCATTGCCTGTCCTTAAAAGGTAAGATGTTATTTTTCCCCTGTGGTATATAAGGAAACTGAGGTTCAGAGATGTTTGGGTATTTGTCCTAGGCCACATAACTATTAAGTAGGAGAGCATAATTGCCTAGTTACAGAGCCATACTAATTTCATTATGGGCAAGTTACTTAATTACTCTGTGCCTCAGTTTCCTTATCAATAAAATGAGAAAAATAATAACACTTATCTCACAAAGTTGTCATAAGAATTAAATGAGATAATATGTAGAAAACAGAGCAGTATCTGTTATATAAGTATATACTCTTACAGTGGTGGATTACTCTTATTATTACACATTATGTTTTAAAGCCCAAAGAGCAAAATCTACCTTTTCCTTCTGAACTGCCAAGAGATTTTCACATATTGATATATATGGGGTAACTATTCTAGTTTAAAAGTGATTTGGCTTGAACTAAAAAGCCTGACTTATGGCCTATCAAACATATATTGTACATCTGCTTATCCATTAAAGTAAAGAATGCACTCTCTTAGGATAAGAATGTGTACTTCCCCTCCTATGCTCTATTGGTAACACCCAGATTAATCCCTTTCCTGACATCAGGGTCATGGCGACCTACGAATTTGCAAATGAATACCTCTTTGAAATTTTGATGGAAATGTATCCTGTGTGTGTTTAATGTATGTTCCGTGTTCTAAAAAGATCTAAGACTGTACTGAAACCTACGCTTCTCCAGATTGCCTTCTAAGGCCTTCCTGGGTGATAATCCTCACTCTGGCTCATAATAAACTCAACCCAGGTTGGTGGTGAATTATTTATGTCGACAGAACCTTATAGCAGAACACCTGCTGTTCTTGCTTTTTATGTCTTTTATGAATTCATATGCCCCCTTCCAGGCTCCTATCTCCATCCTCCCTTCTGGCATGTCTCAATGTTTCGGTGCAAGAACTTTATCAGACATCCAGAGGAGGTTTTAAGCCCATTAAAGTTTTAGTTAGGCCTACAATGACTGAGCATGTATGGAAAATGACTAGCATATCACCTATTTCCCAAACTTTCGTGCTCCTAATCCACCAGCTCTCTCTCTCTAACGTATGACAAATAAAAATGGCAAGCAATAGGATATATTGAAGTATATGAGGAAGCCATTTGGTGTAAACCTAATTCAGCCTGACCTTGTCTTTCCAAAAGGTCCTGACGTGGCCGTTGAGCATGCATTGTATATCTGCTTTAGACACTCCCTATGGCAAGAACAAAGGCCCTTGAGATAAAGGTGCCACTTCCCTCCCCCTCCCAACATTGGCATTTCCTTAAGGATTAAGCATCTTTCCTTAGGCTAGGAACTGATTGCTGCGCTCATCTGTGACCACCCAGCTCGAGACAATAGACTTGCCTCCTGCTACGCCTGCTGAGACAGCAGACCCTCTCTACCTGCTGTGTCCATCAAGTGCTGTGCCGACAGGGCAATCTTGTGACTATTGTGGGAGGGACATTTCAATCACATGTGAAACATCCTGTTTGGGGGTATTGTATCACTCTGTATACCTCATTTCTTTGGTGGTCTTTCTTTCCTTGGGGGGGGGGGGGAGGGGGCGAAAAAAGGCCCCGGGTCATGGTTGTCAGATTTTAGCTCAGAATAAACTCTCCCAAATTTTCGTTTATAGATTGGTTATGGATTATTTTCATTGACACATAGCTTCACAGCCTCACTCCCAAAACAGTCCTAACCTATTTGACAAAGAGATACCTTCAGTCACTCACCAGTCACCATCAGCAAGGTCAAAAGGATATACTTCATGTTGATGCCTGAATCTTGTCCTGAGGAATAAAGATGTAGTGGAAACTAACAGGCACAAAGCAGGGATAGAACTTATACCCTACTTGAGGATTCTGAACAGCAGGAGAAGATGCAGGTGGGAGAACTGGGGATGAGGATTCTACAAAATTCTGTCTTCTGGAGGTCTCTCCTTCAAGTCTTGATCTTCAGTGTAAAAAACAATTCATCAGTCACACTTGCCCACTCTCTCTTGTCAGTAGGCATAGAAATCTTCTCAGTCTAACTGAAACCTGGCCTAAGGGAAGATGAGCTCCAGGGATCTGAGCTTTATCCACCTCATCTAGGGAACAGAATTCCAATGTAGGAGTCATGTGAACCTTCCATGGAGTTAAAATTCATCTCAAGTTACTTCCTTAGCCTCTCAGTTCTTTTCACCAGTTCCTTCCCCACAATGTGTGACTAGCATCCCTCCCCCTAAATGTCCCACTGACCCCTCTCCTTTCTGAACTACTCTGATGAAGCAGAGCGCTGTCTCCACCCCTCTGTGTGACATTGACTCCCTTCCCCTTTATGCGTGTCACACCAGCCCACTCCTCCTCAGAACCGCTTCACTTGTACAGGTCACATCTCACAACCACAGACACCATTTGAAAAAAAGTTCCCAACCAATACCAATACCAGTGAATCTTGTCAGATCTCTAAATTTGTTGTTACTACACTGCCGTCTCAGACACGGTTCTCTCTCTCTCTCTTTCCTTCTCTGAAGCTGCCTTTTTCAAATTGATTTTTGGTGGCAAAATATAACAAGAATATTACTTAAATAGAAAATCAGACGGCAGAATGAGATGATAATAGATTTAGAGTCCCTATAGACCTGAGATATTCTGTGGAATGAGGCTGGGGACAGATGTCTCTGTATGTACACAGAATCTATAATAACACTAATAGATAAAGAAACTTAATGATGAGGAAATGTTGAATATGATACACACACACACCCCCATCCATCCATAGGATTCTAAAGTTATTTTTTCAAAGAGAAGTTTTAAGAACAATGTCCATATCAGATATCAGTATCCTAAAACAAATAGATAAAAAACAAATGGAATTTGCAAAGTAAAGGAAGCATTCAAAGGCTAAAGTAATATAAAAAGTTAGTATTGAAACAAGAAAGCCCACACTTGAAAATAGTTTGATAAGCTTGGGAAAAAGTGTGTGGGGTGGGTAGGCAGGCAAACAGGGGATGAGAAGAGAGGGTGACAAAGACAAGATGAGATAAGGATCAAGGGAGGTCCCTAAATCATGCTAGGAGTTTACCCTATAGACAGTAGGGAACTGCTGAAGAGTTTTATGAGGGAGACTAATATGATCTTATCTGTATCTCAGGAAAAAAAACAGTTCTGAGTATAAGACAGAATGTCAAGTGGAGCAACAGTAGATGGGCAAATACATTAGTTCCAGCAAGACAAGATTATGGCCTGGATAAGGTTGACAGCAGTTAAGAATGGAAAGACATGGATGGATTTTAGAGATTTCTAGAATTAGGATGAACTTTGGGATTGAGTGGTGAGAAAAAGAGAGAGATCAAACAAGTGGAAGGTAGAATTATCTCCTAAGATAAGGAAAACAGGCAGAAGAATGAATTTGAAAGGCCAGAGGAGTTTAATTTTGACATGAGAAGTTTCAGAGGTCTATAGGTGATACAAACAATGGTTTCTAAGAGGCAGTCGTATATGGGGGACAGGAGATCTGGGCAAGAGATACCAATTTGAAACTCATAGACAGGTAATAGTGCCCAGTGCCAACCTCCTCCAGAAAATTTGTTGCGTTAGAGACCTTTTCCTAGATAGCAACCTTGCTTTTCTGGTCTTAGCCCTCACACTGTCAAACCAGTCCTCAAACTCCCTTCCTGGCCCGAAATCTTTCCAAAAGATTTAGGAAAAACAACTTCAGAGTAAAGTGTACCTCTTTCTCAAATTTTCACCTGTTTTAGCTAATCCTACTCCCACCATAGAAAATTTCCCACAACTCCATCCTGTCTTCAAACCTCAAGCATATTTCATATACCAGCCCTACTCCCCAGTGTACCTGTGTTCATTGTGAGGCTTTGGAAAGTATGTGCCATATCTGTTTTTCACTTCATACTTGAGGAAATTTGTGTGTGAGAATGCATAGTTTCCCAAGATCCATGAGTGCTGGTTGATTAGCTGAAGCCTGCAGGACGTGGTTTAAAAGGTATGCGTATCCACAATAAGACCTAGATTGCAATCATGTGCAATTTTGAGAAAATCACTTAAATTATCTCTGTTTCAATTCTGCCACCTACAGATCAGAAAAAAGAAAAAATTATACTAGCCTGTTTCCTCTTTTGAGGGTTGTTAGATTGGAATGAGATTATGGGCCTAAGAAAATTTAAAAGGTTAGAGTGATACAAAGTGTAATTAATTTTACACCTCAAACTAACCTGATATAACGTTACCTCTAACAAGGTCTGTAAGGAATTTAATTCAGTGCCTGGGATTCAGTAAATGCCCAACGAATGTTAGCTTTTATTTTTTTTTCTGCTTTATCTCCCCAAACCCCCCCGTACACAGTTGTAGTTAGTTGCGGGTCCTTCCAGTTGTGGGATGCGGGACGCCGCCTCAATGTATCCTGACTAGCGGTGCCATGTCCATGCCCAGGATCCAAACCCTGGGCCACCACAGCGGAGCACGCGAACTTAACCACTCGGCCATGGAGCCCACCTCCGATGTTAGCTTTTAGAGTTGTGGGGGAACAGAATTTGCTATCCCAAAATGTTTCTCTTTGGCTTGATTATTTTTAAGAACAAAAGACTCAGGAAGAAACTTTGACCTTCCCCCTAACTGCCTAAAAGAATTTAAGATAGAAGGCCTGTTTCAGGAAGGAGCTAATACCATAAGACATCTATAGTATAATATGAACTAGGTTCGGTAGACAGGGAGGAACCTAGCAAGGCCTCTTGGATCAAAGTCCTCTCTAGCTCTCATTATCTTTGCAAGACACGGCAAAGATTTGTTTACCAAACACTTGCTTTTCCATCTCCATGTGAATTGCCTTCATCCCCTTTGAAATCCCAAAGCACTACCCCCAATACCTTCCTTTGTCTTTAGCTGAAGATGATATTTAAGGTGGTGGCATCAGCCATTTTGGTGAGTTACTCAGTTTTCCTGGGTTTCTCCCATGTATACGTGTTATTAAATTTGTTTGATTTTCTCCTGTTATTCTGTCTCATGTCAATTTAATTCTTAGACCAGTCAGAAGACCCTGGAGGGTAGAGGAATATTTCTTCCTCCCCTACAGAGTTAACTGCTCTTTTTCTACAATTATCCAAGAATGACCAACCATAGCAGTTTATTGTTGGCTGAGAAATCTTTTCATCAGGTAAAAAGCACTTAAAGGTCTTGCCTTCTGAATTGTCACCAGCATACAGTAGATCCTAGATCTAATGTAATCTAGAGTGTAAACCATTCCCCAACTGTCAAAATAACTGTTCTCTGAATGCTTTTCATCTCCACGTTTCCTTAGCTCAAAGATGGTGATCAGGACAACCAGACCAACTTGGTGATGATGACTGAGTGATGAAATAGTGATTAAAGGGAAAGATGAAGCTGGTGTAACAAAGATGGGAGGGGCTGAGGGAAAGCATATAGTAGGGGGCTCAGAGCAAACATGGGGACACTGTCTTCTTGAGCTAAGGTAGTGAATCCTGTCCCCCACAGCCCTGGCCTCAGAAACTCCATGGGGAAGATAAGTTCTGAGCCTAGAGCTCCATTTTCCACAAACAGCTGAACCACTTTTAGGGAGATGGGCTTTTAGAGACAGCAGATAGAGGGGCCTGGATCCAGAAGTCTAAGGAACTGGGCTTCTTCTTCTTTCCCTGAAAGATCCTAATAGAGGCAGAATCCCCCACCTTCCCTGTAGTAGAAGAGCCTCCATCCGTCTATCCGGAGCCCACTTTCTCCCCCCATTTATGCCCAGAGCTGCTGTCCAATCCCATTGTGTGCCCCCATACCTAACCATATCCACTGATTCTACCAGGTGTTCCTGAGGAGAAGACTGGGCTTCAAGTTCTACTCTCTGCTGATCTTCTACATCTCACAGGGAAAGATCTGGACTGCTATGAAATTTATCATCTATTTAAGTGTCATTGTTGGTATGTATCCATGACCACCTACTGTCCTATAAGGCATGGGTTAATGTAGGATGGTGTAAGATAGACATGGGATGTGCAGAGAGTGCAAAAGAAGAGTCAAGAAAAACAGTTACAATGACAACTAGGGGTCTTTCCTCTTAGACTCCATTCAAAGGCCCTCAGGAGAGGCTGAGCCCCCCCCTTTCAGTGCTAAGCTATGGGTGTGTTATGGCATGAACCTGCCTTGGAGAATGCTCAACAGTGAGTTATTCCAAAATGGGGCCTCATCACCCACTGGGCAAGTCCCCATAGTCACAAAGATAGAGAGCTCATTCTGATGTCTGACATGCCCCCATTTTCAAAAGCTTAGAAACTCAGAAGGTAGGGAATGGAGAAGGTATGAACAAAAGATCAAATGCAAGGGCCCTATCTCCTGCACTCCCTGACTTCCGTGAAGTTCTTCTGACGGCCGAATTTGCCGGTGAGGCATATCCCCCTACTCCCTGACTGCCTAGGTTGCATCATAAATTAGC
Organism: Equus quagga; assembly: GCF_021613505.1. Lineage (NCBI taxonomy): Eukaryota > Metazoa > Chordata > Mammalia > Perissodactyla > Equidae > Equus > Equus quagga. The sequence continues at coordinate 119,079,357 of NC_060274.1, read as the reverse complement.
CATATGAGCTTGTACAAGTTAATCTGTGCTTCAGTTTCTACAGTCAAAATGGGGATATTACTATCTGCAATATTGAGTCATTGTAAAGATTAAATAAATCCAAGTAAAGCACTTAGAACAAGAGCTCAGTGTCTCTTATTAATACTCCATCCTTTTTCCCTTGGGATTTCTAACTGTGTGATCACACAGAGAAGGGTGTGGTGAGGTACAGGCCTAGGCTTGGGGAGGATCAAGAGAAGTACTGAGGACAGCCAAAACAAGAACAGTACTTTATTTCTGATACTAGAAACAGCCTTCCTCCCCTTTCTCCTCTAGTTTTTTTCAGTAATTCATTTATGAAAAACATTGCATGTTCATATTAGAAAATTTGGAAATATTAAAAAGTAGAAAAAAATAAACACCATGCATAATCCCACCTTTCAGCTAACACTTTGTTGAATTTACTCACAGGATTTATTTATTTTTTTGCATTTAAGTGGTTTATTTTTTGTTTGTTTACTTGTTTTTAGATAATTGGATTACTAGATTAAACGTACATTTTTACTATTATTTTTAACTTAAAGAAAGGTTATCAGTATTTCTATTGCTGTTTAATATTCTTTATAATACAATTTTAATATGTATAATGTTCCATTTGTTCATGTACTATTTTATTTCAAAGTCCAACATTATTGTATTGGCCATTTATGTTTCCAATGTTTAGCTCTTATAAATAATGCTAAAATGATCACACTTACTTATAATCTTTATCCAGATCTGGTTATTTATTTAGAATGAATTCTTGGAGTTAGAATTGCTAGGTCACAGGTGACGAATCATTTACAATTCTTTACACTTATTTCTAAACTGCTTTTAAAGAAGACAGAATCAATTCACATTCCTACAAGCAGTGAATGAGAGTCTCTCTCATGGTACTTTCTTAAATTGATTATCAACATTAAACAAAAAATTATTATAAATAGATAAAATGATATGTCATTTTAATTTACATTTTTATTTGAAAAAAATGTCAAACATTTTCAAATTTTCTGGCCAATAGATTATTTCTTTAAAATTATCCATATTCCTTTTCAACTAGGAAATTGTTGATTGTCTTATCTGTTCTAAGAATGTCTTATATATTAAGTATATTAATTATTTTCTCAGGGATATTTTTCTCTGCTCAGTCATCTGCGCAGAAAGAAGACCATGCTCCCTATTTGGTATACCTCAAGTCTCACTTCAACCCCTGTGTAGGTGTCCTTATCAAAAACAACTGGGTGTTGGCCCCAGCTCACTGCTACTTACCGTGAGTATTGAGCATTCCCACCCTCCAAAAGACCTCCTAATCACTCTACATCAGTAGTCTTCAAACAGAGGAAACATTTGCCTTCCAGGCAACATCTGAAGATATTTTTGGTTGTCATAATGGGGGGTGGGGAGGAGGCTGTGCTATTAACATCTATCTAGTGGGTAGAGGTCAGGGCAAGGATGCTGCTAAACATCCTACCATACACAGGACAGTTCCCACAACAAAGCATTATGCAACCCAAAATGTCAATAGTCCACTTTTGAGGAGCCCTGCTCTATATACTACGCCTCTTCAGTCTCCCATCAGTTTTTCCAAGTTTTTTACTGGCAATATGAATACATTTTATCAGATAAGAGAACAGCAGGTAACTGATGGTGGACTCAAATTGGAAAAATTGAGAATTTTTAAAAAGAACTAATGACAAAGGTATGGATAAGTTATAGAGAAAGCACAAAGAATAGTTCAGTACCCCCAGGGTTAGTTCTAGAGAGGTGCAGTTACTACCCCTGGATCTAAAGGAGCAAGTGGAGAAAAGGGTAACAAGGTGGGGGTGGAGGGCAGGGAGGAGACAGAGAGAGAAAAAGCACTGTATGGAGAGACTGCCTGATAAGAGTTGTAACTTTTGCTCAGGAGACACAGCCAACAGTCAATCTGTGGCAACCCTGCAGGAAAGGAGCTGGGAGGATAAATGCCCAACCTCACTCCTCTCCCTCCAATTACTTTCTTGTGCTTCCTATTGGCCAAAACCCAATCAGAAGCCAGAGGACAAGAGAGCCTATTGATTTAATCCACATACATCACCTCACAAAGGTGCAGAGCAGGATGAAGCAGGATTGTCAGTGGATCTAATGAAGCAAACAGGAGATATCCAATACTCAGCTCATCCCTTTCTCTTACTTCTACCAGAATAAAAATGTCCAATTAGATAGGTTGGAGCTGGAGAGGATGGAAAATAATATTTCTATACCATGCATAATTTTCCTCTCCACTACATTAAGGACACAACATGAAAACACGTGGCTAAAGGCTCCACCACTCACTGTGTGACCAAGGGCAAATTACTCTTATGTGCTTCCATTATTTCATCTGTAAAATGGAGATTAAAAATAGAACCCACCTCAAAGATATGTTGTGAGCTGTAAATGAGGTCATCTAGAATCCAGATAAAGCATTTGACATAGTACCTGGCACACTGTAACATTCAATATCAGCTTTGATGATGATAATGATGATGAGGAGGAGGAGGAGGATGACAGTGATTACTTCTAACCCCCTCTCTCTCCAGAAATCTGAAAGTGATGCTGGGAAATTTCAAGATCAGAATCAGAGATGGGACAGAGCAGGCAATTAACCCTGTCCAGATTATCCGTTATTGGAACTACAGCCATAGCTCCCCCCAGGATGACCTCATGCTCATCAAGCTTGCTAAGCCTGCTGTCCTCAACACCAAAGTCCAGCCCCTTCCCCTCGCCACCAGCAACGTCTGGCCAGGCACTGTCTGTCTGCTTTCAGGTTTGGACTGGAGCCATGACAACAGTGGTGAGTACACCTCCCACAGCAAATCAGTAACCCCTGAAAAGGATCACACAGGTCTGCATAACTGAGAAGAGAGGAGAGGAGAATAGGTGGAGACCAAAGGGAGACACTACACGACTGGTCTAGCAAAAAGAGACCCTCCCAGAAGTCCAAAGCCCCTCCTTTCCCAGAGCATCTAATGCCCCACAGCCTCTTCAGGGCTTCAGCAGCTGGAGCCACCAGGCCATCTGACCCTGTACAGAGGCCACACTGTTCCTGATTGTCAGAGGCACAATTCCCATTAAAGAGGCTATGTTCCTCCCTCCCATACAGGCTCATTTTACTTGTAGAGGACACCACTGAGAGCTTGAGTCAGGTCAGCTCTTATTCCTCCAAGACTGGACACAGAGTAGAAAGAAAACTCTGCTTTTTAAAGAGACATAAAGCCTATTTCAAAATCCTTGGGATTAACTCTCATAACTGTGCACAAGATCATTCTTTCCTTTTTCGCATTCCTTATTTTCTTCAGACACACACACAAAACACCAGTTGAAATAGAGGGTGGTAATTGGAAGGGCTGAATAACAATGGTGAACAGGAAGGTTTCTTTTATCCCTGTCTTCTCTCAGGCCGACACCCTGATTTAAGGCAGAACCTGGAGGCCCCTGTGATGTCTGATAAAGAGTGCCAGAAAACCGAACAAGGAAAAAGCCACAGAAACTCCTTATGTGTTAAATTTGCGAAAGTGTTCAGCCGAATTTTTGGGGTAATCTTTTCTCTATATTCAGCTTTCATTTACTTGTATGTGTCTAGTTAATTTATATTATAATCTATATTTAATCTATAATAATATATAATAAATATATATAATCTATATATAATCTATATTTAATCATATTTTAAAAAATTTGAAATCCCTTATCCCCTCATAATTTTTTGAGAATTTGTTAAGGCTGCAGCAAAGGCCCCATTGTTTCTTCAGTAATGGGCTCTCCTTGGATGTCTTTATTCGTTAAAGGGTATCATGCAGTACCTGTAGTTAACAACACTTTTCTAGGTTGTTATTCTCATAGCTGCAAGTGAAAATGGGCATTGCTTTAAAAAAATAATTCAAATATTTCACAAATTGAAACTGGCTTCACTAGCTCAAATAAAGGAGGTTTGACTCATTTTACATGTGAGTTCTATAGAAGTTTTCTCTGACTTTCTCAAAATCACACAAGGCTAGTCACAGGAAACCTAAATCAGTGACTCAAGCTTCCTGTCTCATGATCCAGTGCTCTTTTCGTGACCCAGCAGGCTACCTCTAGGCAGGGCTCATTCAAGTTAGGGACTAGAGGGCTCCTGTGAGAAGATCTAATCATATCTCTTTCTCTCTCCTTCTTTCTGCACAATCTCTGGTAGGAGGTAGCTGTCGCTACTGTCATCTGCAAAAACAAGCTCCAGGGGATTGAGGTCGGACATTTCATGGGAGGCGATGTCGGCATCTACACGAATGTTCACAAATACATACACTGGATTGAAAGCGTCACTAAAGACAAATGAGACCCCACTACTCCCTCTGAGTCCCACTGGCTCCACCATCAACTCTACAGGCCATTACTTTCCCCGAACTCAAAATAAAATGTCCAAATAGAAATATTTGGGTGCTTCACACCAATGGCCTCTGTTTTCCTGTTTGTGCCTTTGCCCACGGATCATAGTGATGAGAAGAACCAAGAACAATACATGAAATGAGCACTTACTAAACTGTACTGGCTTATATCTATTGTCTCAGTTAATGCTCATAACAAACCTTTGAGGTTATCTTTTATCTCCACTTTTGTAAATGAGAAAAGTGAGACTAAAAGATGTTATTTAACATTATCTGTGACTGATAGATATCAGAGCCTGGAATGGAACCCCAAAATGTCAGATTCTCAATCCTATGCTCTTAGCCTCAAAATTAAAGGGGAGTCCATGGCACCCCAATATATGTTGGGTTCTATTTTCCTGCTAGCTCTCTTATCATTCAAAGGGCTTGTAGCCCTCACTTGCGGCTAAGACCTTGGGTATGGGAATAAGCTCTCCTAAGAATGGTCATACTTCATCTCACTGCTGCACTGAATGCAGCATGCTACAGGGAGAGAGCTAGTGGATGGGTAGGAATTCAAAAACAGAACTTTGGGAAAGGGTCAATCACCATAAATCGAGTCCAAAGGGAGGTCTGGCAGCTCCAGAGCAAGGTGAAGAAGTCATCCAGATCCAAGGAGTGCACAATCTCAGGGCAGCAGCAGAGCTCAAGAGGTAGAGATGGCACAGAGGAGGTGAAGGAAGAGCAGAAATTAGATTTAGCCACAGATCATGGGATTAGCAAAGTGGAGACAGCAAGTATCAGTTCTCTGGTTGAGAACTTGGTAAAACATCTCTCCAGATGTTCCACATCTGGAAGTGATAGAGGAATTCTGGATAGCCAAGAGATGGGGGCATATAAGACAAGGATGGGTAGAGTAATCTCTGAGTAGATGAAGATTCAGGAAACAACCACACACTATCCTTGGGCAATATTTTCTATTCCCAAGGTTTAAAATACAGTCTATACTTTAGTGACTTCTGTGTTAGGCAGAATAATGGCCCCCCAAAAATGTCCACACTCTAATCCTCAGAACCCGTGAATATATTACTTTACATGGAAATTCAACTTTGCAGATGCGATTATTTATGGACCTTGAGATGGGGAGGTTATCCTGGATTATCTGGGTGGAACCAATGTAATCACATGGTACCTTAAAAGTAGAAGAGGAAGGCAGAATATTTGGCCTGAGAGATGTGACAACAGAAGAGGCAGCAGAGATTCAAAGCATGAGAAGGACCTGACCTGGCGCTGCAGGCTTTGAAGATGAAAGAAGGAGGCTACAAGGCAAGGAATGCGTGAAGACTCTAGAAACTAGGAATGATCCTCAGCTACCAACTAGCAAGAAAATGGGGACTTCAGTCCTACACGCCCAAGGAATTGAATTCTGCCAACAACCACAATGAGCAAGGAAATGGATTCTCCCCAAAAAGGAATACAACCTGGAAAACACCTTGATTTTAGCCCACTGAAATCTGTCAAATTTCTGACCTACAGTACACGAAAATAATAACCTTGTCTTGATTTAAGGTGCTTATGGTAATTTGTTACAGCAGCCTTAGAAAACTAATACAACTTTTAAATCCATATTCCCTAAAGGAACTGCTTTTTATATGGGATGTAAAAACCTTCAATAGTTCCCAATTGCCCTGAGAATAAATTCTAAACTCATTAGAATGGTATCCAAGCCTCCTTGAGACCTTCCATCCACCCCATCCCATTCCCAAAATATTCTAAGTACAGTCATGCATCACAACCATGGGGATATGTTCCGAGAAATATGTCATTAGGCAATTCTGTCATTGTGCGAACATCATAGAGTATACTGAAGGGGAATAAAATTTGCCACCACAAAATGTGTCTGTTTAACATGAGGATTATTTTAGGCTGATTATTTTTAAAAAACAAAAGACTCAGGTTTTCTTATTATCTCTCCCTTAACTGCCTAAAAGAATTCAGACAAAAAAACCTGTCTCAGGAAGCGAGCCATCATCTTAGCATAACATCAATTAGGTGGTAGACAGGGAGGAACCTAGAAAAGCCTGTTTGTTGGGTTCCCCTCTGTGTTCCGTTTCCCTGTAGCCAGAAAAACACTTGTTTTCTAAACGTTTTCTCCTTTTCACCTACCTGTGAATTGCTTTCCTTCCCTTTGAAGTCCCTGACTCTCCCCATCCCCAACATATTTTGTGTTTAGCTGAGGATAATATTTAAGGTGAGGGCTTCGGCCATTTTGGCAAGTTACTCAGTTTTCCTGGGTTTTTCCCATGTATACATGTTATTAAACTTTTGTTTGTTTTTCCCCTGTTAATGTATATCATGTCAATTTAATTCTTAGACCCAGCCAGAAGAACCTAAAAAGGCAGAGGAAAATTTCTTCCTCCTCTATGGTAGCTATACAAACCTAGATGGTATAGCCTACTACACACCTACGCTATATGGTACCAATCTTATGGGACCACTGTTGTATATGTGGTCTATCATTAACTGAAACTTTGTTATGTGGTGCATGACTCTCCAGCTCCTGCACATGGCATTGCTTCCTGACCCCATGAAATGCAAATCTGTGTAAAAAGGATGTCAGGGGAAATGTAAAGAAAAGGCCAACACCCTGTCTCCTTTTAAGTTGGCAACCTGGTCAAGACCTAAACTTAAAGTTAGATACATTTGAAAAAAAATGTCTTGAGCTGAAGTCAAGTCTTCAAGTCTTGGATGCAAAGGCAACAACATTCCAGGCAAAGTATCTCCTCTTCTCCCAGTGCCTATGACTTAAGCAAAGACAAATCATATCAATCAGTATCCAATCAACTCCTCTATGTTGTTTTTTTCTTCCAACTTTTTTAACCCCATTAATTAGAGTGGTGCTCTCCGGGCACAGTGACCAATAGCATGAGTTCTGGGGCTGAATCACCAACCCTATAGTTTATCTGGCTGTGGGTGCCACTTGCCTAAGTGTCAAGCTGCATCTCACAGATCTCTTTCCCCCCGTTCCTGCCTCCATTCCTGGCTCCTACATCCAAGGTTGTACTGTGTTCTCTCCTTGAAGGAAGTGTCACAAAATTTAAACTCACTATTAAGTATTTATTTTGTAATTAACAACAAGAAAATAGATATGCTTGAATTGAAAGGCAAAGTTTTATTGGTGCCTGTCTCAAAAAGGATTAGGATCATTTTAACGAAAAATAAATAAATGAAATAGTTCTATTATTTCTGTTCCATAACAGCAAGCTATTATAGTAAAAAGGAGAGAGTATAGGCTTTAGACTCATACAGGGTGTTAATTACCAGTTACATCACTTTCTGGTTGTATTCATCCCAACTGTGAAACATTAGACATAAGACATAAGGGTGGTTTTTATTATCTTTATAAATAATGCTGCACTAAAAATTCTAGCCAATGAAATAGAAATGACAAGAAAAAGCATGAAAACATGAAACATATCAATAATTTTGCATAAGATATAGTTGCCAACTCTCTTGATTGGAACTCCCAATAGATTTTACTGGTTAAATATGGCACATACATACAAAGGAAAATTATTCAGCCTTAAAAAAAAGGAGGAGATCCTGCCATTTGCAACAACATGAATGAACCCGGAGGACGTTATGCTAAGTGAAATAAGCCAGTCACAGAAGAACAAATACTGCATGATCCCCCTTATATGAGATATCTAAAGTAGTCAAACTCATAGAAGCAGAGAATATAATAGTGATTGCCAGAGGCTGGGTGTGGGGGGAATAGGGAGTGTTTGTTCAATGGGTATAAAGTTTCAGTTGCACTAGATGAGTAAGTTCTAGAGATCTGCTGTATGACCAAGTGCCCATAGTTAACAATATGGTACTGTGCACTTTAAAATTTGTTAAGAGGGTATATCTTATGTTAACTGTTCTTACCACCAAAGAAAAAAATAAAAGCAAAACCAAAGGGACACAAGAAAACTTTGAGAGGTGTTGCTATGTCTATTACCTTAATTGTGGTGGCGATATCACAGGTGTCCGCATATGCCCAATCTCATCAAATTGCATACATTATACATGTATAGTTATTTGTATATTAATTTGTTCTGGACTAACGTTTACATCCTCCAAAAATTCATACGTTGAAATCCTAAGCCCCAATTGTAGCATACCTGACAATTGGCTTTTTTGATTGCAATGTAAATGCCTGACATTAAGCTTTTGATTGCTGAGGCATACATCTTGAACAAACATATTACCAGCTACACAACTAGATAAAGAGCCAGGCCACCCCATCCATGAAGTTCCCTTTTTAGAAAGCCCTGAGTGACCTAGATAACTGACCTCTTGAGTGACCCTACTTTTCCCTCCCTGAGCTTTAATTCCCACTCTTATGTTTTAAATTTTCCAATAAACCCCCAAAACCCTAGTCACCTCCTTGGCCCTAATAAAGGCAGGACACCAGGTATAATCTCTCTCTCCCTCTGTCTCTACATGAGACCTCGCTGTGAAGCCCTTGAGCACACCCTCCAGAACCTGTGAGTAATAAACCTTGTTTTTTCAAAGTTCCCTGATGGTTGCTGCTGAGTTATATTTTGCAATTATAATAAGAACCACAAGGACTGATCCAACCACAACATTGGCTCCGGTCAGAAGAAATGTCTGTGAGCGCTGCCACAAGTAGTATGGGCCCAGATGAGTGCCCCCAGATTCCTAGCCGATAGCATCACTATCAATAGGCTGAAACCGACACACATCACCAATGTAAGGGTATTAGGAGGTGGGGCATCCGTGAGGTCATTAGGTCATGAGGGTGAAACCCGCATGAATGAGGTTAGTACCCTTATAAAAGAGACCCTGCACAGCTCTCTAGCACTCTTTCTGCCATGTGAGGAGACAAGGAGAAAACAGCCATCTGAAAACCAAGAAATGGGATTTCACCAGACTCCAGATGTTGGCTGTCCCAGACTCCAGAACTATGAGAAATGTTTGTTTTTTAAGGCACCTAGTCAATGGTAATTTGTCATAGCAGTCCAAACTAAGACTCATTATACCCCAATAAAGCTATTTAAAAATAAGACAATACAAGGGAAAATATTTTAATGACAACATTAACCAAAACTATAAACACATACACATTGTGCTCTGCCTCTCTGAAGAAAAGCACAAAATTTTCTTGAAAGGCATAAGAGAAGACTTAAATCATTTCCTTTTATAACACATTTGAAACAAATACCATGTTGCTGGATAGGAAAGTTTAGCATCATAACATTACAAAAAACTTAGTAATGAAGAATAATGAGTAGTGGGGTGGCTTCCCCTGTCCTACCAAATAAGAAAACATATTTTACAGCTTGTTAATTAAAACAGTGTTACATAAGTATGTCTCTCAAGGCAGAACATGTGGCATCTTAAGAAAGAATTTGAACTTATATCTCTACATACCATTTTGGGATCTTAAACTGTAAGAAATATTAAACAAACAAAGAAATCAAAAGTTTAGGTCATTTGGCTAACATACCCATATCTCATTCTGTGGGCTTTTCTGATTTGGGAATGAGATCTGCTCTCTTGTTTTAATTTAGGCTTGCTTTGCTCCAAGTTTTGAAGTGGATTACAAACTGTGCTGTGTTCAAATGCATGATATCTATCTTCAACGCTGCCCAGAAGCTGCTGTTTCATCAAATGATCCAACGAACAATTGTTCAGTAAAGGCAACAAGAAAGAATACCACTTGTTTAAATCAAAATGACAATTAATATGATAAAAGACAACTCAAACAGCAGTGTTGATTTGAACTGATCACCCATCAAAATTGTCAATCCTGTAGCCGCAGCCAGAGGATGACCAAAATGAAGCCTGAGAAATGAAAATCAAATTTGCAATCCTACCCGTCAGAAAATTCTCAATTCTGCAAAACAAGCGAGAACAAACCATAACCTACTCTGAAAAGAGAAGACCACAGAAGTTTCAGAATTCAGATGGAAAAAGAAACACTGAAAGCAACATTCCGTGCTCCCAAGCCAATTATAAAGTGACTGTCACACTTCCATTTAACCTAATCCCTACTCATTGCCCATTTTTAAAATCTCACCCAGAAAATATCACCAATATAATCCTAAAATCTAGCCCTTTAAAAATTCTTCTATAGGGGCCAGCCCCGTGGCTGAGTAGCTAAATTTCCACACTCTGCTTTGGCCCCCAGGGTTCAGAGGTTCAGATCCCTGGCACAGACCTACTCCACGCATCTGCCATGCTGTGGAGGCATCCCACATATAAAGTAGAGGAAGATTGGCACAAATGTTAGCTCAGGGTTAATCTTCCTCAAACAGAAAGGAAAAAAAAAGGAAGATTGGCAACAGATGTTAGCTCAGGGCAAGTCTTCCTCACCAAAAACAAAAAAACAAACTTCCGTAACTTCCCTTCTGTGCACACTGTTGATGTTCTGTTCTTAACAAAGATTTCTCTTGCTGGTGAGATTATTAACGAATGACTTTGCTTTCAACATAGGCTTTCCTGATGAATTCTGTGTGGGTTTTAATAGCTTCCATCTAAAGCCAGGCCTCCAACCTATTCACTAGATCTCAGTCCTCTCTTCTATTTAAGAAAACCTCTGAAGCAACTTTCTCTCTCTCTCACTCCTGGATCATTCCCAACCACATACAACCATGCTGTTATTTCTCTCTCTAGATCTCATGTCCCCTGCCCTCTCCTGCTATTTCTCTCCTTTAGTTTACAGCAAACTCCTTGAAAAGCTAGTCTATTCTCACTTTCTCCAAATCCTCTCCATCCCAAACTCTTGATCCAACTGACATCTGGCTTTTGCAAAGCTTTCCCTCTAAACTGCTCTTTCTAAAGTCACCAATGACCTATATATTTCTAAATCCAAAGGTCAGTTCTCAGCTCACATTTTACTTGACATTATCAGCATCATTTGACAAAGTTATTCATTCCCTCTTCCTGGAAACAGTTTCTTTACTTGGCCTCCAAGACATTATGGTCTTTTGTCTACCTCACTGGCTGCTTCTTTTCAGTTTCTTTTACTGATTTCACCAGATCTCTCTAATCTCTTAACATCAGAGTTCCCCAAGTTTTAGTCTTGGACTTCTTTTATCTATATACATCCACTTCCTTAGTGATCTATACCAGTCTTATGATTTTAAATACCATACATAATCGAACAACTCCCAAATGTATACCTCCAGTTTGCACTTTTGCCTTGACTTCCGGTGTTATATATTCATCTGTCTATTTAACATTTCTACTTTGATATCTAATAAATATCTCAAAATTAACATGTCCAAAACTGATGTCTAAGTCCTACTGCCAGATCAACCTGCTTCACCCACAGTCTTCCCCATATAAGCTGATGAGACTGCAATTTACTCAAGCCAAAAATTTTGGAGTCACTTTTGATTCCTCTCCTCTCTTATATCTCATATCCAATCTAGAGGTAAATCCTGCCAGTTCTATCTTCGAACCTGTTGACAATCTTACCACCTCTCCCTGCCTCCATGCTGCCACTCTGGTAAGCCTGGATTATTGCAATATCCTCCTAACTCATCTCCTTTCTTCTACATTTGCCTTATTAATTTTGACCTATTTTCAATACAACCTCCAAAGTGACCTTTTAAAATGTAATTCAAGTTTTGTCACTTGCCTCTGCTAAGAATCCTCCAAAGGCTCCTTATCACTCAGGATAAAAATTAAAGTCTGTACAATGGTCTATAAGACCCCTAAAAAACATGGGCCCCATTGCACCCTCTACTCCAGCCACACGGGCCTCCTTGCTCATCCTTAGACACATTAGACACATCTTTGCCTCAAAACTTTTGCACTTTCCCCAGATCCCTGCATAGCTATTTCTCTCACTTCCTAAAATCTTTGTTTAAATATTATTTTCTCAGTGAAGTCTTGTCTGACTACCCTATTTAAAATTAGGACCCCCCACCCTGATGGAAGTATATTCATCTTCTGTGAAAATTTGGAAACGTATATGAAAAAACTTAGAATTATGCATATTCTCTGACTTCTACTTCTTAGAGTTTTATAAGGATGTATGTTGTAGCACTGTAGAAAGGAAAAACTGTGAGGGAGGCAGGGCAGGTTATAAGCCATAGAGGGTTGCTTGTAAAAAAAAAAAAAGCAGTACGATCATATGCAATAATATATGTAATCATTTAAAATGATGCAGAAGAATGTGTAATAACATGAAAATTAAAGGACAAAACTCAGTTTATAAAATAGTGTATACATTATGGTTCCATTTTTGTGCCCATAGCTATTCATTCAACAATACCTACTCTTCTAAACACTGAAGATACAGGAGGAAAACAAGCGAAAAGATCCCTGTCCTTGTGCTGTATATATTCTACTTTAGGGACACAGGTAGTTAAATAAATTTAAAAACGTATTCTGTCAGAAAAGCACTATGAAAATGAAAATATAGTGGAACTGGGAACACTAAGGTGCTGAGGCAACATTTTAAATAGAGTACATATAAAGACTCATTTGACAAGGTAACCAAAACTTGCGCAGGTTCTAAGAATTCTCCTTAGGAATGCCAGGAATGTAGAAAAGGGAACTGAAAGGGAAGTGGTGTCTGCTCTCCCAGAGATATCATGATTAACATGGAATAGTGAGAATGCGGTGATCAGGGATGGGAAAGTGAGGATGGAGCATGCGTTCATGGCAAATGTAATAATAAAGTGTGATAACATGTGGCTCCTGAGTCTGAGTGTACCTAGACAGTGATGCCAAGGACAAAAGGGCAAAAGAAGGGTAAAGGGCAAGGGATTTCTCAGAAGTAATGATTTGGCAAATGCTCCCGTGGGGATACCAGGAAAATCCAAAGCCAGTTGATACAAAGCTACGGGCCTTGGAGTGAATGCTGCTGTCATCAGAAGTTCCTCCAACTCTTTTTCTAGTTCCTCAGAAATATCCAGAAAGTACTGAATTACAAGAACTTATTAAAGGAAAGAAAGCCTGAATTGTTGATACCTATTTTTTTAAAGTCATCTTTTACCCTATATTCAATATAAGTTCATCTCAACATGATACTATGGTAATTAAATTGATTACGCATCAGGAAAACTCCAATGAGATTAATGATCTACTCTTCTCAACATTTGCTGCACATCAGAATCACCTGGGGAACTTTAAGACATGATGCTTGGCTCCTATCTCAGAGATTCTGATTTAATTGCTCTTTGGTATGGCCTGGGCATCAGGATATTTTCTAATCTACCAAAGTGATCCTGCAAGTTTGAGATTCATTCAACCAAGATTGAGAATCTGAAATTAACTTTCACCATGAAGCTCTACTGTCTAAAGCTTTATACTACAGGCTGTAAAAGATGGTCTTTTAAAAACTCATATTTACTAATTGCTTCATACTCCCACCTAGGAACACATTAACTTTTGTGCACTGACCTTATATCCAGCTACCTTTCTAAATTAACTTATTTCCTAATATTTTGTAAATTATTGGGATTTCCTATGTAGACAATCATATCCTCTTAAAATAATGACAGTTTTATTTCTTTTTTCCCAATCCTTATGTCTTTAATATGTCTTTATCTACTATTTTATTTATCTACTAATAATAAATCTACTATTTTGGACCTTTCATATAAATGGAATCATATAATATGTAGTCTTTTGTGATAGACTTCTTTCACTTGGCATGTTTTCAAGGTTCATCCATGTTGTAGCATATATCAGTACTTCTTTCCTTTTTATGGCTGACTAATATTCCTTTGTATGAATGTATATATATATATATATATATATATATATATATACATATATATTTATATATAACACATTTTGTTTATCCATTCATCAGATGGTGGACATTTAGGTTATTTCTACTTCTTGACTGTTATGAACAATGTTGCCATGAACATTCATGTGCAAGCTCTTGTATGGATATGTATTTTTATTTCTCTTAGCTGTATACCTATGAGTGGAATTGCTGGGTTTTATGGTAACTATGTGTTTAATATTTTGAGGCACTACCAAACTGTTTTCCAAAGTGGCTGCACCAAGTTATGTCCCTACCAGTAATACATTTCTCCACATCTTCATCAACATGTATTTTTGTCTTTTTTATTTTAGCTATCCTGATGGGTATGAAGTGGTAGCTCGTTGTGGCTTTGGTTTGCATTTCCCTAATGACTAAGGATGTTGACCATCTTTTCATGTGCTTGTTGGCCATTGGTACATCTTCTTTGGAAAAATACCTATTCAAACTCTCGGTCCAGTTTTTAATTGGATTGTCTTTTTACTACAGAGTTCTAAGAGTTCTTTATATATCCTGGATATAAGTCTTTTATCAGATATATTATTTGCAAATACTTTTCCTATTCTATAGTTTGTCTTTTCTCTTTCTTGCATTTTTTAAATTGTTGAAGCCTAATTTATCTATTTTGTTGTTGCTGCTTATACTTTTGGTGTCATATCTAAGAAACCATCGCCTAAGCTAAAATCATCAAGACTTATTCCTGTAAGTTTTTTTCTAAGAGTTATGTAGTTGTAGGTATTACACTTAAGTCTACGATATATTTTTAGTCAACTTATATACATGGGATGAGGTAAGGATCTAACTTCATCCTTTTGGATGTGGACATCCAGTTGTCCCAGCACCATCTGTTGAAAAGACTATTTACTGTTGAATTGTTTTGGCATCCTTAACGAAAATCATTTAACCACAAGTGTGAGAGTTTATTTCTGGACTCTCAATTCTCATTCATATGTCTATCATTATGCCAATACCACATTGTCTTGGTTACTACAGCTTTATAGTAAGTCTTGAAATTGGGAAATGTGAGTCCTCCAAATTTGTTCTTTTTCAAAATTATTTTGGTTATCATGGGTCTCCTGCAACACCATATGAATTTTTGGACCAACTTGTCAATTTCTGAAAAAAAAAGCCAACTGGGATTCAGATAGGGATTGTGTTGATCTGAGATCAATCTGAGGAGTATTGATATCTTAAAAATATTAAGTATTGCAATCCATGAACATGAGATGTCTTCCCATTTATTTAGGTCTTCTTTAATTTCTTTCAGCAAAGTCTTATAGTTTTCAGTGTATAAATCTTGTACTTCTGCTAAGTTTATTCCTCAGTATCTTATTCCTTACTAATGCCATTGTAAATAGAAGTGCTTTCTAAACTTCATTTTTGAAATGTTCATTGCCAGTGTACAGATATACAATTGATTTTTGTATATTGATCTTGTATCCTGTAACCTTGCTGAAGCTGTTTACTACTTCTAATAACTTTATTGTGTATTCGTTAGGATTTTCTACATACAAGATCATGTTATCAGCTTTTCCCTTTTATTAATCTATATTACCAGTGGATTTGTTACTTTATAAGTCTTTTCAAAGAACAAAATTTTGACTTTTTAATATAAGTCAGAAGAAACAAGACAAATAAGTAATTGAAGAGAATTTAATAAATGATATATAAAGGTGTGGGCAGGGTTAAAGGAACTAGCAAGTGATGGTGAAGCACCCAGATACTTGGGAAATCACCGCCAAACCATATTCATGTGGTACTTCCATCCTATTTTCTCTATCTTTAATTATTCCTTGCCAGTGAAAATATTTAAAGTTACTGTTCCCAAAGAGTAGTATGATAATAATATTAAAGGTAAATATTTATAGTTATTGCTATGCACTAGTCACTCTTCTAAGCACTTTGCATATATTAATTCACTTAATCATCATGACAAGCTTATGACAAGCACTCCTGCTATAAAGTGATATATGTGTTCTCATAAAACTTCAAACTCTGCAAAATCATGTACAAAAAGTAAAAGAGCTTATTAGGAAAATAATGTTGAAGAAGGCTATTGAAAATCTATGTAACTTTGTAACCAAAGCACTAACTGAAATAAAAACAATGCTAATAAAGATTCTAGAAAGATACATCTCTGTTAGCCTTTGTGCTCAGCCTCAGTTCTTTGTTCATAGCTTTTAAACTGGAGCTTGTTCTTCTTTCAAAGTACAAATCTTTGAGGGCATTAATTTCTAGAGATCAGTTTCACTACAATTAAAAATCTTGGGGCCGGCCCATGGCCGAGTGGTTAAGTTCGCGTGCTCCGCTTCTGTGGCCAGGGGTTTCGCCAGTTCGGATCCTCTGTGCGGACATGGCATCACACATCGGGCCATATTGAGGTGACGTCCCACACAGCACAATCAGAGGCACTCACAATTAGAATATACAACTATGTACTGGGGGGCTTTGGGGAAAAGAAGAACAACAAAAAAAGAAGATTGGCAACATATGTTAACTCAGGTGCCAATCTTTAAAAAAAAAAACCTGAACGAGACTATAGCCTTATCTAACAATATACTTATTTAAAACACAGGGGGAATGTTTTCACAGCTACTTAATCTTCACTCATAATTTCGTCATTAACTCAAGATTGTGTAGAATGTAGAGGTTCTTGAAGCCACTCCACTAGCTCCCACTAAAGGAAAGCACTTCAGCAAAGTGTTCAGCTTTCTTCTTAAAATGCTCATATATTGCTAAGGCTTTCTCTCTAATTGAGAGTAAGTTGCCCCTGATAGTTTCTTTTGTCTTCAATCTACATGCTTAATTTTTTTTTATCTATTTCTCCCATTTCCTTTACTTCATTCTATCAAATTTTGTAGCACTGGCAATTATTTGTGCCAGAGACATTTTCCCACCTAGAATTATCTCCAATTATATGCAACAACGACCCCTTAATCCGGTTGTGAATATGATATAAGTTTCTTTCAAAATCCTTTAGAGTTTCAAGATTTTCTTTGATTGTTAAAACATTTCAGATTTACTCAGTAACCTCATGATCATCAATCCACTAAGCCTTCATCGACATTTTTATGATTAACTTCCTGTATATAATCAATACAAAATATGCTGCTAGCCAGAAATATTTCTAAACTTTTCTTCTTGGTATTATTTGAAAATAAGAGTAAAATATTTATTAGAATAAATTGCAATGCAAAATCTTGCTCGACATTCTGCTGAGAAGTGTCACTCTGATTCTTGATCTTCTCTTTCTCTCTTACAGTTTTATAAACTTTCCTTTTGTGTTTGATATTCTTAAATTTTTCTATAATGTGCTGAAGGTTTGCCTTTCACCTTACCTGTCTTCTTTGACACCACCCTTCAAGCCTTTTAATATAGGTTTCTTTTAATCTTTCTTTTTCCTTTTCCCTTTTTTTCCTGCTTTATCTCCCCAAACGCCCCCTGTACACAGTTGTGTATCTTAGTTGCAGGTCCTTCTAGCTGTGGGATGTGGGACACCGCCTCAATGTGGCCTGACGAGCAGTGCCATGTCCGCGCCCAGGATCCGATCCCTGGGCCGCCGCAGCGGAGAGTGCGAACTTAACCACTCGGCCACGGAGCCGGCACAAATCTTTCTTTAACTCAGCGCAATTCTTGGTCATTAATTCTTCAAATATTTCATTCCTTCTGTTCATTTTTTCCATCTCCTTCTGAGACTCCACTTACATAGATAATTACCCTGTTATTTCTATGTGCCATATAGCTTTTCTTTTCCTTGCATTTTCCATCTTTCCATTGCTTCCTGATACTTTCTGAGAGAGTTCCTTGAGCTGAACTTCTAGTTCACTAATTCACAATCAGCTGAATAGAGTCTGCTGCTTAATCTAACTATTGAGTACTTTATTTCATCTAATTTAAAAACACATATTTCAGAAGCCAAAGGGGAATCAGACTCCTTAAAGCCCCAGGACCTGCCAGCTAGGGCAGGTGTGTGACCTACAATCAGCCAACAGGAGACTCTTAGCCAGGATTTTGGACCTTAGAGCTATGACTCAAAAAGATACATTCACAGAGGCAGTGACAATGTCAAAGATGCAATGCTGACAGTTGAAATATGAGCAGTGGTGCCAGCACCAGTTCCTGAAGAGTGGCTTAGTTGTGTTCTCAGTTGTATAAACTCTCTTGGTTCCCATTCTGATACTGACTTTCCACCCTTCCCAGTGATTTTATGAGCCAGCCAATTTCCTTCAATAAGTGTAGTTTCACCCTAAGTCACATGAAGTTGGACGTATGAGTTGGGATATGGGAAAAGAACAGGAAAGTTGAAGTATTAATTTCTTCCTTCTACAGAATTCAGATTCTGTAGATACTGTCATAAGTTATGGTTCAAGAAAGTAAAGTTAAAAACATAATTCCTAAAGTTATAAAATTAATGACTAGAAGAATGACAACTAAAACTAATCAAATTTAGGAGAGGGGAATGGATTTGGGGTTAAGTGAGATAATCCCCAAACTTTGCTCAATGGGATTCAAAAGTTCCAGTTCAAAGTTGATAAACCAAGTAAGAGAGGCCAAATCTTATTACTTAGAGTTGTGAAAGTAATCACTAGAAGAACAAAGACAAATGGTAAAATACTTCTATATCTGCACAGTGGGACTAATAATGGAGAATGGAACGAGAAAATGTTGCTATTTGTTTTCTACCTTTCTGTACTGTTTCAATCTTTTTTAGTTCTCCTCTAGGCTGTAGAAAGGAAGGCTAGCAATATCTACATGCATGCACACACATACACACATACACATGGATCCTGCTGCAGCTCTGAGAATGCAAACTATACGAGGTTTAATTACATAGGAATCAATTTCAAGAATACACATTTGCCTCCAGATTTGTTTTCTTGTATAAAACACAAAGCAGCTTCACACCCATCATGAGCTAAATCATGTACTAAAAAGGAAGGAAATCCAATCCCAAAAGGTCACTGGGAGAATGCAAGTATTTTGTTCCTAAGAAAAGCAAGTCATAGACTCTTCAGTCTGTCATGAGTTTGGATCTTGGCTCCCAGATATCCCACCAATATCAAACTTGAAAAATTAGTTGCTTATTTCATCTGTTTAAAATTACTCATAAACTTGAGCATTCTACATTAGAAAACATTTATTAAGTTCTTACTATGGGCTAAGTAGTGTTCGAAGCACCAGGAGCCCAGGAGAAAACAAAAACAGACACAATTCCTGCTGCCATGGATTTGACATTCTAAGATGATCTCCATCCAACTCAAAGACTAGGTCAAAACTCTGACTCCAGGCTGTGGAGAGGTCAGAGTGGACAGTCAGGATGGCTAAGTGATCAAAGAGGATAAGGCTTGACCTCTTCAGGGAGCAGTGTCCCTTTTTAGAGCAAGCAAGTGCCCCTCATTCCCATCTTGCCCCACTCCAGGTCCTGGGCTTTGGAGCTTAATACAGATCATGACAGCCAACTGACTTTTGTCCTAAAAGGCAAGTCTAGGGCTCAAAGAAACTTCCAGAAACATAAGGATGTTTTGCTTTGTTTTCCAGTTAGACAACTAGACCTATTAGAGTAGAGAAATGAAAAAATTACTTGATACTTCTTCTTTTAAAAAGCTTATCTAAAATAACTAACGCTAATGGATAGGTGAAATTTCATAAAAATTAATTACCACTATACTAATTGTGCCTAATCTGCTTCCTATAATAAGAAAAACAAGACCTATACATGTAATTTAAAATAAATGAATTATTTGCTACATAAAAACAATATAATACCTCTTTTAGCAAACATAAAGCCCCAGCCTTGACTTCTCTAATACATTAAAACAATGTACTTTGCATTGCCAAAAGAGAAATAGTATTGGTTTTTATTTCCTGTTGTCCATTTGTTGATTTGATGTCAAAGAAGGAAAATTTTAAAAGATGTTTAAGTCAACTCCCTTATAGAGAACTATCAAAAGAGTGTCTCAAAAGTCTCAAGACAAAAGTCTCAAGTCAAAAGACTCAAAAGTTGGGCCACTCCTTTCTCCCCAGATCACAGGCCCCAAGATCTCCAAGCACACATTATCTTCCACAAAATTCTCTGACAAATCTGCTTCACCCTGGGATTCTCCATGATCAATATGACAGAATGAAGAGAAGGATAGGCAGCCATGAGTGTCTCAGAGATGAAGACAGTGGTGAGATTAGCAGGAGAATACTTGGAGGTGATGGAGAAGGGGCTGGCCAGAACATAAACCACGTAAAGCACAAAGAAGCAACCCAAGGACTTCAGGACAGTGATGTGAGCCTGGGCCCGAGCATCCCTCCTACCAGCTGTATGGACCTTCATCTTCCTGTGGTGTCTATACAAAGAGACAATCAGCATCCCAGAAGAAACCAGAAACACCTTGAAAGGCACCACACTTCCTGCACTGAGATGTAAAATACACAGATAGTGCCAGTTTGAAAAGGGGTACAGAATGCTGCTGTTTCCATGGGAAGGATTGCAAGGCTTTAAGCCAATGTGGACCACAAGTCACAAACTGATCATGAGGTACCCCAGAAGGCACCAGAGACTCAGGCAATAGGCCCTCTGCTTCAGCCACAAGTAGATGGGGTGTTCAAAGGTCGTGATCTTCCTGCAGTAGAAGAATCTGAGGAAAGTGGCAAACCACAGGCTGTCCTGGCTTACCAGAACCCAGAAGACACTGAGATAGCGAAGCCAACAGCTGCTCTGGAAAAGCGGAAACAGGATTAAGTCCATGATAATCAACCACTGCAGGAGAAATCGGCAAACAGCCAGGCCCAGCACAATGAGGTTGTATGAGGACCCCTTGGATTTTCTGACCCATTCTCCAAAACTCCATACCACAAGAATTCCATTTCCAACCAGGCCTATGAGAAATTCAGCCACTGTCACCAGCATCAGCAGTCTTAGGGCAGCAATCAGCATGGCTGGGGAAGAGAGTCTCTCACTGCCATCTCTTACTGAAGGCACCACGTCAATGAATGTGTGTGGCTTCTGGTTGAGTTTCAGATCCCCTGAAGGTGATACCACACTCACGGTGAATTGTCACACTACCAAATCCAGATTTTGTCTTGTCCTTCTGTAACCTCTCCTCAAGCAGAGACTGAACAGCTCTGACCAGGAACAGAGAGTTGAGAAGTTATGAGTTCCTCTGTATTTGCATCCACATGAATGAACCTTGAGCCTAGACTCAGAGATTTGAAACAGTACCACAGACACCAACTCTCCTTCTCAAGGGTCATGCGCTAATGTCTAGACACCAGCACATAATATAATAAGACCTCTCAACAAGAAAGATCCAATCAAAACATTCTCAGGTTCTACACAGTGCCAGATATGAGTTCATACGTCTAAAAAAGAAATTTTATTTTCATGAAAAGAACCTTGAACATGAAAGCCGCATAAACTCAGAAACTAAAAATATATTTCACTATTAAAGAGAGAAGTAGGAAAAGTTTGGGGAAACTAAACAGAGAACCAAAACATATTATATTTAAGTGTCAAATAATAAAAAATATAGAAAGTCAGGTATAGGAGTCATTACTGTTAATCAGGGTCTTTGAGGTCATCTTCACTTTGTGATCACTTATCCACACATACTGGACTTAGCATATTATCTCACATCAAGGTCTTAGAGGAAGGAGATGAGCTCAAAGAAGTGAAAACAGACGAGTACAGTTATGAAGAAACATCGGAAAAATGGTTCATTTATTGTACAGATTCCAACTACCCTGGGACCAGCTCAACACAAACATGTTTATGGTAGGCTGAATTCTAAAACGGCCCCCAAGATTCCCACCCCGTGGTGGACACACCCTGAATAATCCTTGATCAGAGCTGGGACTGTGAATAAGATAGGATGTCACTTCTGTGATTAGGTTACATTATATGGCAAAGATGAAGGGCTTTTGCAGATGTAATTAAGTCCCAAATCAGTCAAGTTTGAGTTCATCAAAAAGGAGATTATCTTGGGTGGGCTGGACTTAATCACTCAAAGTCTTGGAAGAGGGACTGAGCCCTCCTGCTGGCCTTGAAGAATCCAGTTGCCACATTGTGAGATAGCCACACGGTGCGAAATTGCAAGAGGCCTCTAGATGCTGGTACTGGCCCCCATCTGACAGCCAGCAAGAAAAGGGGGACCTCAGTCCTACGACTGCAATGAACTGAATTCTGCTAATAACCAGTGAGCTTGGAAGAGCACCCTGAGCTCCAGAAAGGATGCAGCCCAGCCAACATCTTGATTGCACCTTGTGAGACCCTGCGCAGAGGGCCCAGTTAGGCTGTACCCAGACTCTTGATCCACAGAAACTGTGACATAACAAATGTGTGTCATTTTAAGCTACTAAGTTTGTGTTGCTACACAGAAAACAGAAAAACAATACAATATTCAAACCAGGCTAGAAAGAGAAATTTGCTTAGAAAGAAGGAGAGAGGTGAGGCGAGATTCTTAGGGAGGTAGCATGGGTGTGGAGGAAAGAGTTCTGTACCAGAGGTCAGGAGCCCCAGAGTCTGGGCCCAGCACTACATCAGGTGCTCTGTGAAGACGCAGGCAAACCACTGCCCTCTCTGGGCCTCAATTGCTCTACTAATAATACAATGGGATTGTAGGACTAGATTTACAGAGTGCTTATTACGTGCCAGGCAGTGTACCATGCACAGGAACACAGCGGGGAGCAACGCACAGCCCTTGCTGCCAGGGAGCATACATTCTACATCATCTCCACCCAACTACAAGACCTGGCACCTGAAAACTCCAGCTGCAGCAGTGCAGAGGGAGAGGAAAAGGTCACAGTCTGCCACTGGCCAGAAAACCTGAATGAGGCATGAACCTCTCCAAGAGCAGGGTTTCTATGGAGACTTTCTGATAGCAGACATAACTGCCCCTCTTTCCCACCCTGCCCTACTCTAGGTCCTGGGCAGTGGAACTCCATACAGAACATGGTAGCCAACTGATGCATATTCAGAAAGCCTAGTCTGGCCTCAAAAAGAAAAAAGAATTGCCAGAAATATAAAGCTGGTCTCTGGACAGACAACTTTACTACTGGCATTAAGAAAGGCTAAACCACATAGGGAATTGAGATAATTAGTTAGTTCCAATGAGAAAACTGCTTGCCTAAAAAGTGTTTAGCAATTAATGCACAGGTTCATCTTTTATTTTAACACATTTTATTTCAAAATTATAGTTATTTTCTACTTCCTTTTATTAGGGGAGACATAGTTAGTGTATTGGCAAAGAAAATTAGATTACCTGCAGTAATTTAGAAAAACATGATACTTTCCATGCAAAACATGAAAATTCAGTTTAGACTTCCAGAGTTTATTAAAATAATGCACTTTGCATTGCTTAGAGAGCAGTAGCTCTGATTTCTATTGTTTCTCATGTTACTCTCTTATTTTATTTCAAAATCAAGGAAGAAATGAGAAAAAAAACTGAGAACAAAAACCTAATTAATCTTACACTAAATTAATTTTACTGCTGGCAATTATCTAGAGCCAGGGCTGACTAGGTCTTTCTCCCATGTCGTGGCCTCTAGGATCTCCAAGAATTGTCCACCTTCCACAGAATTCTCCAAGTCGAATTGCTCATGACCATTATGATAGAATGGACAGAAGTATAGGCAGCGGTGAGTGTCTTAGAGACGAAACAGTGGTGAACCAGAGAGGGAAGAGTTGGAGATGAGAGGAGAGAGCCTAATCAAGGCATAAAAAGCCACGTAAAGGAGGAAGAAGTAACTAAGGGATTTAAGTAGCTAAGGTATTTCGGTTTCAAAGACTCAGGTCTGACACTTTCACCCCAAAAATGCCCTCCCTCAACCAAGTTGCAGACCAAGTACAGCTACGTCCCTTATTCTACATCTGACATATCTCAGTGACTCAAACATTTTGTTTTCCTGTACACAGGCAGCCTTTTTCAATGCTTCCCAGAACTGTGCCTGCATTACTACAAGATGGCATCCTTCTGTAGCAGCTGTTAACCTGAGCAAACTAATTTTTCTCTTAAAGCGCTGTATCAGTCCAGAAATTCAGAAATTGAGCAGATTAAGCACATTGTTAACAAGCATGTGTAACAGGAACAAAAATTATAAATGTGCATATATTCATAGTTTTCGTGGCTTCTTTCCCCACCACCTTATGAAGGGGTGGGGTTCTTGCTCACTGGGTCGGTACCGCCTCTTGGGGACTGGAATTCAGGTATTTGGAGGGAGGAGGAAGTGCCCAACTATGTCCTCCATGGCCTGCAGGCAGCAAGGATCACAGTCTTTGAGGAAGAACATGACAAGCTTCAGCAGCATTGCTGGAGTAGAAAAGGTGAATGGAGTGAGGGGACTTGGCAGATGAAAGCAGGAGCTATTTCTGTCTGCCTCCATGAGTACAAAAATTTGGGAGGAGAGAGATGTACAATAGACAAAATTTGGGAGACCCGCTAGGAAGCAGGGCTTAATTCCCCCTCCCTTGACAGTGAGTGGACTTAGAGACTTACTTCTAAACAAGATAGTCTGGAAAAGGAAACACAGTAAATGGACAGTGGAGGGACCTGGGAGACACTGCCTTAACCAAACAATCACAGTGAACACAATGAGTGATAAGTCATGAAGATATCATGTACCCCTCATGTGACATGATGAGAAGGGCATTTCACCTCTGTTGTACTCTTCCCCAAAGGCCCATAACCTCGGTCTAACTATGAGAAAAACATCAGACAAACCCAGACTGAAGGACATTTTACAAAATGCCTGAACAGTAATCTTTAAAACTGTCAAGGTCATGAAAAAGAAGGAAAGATTGAAAAACATCACAGATCAGAAGAGACAAAGAATACTCGAGGACTAAAAGCAATGTGATATTCTAGATTGGATCCTGGAGAGAAAAAGAACAGGAGTGGGGAAAACTGGTAAAATCTGAATAAAGTCCGTAGCTTAGTTACAGTTACTGTATCTATGCTAGTTTCTTAGTTTTAACAAATGTACCATGTTACATGAGATATTAACATCAGGAAAAGTGAGTGAGGGAAATATGAGAACTCTCTACTCCCTTTGCAAATTTTCTGTAAAATAAAGTAAAATAAAAAATTAAAACTTTACTTTTGAAAAGGTATATAAAACTCAGTTACATAAGGCTGTCTGTATAAAAATTATGTTTTTAACAATTTGAGAATTGTGTTATTCCAGAGGAGAATGTGGTTTTCCCATAATATTACAAGATCACACTAAGAGTCAAGCAACAGAGATGGCAGAAAAGGCTTTCTGGATAGCTGCCCATCCAAAGCAAAGTACTCAAGGGTCCATGCTAGCACCAGCCCTCAACAGGACACAGACATCACGACTGGCTCCCTGGAAGGGGAATTTATAAATGGGGCACTGTGGCCATTCATAGAAAGTTAATGTGCTTCCAAGTCAGTCTTTGCTTTTGCCTCCCAACTCAACCAGTTAGTGGTTGTGTCCTCAGATAACTCATTTAACCTCTCAGATCTTCAGGTTCCTCTTTGTAAAAATTATGATAATAACGTTTACCTCACAGGGCTATTGTGATGATAAAAGGACATATGAAATTATTTAGCCTGTACTTAGAAAATAGTATTAGCTAATTAATGTTATTTTTCTTTCCTTCCTGGGTGATTTCTCTCCATAATCACTCATTTCAATAAAGTAGGAAAGTTCCTAAAATCTGCTATTATTCACAGTAGGCAAATCTAGGATGAATTGAGTTACTGCTTCTAAAGAAAGGTGATCAGCTCTGTACGATTCCAGAATTTCTGGAAAGCAAGAATAAAGATGGGAGACTGATTATCCCAGGCCTTTAAAAACACACACAGAAGTCAAAGATATAGAGGGATAGGTGGGACTGAAAGAGAGAGATTTTCTGAGTAATATCAATATATTTACTTCTTCTTAAGATACCTGGATTCAGATTATCATTATACAGTCACTGTCCCAACTATGAAAGCAGAAAAATTGAGACAAATAATTTCCCTTTATTTAAAATAGGTCAGAAATGCTATCAAACAAGTCAAGTATGTACCTGTATTTACACACCTCATTTGCAAGCAAGCTGTGCACCCACTGAGTCAGTGACCCAGGGCCTCTTGTTCCTTCCTACTGACACAGAGTTACAGTGAGGCCTTTTCCCAGCCCATATATACCCCACCGCTATAATCCAAAGAACAATCCAGCTGTTCTGACACGATGTTACTACTGGCGCTCCCACAGAAGACTGAGTCCACACCCACCCCACTCAACTCAGGGAGGATGGTGTGCAGTCTGTGCCCCTTCTGCTGCTGTTGTCCTTACAATATTCCATCTTCAGATTCCTGCTCCTCTCTAGCCATAGTCCTACTGCCCCAGCTCAAAAATAACAAACAAACAAACAGAATTCACCTGGAGAATTGGGCAGTGCCAATACAACTCAATGCATAAGTTTATAAATAGATGACATAAATTCACCAAAAGTGTGACGCTACCGGTCCAGTGACACCTCTTGGCTGTCCACCAAATTCCATATCAGATGATGAGGTACAATCTTTTACAAAGTTGCACTTAGACTGTGTTAATTTTACTATTTGGCGCTTGCTTTTGACCTTAGGCTAGTTCCCTGGATTTTAAGATCCTTGAAGCCATCCTGGATTGGGCTTCTTTAACACTAATCACTTCCCTCCAACCAACAACTCTGGCCCTTCCCGTCTTTCCAGGACAAACCTAGAAATTCAATCCTAGAGTTTCTTGGTAGTAATAGCTCAGTAACTATCACCCAGCAAGTTGAGCACCCTTTTTCTGTACATCTGCCACAGTGTATACCTATTTCCTTTCAACTTTCTCTTCCCTCCTTCTTCTCTCCGAAACTTTTTTTCCTTTTCTTTTTGTGCTCTCTTGCTGTGCTTTAAGGATGTCTAGTGACTCCCAATGACCATTTACCCATTTGCTGAGCCCCTACCTAGGGCTCCTCAGCTAAATTAATGATATGAACCATAACGTCTTGCTTAATTTGGGGGAACTTCCCATTATATTTCAGTAGCCAATTAAACAACGTAATATCTATTATCCAGGGGTGCAACACCCATGCAAAATACAAGGCAAGCAATGCCTCAAACAAGTTCCTTTGAGAAAGTGCCTAATTTTAAAATATTAGCAGAAAAAGAAATTGGAGAATGAACTGAAATACAGGTGCTCAGAGGCCTGGAAAGTCAGATCAGCAATTACAGAAATGAAAGCCTCAGACCACTGGGAAAAGTACTAATAGAGAAAATCTTGCTGCCAAACCATAAGGTGACTCCAGCCACTATTTACTATTGAAATTCCACCATTTGTTGAAACAAAGAATCTTCTTTGCTTTTGTTTTCAGTTTACGATGTGCGAGAATAATAAGAACAGAATGTCCTGGAGGGTATAAGGCGGAAACAATCACACAAATGGATCTGGCTCCTAAATTCATCCCTACAGAAGAAGGGACATAATGGAGTAGGGCAGCAACTGAATATGGAATGTAGAGGATGAGGAAACAGATCATCAGCTTCATTGCACCCACATGAGCTTCAGTCTGGGGATTCCAAAAGCCAGTGGCATTTCTCTGCATCTTCTGTATATGTCTCCTCAAGGAATTTATTAACAAGGAAGCAGATGTCACATTAATCATGAACTGGAGAAATGAGCTCGAGACCAAAGAGGTCACCAAAAACAAGATGCCCTCATTGATGTTAAATACTGTGCTATTTCTCCCAGTCACAAATTCAGGGACGGGTGATGTCCGTCTGAGCAAAACATACAGGAGAGTGGTGAAGGCAGAAATCAGCACACAGGCCAGCTGTAGCCTGGGGATCATTGGGGAGAGATTTCGTTTCAGCAGGAGAAACATGGAGTGTTGGAAGTTAGTAATCTTCACACAGTACAAGGCGTTGAGCAAGGTTACAGACCAGAGACTATTAGAGTCCAAAAATATCCAACACAACAGGAAAAAAGTGGGTAAGTAGACTGACCTTTCAACTTTCAGAGAGTTGATGTAGACATTATTCAGTAGAAGAATTCCCAGCATAAGAAATCTGGTGATGCCCAAGCTGAACAGGATCCTATCAGAAGAGGAGATTCTGTGGCTTTTGACCCAAGTCTTATAATTGACTACTGCAATAAACAGGTTCACAATGAGTCCTACACAGGTCAAAATTACTGAGACAATAACAGAACAGATAAAAAATATCCGAAGCATCTTTACTCATTGAGCATTCAGTAGCTGTGGTGCTGATGCTGGGAGCAGGAGAAATACTGAAATATACTAGTAGGCACCATACCCAGCCAGGAAGGACATTTCCTTTTTAATTTTCCCCAGTGTGGCAAATGAGCTATTAGTGAGCTAAGAGCCAGCTGCTTTTACTGAGATGCAAATTTCCAAGGATTGCATTACTATTTCTACATTCATATCCACTTTCCTTAGAAATGCCTAATTTAAACAGCCTAGGTGAACCTGGGAGTCCACTCCTTCAAGAGAAAGAGAGCTGGAGGGAGGAGTTATGGCAGGCTCCAAGGACTTCTAATCCAAATGATAGTGTGCCAGTACAGCATTGTTTCTGTCACTCTTTCACAGGGAATGCAACTTTTCTTCATAGCAACCCCAGAATATGGTGGGGATTTCCATGCCTCATTCCTACCCACTCCCCCTCCACCCACACATACACGGATTACCCGAATCCAACTTCTCTATCCCCTCTGTTGATGTTGCAGCCATTTTCTCCATCTGTCGTTCTGGTCATGCCAATGTTACTCTTTCATCTCTTAGCACCTACAGTGATTTACTGTTATCTAATAAATCAAGTTCAAGGACCTCACACTTCCTTGAGAAAGCCTTTTTCAATTAATTCCACCCTTTCATGATGATTTCTTTACTTTGCATTCCCTCACCAGCAATATATATGGATTTGTGCCATAATCATTTGCTGTGATCTGCTTTTGCTTGGAAAAGAAATGTCAGCCCTTTCATGAGTTTCCTTTATAGATTTGCATTTATGCTTAGATCACACATGGCTATTTCCTCTTAGGCATTTAACTGTCAATCAAACTACTCTGGTACCAGATACACAGTAATGCTTTAGTTACAGTTCTGTGTAACTTCTTGCAGAATATGAACAGATAACATTGACTTTCCTTTCCACTTATCCCAAGTCAAGAAAATCACAAACACAACTTAAGATCCTCTAGATAGCCCTGTTCATCAATAGTTGGGGAAAATTGTGAGTATTGTATAAGGCAAAAAGTGCTGGTAAGCACTGAAACTGAGAGGTGTTGGAATGTAATTTGGGGGATTTTTTGGTTTTGTTGTTTGTTTTTTCATTTATAATCCTCCTGGACCCAAACTACAGTTCAATCTCATTAAGTGTCAGAATCTGTGAACTTGGTCCAAGAAGTCAGAGAGCGCTAAAAATGAGAAGTAGTACTGTGAGACATAGAACATTGGGGCCCCTGATGGAAACTTGGAAGGTCTCATGGGCATCTGTCATGATTTGCTGTTAATTCATGTGTTAAAGTCCCCAGCAGTACACCAAAGAATAGATGTGTTTGGAGGAGACATGTGACCTTGGGAACAAGCTTTAAGCATATAATTGGACTCTAAATGCAGGGACAATTCTCATCCCCATACTTTGACCCAAGGTGCCTGGTCATAGTAGGTGAAAGCATGCTCTGGTCCCTTATCCATGAAACAACTAGACTGAAGAGTCCTAAGGCATTTAGCAATTAAAATTAATTCATTGAAAGCTAAACAAAACAAACAAGATGGCCCCTTTGGGTTTCTCAAAACTTAGACTGAAGCATTAGGTAATTCTTCCCCATGCCCTGGGACCCAGTGGGGAGCTGACAGATTAGGTATTCCCCCCGGTGGATTTAGAAAACCATATCTTCTCCAAAATTGCTGAACTTCCCATCACTGCACCTTTAGCAACAGGTGAGACTCTTTTTCCACTCAGATCCATGTCCCCACTCCCACCCGTAACTTTGATTAATGGCAGTCCACACATGGCTGAAGTCACATAAAAAGTCTGAGATTTTCCAAGAGTTGCCTCCAAACTTCTCTGAAATAGGAATCAAGAGGGGGTGGGGATGCCACACCTATGAATGTGATTTCACTTACTTTCAGGGAAGGTAACTGCTCTCAGCCAATGGGACTAAAACAGACTCCCACTCAGGAAATGCTACATTTTCCACCCACACTCTGGGTTCCAGTAGAATGACCAGCAGTGGTAACTTTAGTATGTTCACTGCACCATAGCTAAATCTGTTAGGTCGGGGTAGGATTTAATGGAGCCACGGTGGAAAGAGAAGGGAGGGATCCTTCAGAAGATAGCCAAAGGCACCAAGAACCATACAACAGCCAAGCCAAAATCTCTAGGAAAATTGTTATGTTCAATTAAGAGAAGAAATCCCCACACCTAAAGCAGAAGGCAGAATCAGGAACTCAGGCAAGGGCTGAAGAACCAGAAGGTCAGAGCTAGGAAGAGAAGTTGTCCAAGTGACAGAATGTAGGAACAAGTGTTCAAAAGTGGGTGAGGATGAATTCAAGAGCAGGGGTCAGGGTTAACAAAGTAGATGCCAATTGAGACAGCATGGATTTCCATAGTTAAACTGCCCTGTGCTGAAAAGAAGCACAAGTTTTTATTAATTACAAAAGTACCCATGCAGATTCCTTATATTTTACTAAATTATAAATGAATATTAAATCATTCTTTTAAGTTTCAACAGATATCTTCTTTTATTTGTTTGTTTGTTTTTTTTGTTTTTTTTTTTTTTGGAGGAAGATAAGCCCTCAGCTAACTACTGCCAGTCCTCCTCTTTTTGCTGAGGAAGCCTGGGTCTGAGCTAACATCCGTGCCCATCTTCCTCTAGTTTATACGTGGGACGCCTACCACAGCATGGCTGCCAAGCAGTGCCATGTCCGCACCCGGGATCCGAACCAGCGAACCCCGGGCCGCCGAGAAGCGCAACGAGCAAACTTAACCGCTGCGCCACCGGGCCGGCCCCTCAACAGATATCTTTTTGAAAGAGAATTTTAACTTATGTCAGAATCAGGAATTTTCCTAGAAGCTTCAAAAACAAGGATCAATCTGAAAGCAAACAATGCAGACCAAAAGATATTTTATTCCTTTAATTTTAGAAATGAATATATAAATCCCAGAACAATTCTAAAATTAATTTCTGGTTACATATGACCAAATTCCAAGTAACGTAGTGATCCTTCATGCTATGTCAAAATATAACCCCTTTCACAAAACAAAACAATAATAATAATAGTAACATTTATTGGTTGGTTACTCTATGTGAAACTCTAAGCATTTTTCATGTGCTAATTCACTCATTCCTTCCAACAGCCCTATTAACAAAATACT
Organism: Equus quagga; assembly: GCF_021613505.1. Classification (NCBI taxonomy): domain Eukaryota; kingdom Metazoa; phylum Chordata; class Mammalia; order Perissodactyla; family Equidae; genus Equus; species Equus quagga. The sequence continues at coordinate 119,047,819 of NC_060274.1, read as the reverse complement.
ATTATTATTCCCATTTTAAAAATCAGGAAAATAAAATAAAGAGAGGTTGAGAAACTTCCCCAAGTTCACCCAGTTCATAAGGGCTGGAGTCAGGGTTTGCACCCAGGCTATCTGGCTTCAGGGTCCACATTTTTAGCCACAAAACTCTACACCTGAGAGCCCCATTAGTGACAGAAATCCAGATTCAGAATTTCTATGTGTCCTAACTGAATATGTTCACAAGTTTGAGAATTCTTCATGATCTTAAGCAATAATATTCTCACTGGCTTGTCACCACTGTTCAGTGATAGGAAGTAAATCAACGCCCATGTAATTTTTTTAAAATAAACTTACAAAAACTGCTTAAATTATTTTTTTTATAAAACTCTGAGATTTTAAAGGCAGATATGCATCTTGGTTACTTAAAAAAAAAAACACTTGGACTTCTGGCCAATCTGAAAAACTAAAAATTACTTGAAAATTTGCTTCAGCAAAATGACAAAGAATTTAAGAACTATTGAAATTGAGGTAAAATGACTTCACCACAGACTGGATTGGAACCTAGCTCTATCGAAGGGTCTTGATTTTCACTCTGCTGCTCTTGTCATTACACAGTAGATTTGTGGAAACTGCTGTCTTGTGGGAATTGCTGTTGTTGTGCAATTCACTGTCAGTTACAACAATATCTTCACCTATTATACAATATGCTGTGCTAAAATGTTGGCACACCTTGTCTCACGAATCTCTAAAACCCTGTGAGGTCAATGTCATAGTTCGCATTTCAAAACGAGGGAAGAGAGAAGCAGACAGATAATTTAAGTAATTCACCTAAGGCCACAAGTCTTGGAAAATGGACAGAACCAGAATTCAAACCCAAGACTGTGGAATTGCAATGCTTTTGCTCTTTCCCTCAAGTCCCCTACACTGTTTTATTTACATCAGCTTATCACTGTCAGTAAAAACTTTAGTTTAAAGGTAGTAATCAGCTCATTATGTCAAGCTGATAGTTATTAAAATATAACTCCATGTCTATATAGTATCAGTCCTTATTAAATTGACATTTTCCAAAGACTGTTTCACCCTCTCTGAAACAACCAGAGAAAGAGAAGTCATGTGAAGTGTCCTCAGGTGGGACAGGGCAAAACAGTAGTGTCTCTCTCTTACTGATATTACAGAACTGGTGCCCCGGAGGGTAAGGAAGAGCCCTGTAGTCTTGAGCTAGGCCGAAGGACTCCCAGGCTCCCTCCTGTGCCTTCTGCAGCTCTATGGGGAAAAGGAGCCCTTGGATCCAGACTTCAGATGACCAGGCTTACACCAGAGCATCTCCACAAACATCTGCTTCAGCTTGCTGTTTCCCAGAATGAGAATAAATGAGTGGCCAGCAGGATAAAACATTGTAATTATTTCTCCAATCATCTTAACCATCTTAGTTCCTGGTAGGAAATCACTGGCTGTTGTAATTATAAAGGCAAGAAAGTAAAGTAGGAAGAGAAAGAGGAAGGAGAGGATGATTTTGATGGCCCTCTTGTGAGCCTCAGTGCTTAGATTTCTGGCACTGGTACCATTTTGCTGCATCTGCCACATGTGCCTTCCCAGGGAGAGGATGAGCAGAAAGTAGGAGGCCAGAGACACAATTAACGGAGGGAGGTTCCACAGAGTCCAAAGAACATGGATCAGTCCATATTCATTTCTCTTTTTAAAGTGCTCAGTCACATTCCCTGTGCCATTGGTTCCACGGAAAACAGAATAAATCTTAAATCCATGGGTCAGAGACACGGCACTGCCACATGATAAGAGCAGCGCACCCAAGAGCATCCATACGACGACTCTGGAAACTCTCCACTTGAGCCAGAGGAATGTAGGGTGGGAGAAACTGGCAATTTTCAGGCAGTAGAGGACACTGAGACAGGTGGCAAGCCAAATACTCAGATGGCTTGTAAATGTCCAGGAAACATAAATAATTTGCATTACTATCCTTTCCTCACGTACTTTGGAAGAGAACACCATTAAAACACCATCAACCAAGAGAACCCACAGCAGAACGATCCTGGAGAGAGCCAGGATAGTGATGATGAAGTCAGACAAAGAGATTCTCTTGTTCTTGAACCAGCTGCTGCCATTGACCAACTCTATAAAACCATTCCCCAGCATTCCCAGAAGGAACTGAGTGGCAGATAGAACCAGAAACACCCACTCAGTGAGTCCCAACCTATCAGCTATTAGGCAGACCTGATCTTTCTTCTTTCTTTTGATGTACAATCTCCTTGCTGATTTGAAGTTTCTCTCCGTGGATCTGTCACATCTACCTGTTGTTTCACTGTACCTGTCTCTTGTCTCTGCCCAATTTAGTCTGTTGTAGAGCACAGTTTAGTGACCCCTCTCTGGCTCTCTCAGGTTAGTCTGTCCTCTTCACAGATGACATGGATTGTCAGAGTCCATCTAGGATCTAAACTCAGCAGCTCTTTGCTAAAATGCAAATATAATAGTGTCCAGTGTCACACAGGGAAGGAAGAGATTTGAGTCATAAAGAAGATGGAGGATTTGGACTCAGTTTCAAAGGGAGTAGGGTTCTGAGCCACCCGGAACAGAAAGGTGTGTCACTAGAACAGTCACACAGAATCACTCAGAAGAGTGACAAGTCTCATTCCTCAGGAATGAACTCAGGGGCACAAACAGAAAGGGGGGGAATTCTACCAAAAGGCACTATCAAAGTCACCCCGGAGGAAGGTTGAGTGTCACTGGTCTTAGATTAGAATTAAAAGGTATGCCCCTTAAAGTAAGCCTTACATGAGGGGCTCCAGGTTCTTCCCTAGTGAGCCATATCATATCAGTCAATTCTTAACTACCTGTATATTTGAATAACAATAATGAAATATAGCATATAAACTTCAAAATATGGATTTTTCAGAGTGCATGGCCACCGTATTGATATGCCAATAGAAGTTCAGGCTAACAGAAATCACACACAGACACCATCTGTCAACCAAAGAAGGCTAATTTATCTAAAACAATGCCTTACAAATTTTGACCATGACCAACAGCAATACTTTTTATAGTTTTATATATATTACTATATATACAAGAACATATACATGTATATATACATCACAATCTAAACATATATAGATAATATATACATATTATAAGGGGAACACAAAGGTTTCACAAAACCATATTTCCCCTTTTTACATGTGTGGCACTCTAAAATTTTCTCTCTGTTCTATTTCTTTCAATGCTGCTTGCGTGTCAGAAACTTGACTTTACAACCTGCTAATGAGTTGCAATAGGAACTGTTTGGAAACACTGACGTGAAGGATGGAGAGAGAAATCAATGCCATTAAGATACAAAGCAGAGAGTTCAGCAATATTATCCAATAACAGACAGAGGGATATGCTTTTAGATCCTCTCAAAAGAATCTCACAAGAGTGCAGGTGATAAATCTGAATGAATGATACATAATCTCTTCTGGATACATGCCAAGGAGCCACTCACCTGAGCCAGGTGAACCTCATCCATCTTGGCATTGTGTCGTGTACAATATGATTACAGAGCACTACAGAATACACTTGGACATAAACACAGTCCTCCTTAATCACCCTCAGCTTTCTCAGGCTAACTTAACCTGACCCAAATGCTTCCTGAACTCTGCTATGGAATTAGAATAAGGCCAGCTCCCAGCTGCATCTGGGAGTCCTATAACAGGACCTTAGACCAGTTGTAGGGCTGACCCTGCAACCTACCACCAACCCTGTTCAGTGTTTTTCTCATGGCTTCAGTTCTATAGATTCAGATTTTTGTTCTTGTAACAACTTTTACATCCCCTCATAAGAAGAAATACACTAATAAGATTCCTCTACCTATGTATTAGAATTATCCAATGAGGAGAAAGTTTAGAATACACAACATATCAGAATGCATTTCACATACCATTTCATGTTTGATCATACTTTTTTTACTAGCCCTATTACTTTTACCCCCTCCAAAACTAGAACTTGTACCATTTTATAAGTTGTTGTTGAGTAATTTAGGATTGACTGTAATTTTTCTTTCTCATGTTTGAGTCTTTCCCAGGACAGTGTGTTTCCATGTATACCACTTTAGCTGGTAATCAGAGTTCAATTTCCCAAATGACTTTGTTGGATTATCATTGCCCTTATTCCATCAGGTACCACTGATGTGAATTATGTGGCCATAGTTATACCATTGCCACTTCTTAACATAAATACTAAAACTATCATACTATAACTAATATCATAGCATTAGTAATGGCTGCTTCCAAAATGGATGTTGACCATTGTCCACCAAACCAACCACATATATTCCAAGGCCAACTCTATAAAGCCTGCAGCTTTAAACATGGTTTGTTGGAGGGCTAAATACCAGAGCCGTGGTATTGGATCCGTGGATCTTTCCTCCCGGGCTGCAGGCATCTAGAAAGACTACTGAGAGATCACATTCTTGCTCTCAATCATTCTTTTGAGTGAAAGACCAAAGTAAGTGTAACAGTCAGAGCCTTGGCAGGAAACCATTGGCAAAAATGGTTAATTCTAGAAGAATTTTAAAAAAGGATTATTTACAAAAGTGTGGACAGAGTATAGGGAAATTATAAAAAGTGCAGTACCTCAGGGCTAGGAACAGTGGGGCACCATACCACCATAACACTGAGAGAGAGCACGCTGTGTGGAGGGGACCTCCTGACAGTAGCTGAGATTTTTCAGTTGGGAGAGCCTAAAGACCGTGGGCCGAAAGAACAAACCTCAAAACACAGGTCAGCAGACTAACAAGTCATTCCAATATTATCTTCTACCCTTCATTATTCTGGCACTTTCTCCACAGGGACTTAGACATCATGGTCCAGGTCTTCACATCATTCCTGCTTCTGATACTAATCTGCATGACAGCTGTGCTGATCAACATCAGCAGTTCACTCAGACTGACATCAAGACAAGTCATAGATAACATCCATTTATATCCACCAAGGTTTACTAATCTGAAGAATACAGAAGGAAATCAGCACAGTCAGGCATACACAGCAGAGAGATCAGCAATATATACAAAGGTAAGTGGATGCAGGCTTCCAAGTCCCTTAAAATCCCTACCTGGGGAATGCACAATGGCAAGTAACAAGTCTGACTAAGCCAGCATTTTGTCCTGAAGGCCCACCCTCAAACCGTATATTGATATATATATTCTGCATGTGGCCAATCTGGATGAGGTGCATCTTACCAATCTTGCTCTTATACTGTATACAGGCCCACTACCCAGCACTGTAGAGTATGGTCCACTCAGAGTGAACAAGGGCCTCTTTTATTACCTTCAGTTCCATCCCCCCAAACTGATAAAACTTTGTTTGACAAAAACAGAACAAGTGTCTGGTACCTAGATGTTTTCAATATCATGCTTCTAAGCCAACAGCACAAGCTACAGGACCTATCTTGTCATAATGTTACCCAAAAATGTCCATCCAGTATTTTCCAACCAGACACTGTGGGGAGAGACATTCCTCCAGTGGTCTCTTGTACTCCTGAACATCTTGCTGAGTGTGCTAAGTATGCAAGGCCCTGACCCTCTATAGCTGTACCAATTTAGACTTCCTTCACCAGTGCATAGGAGTTTCCATTGGTCTACAACATCCTCTCTCACACTTTGTTCTATCAAATATTTTGAAACATGCCAGTGTGGAGGGATTAAAATAAAATTTCATTGTAGTTTCTGGGTTGCATTTCCTTAATTATTAATGAGGTCGACCATTTTTCATGTATCAATGGATCATTTATATTTTCATCTCTGCGAAATGCCTCTGTGTCTTTGCTCATTTTCCTACTAAGCTGCTGTTTTTTAATGCTTTGTAGGCCTTTATATATTCTAGATTGTATTTCAGTTATATTATTGCAAATATCTTCCTTCCCAGTTTAAGACTTGTCATTTTGCTTTTTTTTTTTAAAGATTTTATTTTTCCTTTTTCTCCCAAAGCCCCAAAATTGTGTATTTTTACTTGTCGGTCCCTCCAGCTGCAGCACGTGGAATGCTGCCTCAGCATGGCCTGATGAGCAGTGCCATGTTCAGGCCCAGGACTTCAACCAGTGAAACCCCAGGCCGCCAAAGCGGAGCACATGAACTTACCACTCGGCCACGGGGCCGGCCCCGTCATTTTGCTTTCTTTATGGTGACTTTTGATAAACATAGGCTATTTTTTGTTAACTTTATTAGTATTTTCTATATTTACATTTTTGTTTAAATAAAAAGCTTCCATGCCCTAAATCATAGACGTTGTCCTGTATCTCCTTCCAAAATTTTTAAAGTTTTGCCTTTCATAGATGTCTTTAACCAAGAGTTGATTTTTGCATAAGGCTTAAGGTAGAGATCCAATTTCATTTCTTTCTGTATGAATGACTTTTCCTAGAATCATTTATTGAATAATCTACACTTTATTCACTCATCTGTAATGTCACTTTTACCAAATAGCATTTCCATATATGCATGGTCAGTTTCTGGGTTTTCTATTCTACGTCACTGTTCTATTTGTTTATTCCTACATCCACAGTATATTTCATTTATCACTATAGCTTTATATCTTTTAAAAACAAGCTTTGCCAACTGGCAGAGCAAGTCCCCATTTTATTGTTCTACTTCAGGGTTATGTTGTCTGTTCTTCGACCTTTGCTTATCAATACATCTTTAGAATCAACTTGTCCAGTTCCCCCAAAAGACTGCTGGGAATTCTTATTTGTTTTGATCTGTAACATCAATTTGAGGAGGGTTGACATCTTTACATTATTGATGCTTCCAATAAATAAACATGGTGTACCAATGTGTTTAGTCTTCCTTTAAGGTATTTCAATAAAGTTTTATGTCCTCCAGAGAGACCAAACACTTGGAAACTTCTTTCATTTTCTGATGCTCTTGTATACGGCATTTGTGTGTGTGTGTTTGAGGAAGATTGGCCCTTAGCTAACATCTGTAGCCAATTTTCCTCTTTTTGCTCAAGGATGATTGGTCCTGAGCTAATATCTATACCAATCTTCCTTGATTTTTCATGTGGGATGCTGCCACAAGGTGGCTTGACGAGTGATGCCAAGCCCGCACTGGGATCCAAACCTGCAAACTCTGGGCCACAGAAGCAGAGTGGCAGAACTTAACCACTACACCGCTGGGCCGGCCCCATATGGCATCTTCTTAAAGTTACATTTTCTTTCCTGTTGTTTGCAATTGACTTTTGTATACTGACCATATTTCCAGCAATGCTCAATTATTCATCTATAGATTCTTTTGTTTTCTATGTGATCATAGCATTTGTAACTTTGCTGCTTCTTTTCTGATCTTAATACTTTTTCTTTTCTTTCCTAATTAAGCTTGCTAGAGCCTCAGCACAAGTAGGTTGAAGAGAAGGGGTGATAAGACATCTTTGCCTTATTTCTGTTTTAAGAGAAATGCTCTACTTTCAAGTATGTTTGTGGCACACCTTTGACACCTATCCTTTGTTTTTATTTCCAAACTACAATGTCAAGATTAGCACTCGTTATTAGGGAAACTCCTTTTTTCAGTGTGTTGCCTACATATTGTTCTAGTTTCAGCTCCTAGTTTAACACTCGTCACTGGGAGATGTCGTTTTCTTCCTGCACGTCCAATGCTATGCGCTGAATTGTGTCCCCTCAAAATGCACATGTTGAAGCCCTAATCCCCAATATGACTGTATTTCAAGAGATAACTACAGTTAAATGAAGTCATAAGGGTGGGGTCCTGATATGACAGGATTAGTATTCTTCTAAAAAGATACGCCAGAAAGCTCACTCTGTCAGCACACACAAAGAGGTCATGTGAGCACGCAACGAAAAGATGGCCACTTACAAACCAGGAACATCGGCCTCACCAGAAACCAACCACGTTGGCACCTTGATCTTGGACTTGAACCTCCAGAATGGTGAGAAAATAAATGCCTGTTGTTTAAGCTACCCAGTCTGAGGTATTTTGTTATGGCAGCCTGAGCCAAGACACCAATAATGCAATAAAAACTACGTTGTCCTTAGGATCTGGTCATTTTGCAGTATGAAGCCTCCTCACTCCAGATTATCTAGTCTGCTGTAGTGCCAGGGGAAGCGTAGGGGCAATACTGCTGCTCTCATCCTAAGTGCTCCTTTGTCTAATATGATGCTGTTAATTAAGGGTCCTCATAACTATGTGATGAAAAAGTGTGCTTAGATTCACTCTTTTTAAGGCTAATTGCTAAGGTTTGGGGTACATTTTATGTCCCAGTCCCCTCCCCAATTTAAAATGAGACATACATTAAAAGCCTGAAGCACTATGGGAGCAGAGATAAGATTTTACTCCTACTTGTGGTGGAAGGTCATATAAGAGAAAGGATGAATAACAAGTTGATCATGTGTACCAAGATAAAGGTAAGAATGTGTGAATTAGTAAGGATTAGGTTTAAATGCAAAGTACAAATAAGTGTCTTAAACAAGGTAGAGATTTATTTGTGTTTCTCAAAGAATTCCAGAGGCAGATTGTCAGGACAGGTATGGTGGTTCCACGGTCATCACAGATCCCAGCTTCTTCTGATTTCCATCCTGAAGATCATCTAATGGTCCAAGATAGCTACTGGAGATTCAGCCATCACATCCACATTTCAGACAAGAAAAAACCAGATGAGGATCTGGAGAAGCACAAAGGATGAGCCTCCCAACACAGTTAGATCTTTGAAGGAACTTTCCTGGAAGCACCACCAAACGACTTCTGCTTACAACCCCTTAGTTGCAAAGGAGAATAGGAATGTAGTATTTTGGCTGTTCACACTGTCACCTCCAGTAAGATACTGATTCTGTAAATGTAAAAGGGGTAATGGATATTGTGTGGTGTACTAACCACGTTTCTTATTTTCTGTATTTTATGATGCTTTGACATCTAGGGGCCTTGTAGACCCTGGGAGGGACTGCCCGCCTCCCAAGTTGAGCTAATTCCTAGCAACAGTAAATGACTTACCCAGGAACATGCCTTTGAAATGCAAACCAACCCAATCCTGAGTCTATACCCCGCTTAGCCTCCTTTTATCAGGCTCCTGCAGTCCAGGACACTATTCCTCTGCCCAAAATCACCCTAGGGCCAGGTACTTGACAACTAGACACCACCCCTATAGTCCAGAGCCTCCTGAAAATTATTCAAACTCTCCAATCCTAAACTTGCTCAGTTTGTCTATCCTGTCTCATCTGTTCTTTCCCCATGAAAACCAGAATAAAAGCTCTGGCCCATGTTTTCCCTCAGCTCCCTCTGCCTCCTGACCTACCCTGGTGCTTCCCTGTGTGGTAGTGCATGGTGTGGTGTGGTCCTGCATGGTGTGGCGTGTGACCCCATCCTGAGAACTGTAAGTAATACTCTTCCTTCAAAGGCAGCTGTCTCCATGTCTGACATCTTACCATACCTGAATAAAAGAAATCCCAGGTACATCATAAAACAGGCAGGCAACTGGAAATCTTTCCCACAATATGGTTTTCCACAACAGAAAGTGGGAATCCTGGCAACATTTGAAAGTTATCTCACAAAATCTGCTTACAACGTTTTGGCAGAAGAAAAAAAGTCACTCAATTTCTCTTCTGAGTTCTAGATTCATTAATTATTGCCCTGCCAAACAGAAGCCAGAAAGTCTACAATTAAACTATGTTCAAAACCAAACTCATTGTGTTTCCTCTTCTCAAATCGCTCCCACAGCCGTGTTCCTTAGTCTCAGAAACAAAGTGTCACTATCCACACAGCTGCCCAAGCAGGAGCTTCAGAATCCTCTTTTAACTGCCTTTTCTCTGACTACCCAAACCCACCCTATCACCACTAGATCCTGGGCAGGAGCTATGTGTTCTTCTTTTCAGTTCCCCTAACCCAGAGCCTAGCACAGGATCTGGCACACAATTGGTGCCCAATGAATGAATCAATGTGAATCCGAAATGCCCCTCATGTCACCTCTCATCTCCACTATACTAACCTTTTCAGGCTTGTTCAGTAGCTTCCTAACTGCCTCCAGACTGTTCCCCTTCTAATCCTTCACCTGTCTTTGCTGTTCTAAAGCACAATTCTGATGAGATGTCCCTGTTTTAAAACGTTCTTGAGCTCCCCATTGCCAAAGTCATCTTCCAGCTTTCAAGGCCCTTTACAATCTAGCTCTAACCCACTTTTCACATTTTATCTTTCACCGCTTCATACACCTTTAACTTTCTGAACCTTTGCTCATGCTGTTTTCTCTGCTGAAAACTAACCGAACTATTCTCTGCTGTGCCCCACAGGACTTTATTTCTACCATGACTAGAGTGCTCCTCACACCGTATCACACTGAGCTGCACAGGTTCCTGCTTATCCTCCCGCGCAAACCCCATCATCCTAAACTGTGAGCTCCTTCAATGCAGGAGTCGGTGATATTCATCCCTATATCCTGGGCTGTATGGGTGTGTGGCACATAGCAGGTGCCCAACTGACTTTTGTGTTTAAAAAGATGCCCAGATTGCGGCTGGCCCCATGGCCGAGTGGTTAAGTTCCCGTTCCACTTTGGCAGCCCAGGGTTTCACCACTTTGGATCCTGGGCATGGACATGGCACTGTGCAACAGGCCATGCTGAGGCAGCATCCTACACTGCACAACCAAGAATATACAACTATGTACTGGGTGGCTTTGAGAACAAGAAAAGAAAAAATGATTGGCAACAGATGTCAGCTCAGGTACCAATCTTAAAAAGAAAAACAAAAGATGCCCAGATTAATTGTAAATACCCATGGAAGACTAAAAACAAACCCAAAAAAAACACTACCAAAGTGGAATATGTGCTCAATAATCCATGGACGTTAGTAACAACAACAAAAAAAGTCAAGTACAATAAACTAATCTAAAGGTGACATGCTCTCACAAGGATCCCGTGAGACTTGGTGAGATGCACATGGTAACCGAAAAAGTGACATGCCTTGTTTAAAATAACCACAACTCCACAACTAGAAAGACCCACAACTAAAATATACAACTATGTACTGGAGGGATACAGGGAGAGAAAGCAGAATTAAAAAAAAGAAGATTAGCAACAGTTGTTAGCTCAGGTGTCAATCTTTAAAAGAAAAAAATAAAAAATAACCACAACAGTAACGACAGCCAATATGCATTAACCACTTTGGTCATGAAAACCCTATCAATAGCAGCAGAGCATTGTCTGATGCAGCACAGGAAGGAGGGAACACAAAGACCAGGCAGGGCTCTGCTCTGCTGTACGTAGGGTCACTAGAAGTTAGAATCAACTCAAGGGCACTAACAAATTGAGCCCTTGATTCAGATACTCTGTGCTAAGGAAGCTACATGTATTATTTTTTTGTGCTCTTCACAGCTGGTCTATAAAGTAGGCACTACTACTACCCCGTTTCACTTATAGGAAACCAAAACAACAAAAATCCAAGGCAGGGGAAATTAAGAAAGTCACCAGAGGTCACTGGCTAGTGAGTGAAGCAAGGATTCAAATCCAGGCTGTCTGACTGCACAGACTAAACTCTGAACTATCATGATGGACCATCTTTCTTCCAAATGACAGGTGGGGCAGAAAGACTAAAAAATGTCAAGAGGTACACCTGTATGGAAAAACAAGACCCTAGGGTCAAAGCATGGCAGAGAGCGAATGGATGAGGAGTAGAGAGAAAAAGAGAAGTTTCATTAATTGTGGCTGCATGATTCCATTAGCCTAAAAAGCTACACACCATCCTATCACAGACAGTGAGAGGGGACTTCAATGCCAATGACACTTGCCAAAAGTTGCGTCCTCTAGAAGGTGAGCCTGACAAATTCTTGAACAATCTTCCTGACAATTCCAACTCTCAGTAGAAAAGAAAACAATGGAGGAAACAGTGAAAGGAGCAGACACTGAACTTATTTTAACCAGTAAAGAGACACTGCCTGATAAAAAGGAAGCAAGAGGAATATGTAAAGGTAACCAGGCAGAGTAGTTAATTGTCACTTATTTTCCTGTAGGATCATCACACTGAGAATCAGAAAAAATAAGGAAGTAGCGGTATTTCTCCCTCACTCGTAATCCTCCCCACAACCAAAACCTATTATGTATTAACCTCCAGTGTGATGAGAGGCACCCTGCATGGAGCACAAAGTCAGCAGTGGGGGTTCCGGATACGTAGGGCCAACGGGGGTGGGAGAGCAGCGGGAAGCAGGCAGTGGGCAGAAAGCAAAACGCAAACCACATAGCTACGTTCAAACTCCAAGTGTGCCTCTTATAAGTGGCATGACTTTCACATGTTACTGACCCTCAGTTTCAAGTTTCCTCGCCTACAAAATGGGGACAACAGTACCTTCTTCTCAGGGGAATAGTTAGATGAGATGATGATAAAAAGCACTTAGCTCAGCGCCTGGCGTGTGGTAAGTGCAGAGTAAACGTCAGCCACTAATATGATTATTATGACCTTGTAAGAGATTTCTCTACAACTCACTAACCTTGGGATTATCTCTCATTTTCTACAATGATTTCCTTGCTGTTACTCCCACCAATCTTCATGGCATATAATGCAAACCCTGACAGAAAAATAAGTAAAGCAATGCTGCCCTCATTTTCATATCAATGTTTCAGTGTGATCCAACAGAACAGCAAACATTTAGCTAAGCTAAGCTGGATGGGGCAAAAAGGTAGTTGAGTAAAAGATCACGCTGCCTTCAAGAACTGCATGATCTCTTTTAGGAACAAAGAGAAACTACCATTAATTTCTCCTATCTGAGCTGCAAAGGTCAGGCTGTAACCTAGTCGGCAATGACAGGTAACCCCCAAAACAGCTGCAGAAACATGTCTTTGGTGGTTTTGGATGTCTTTGGATTAATCATCCAGTGATATTTAAGAAATGGATGACCCTCTGAGAACTGTATTGGCAGCAAACAGTAGATCTCATATGGGTTAGTCTTTAAAGTTGGTCGTTCTAGGTTGTGTACATGGATTGAGAGGTGAATGAAAAAAAGGAGGTGAATAAAATATCTAAGCATGAGATCCTAAGATGCAGATGGTGAGGAAAATACATAAAAGATTGTCTTGCTCACCTCTAGTACATGAAGCGCTACCAGCTGAAGGTGAATGATTAGAGCAAACTTGGCTTGGAAATAAAAGTTTTTTTTTCCAAAATGAGAACAGCTTTATTTTTTTATTATTATTATAAAAGATATACATGGTCAATGCTTAAGAAAAAAATATTAGAACATATGAAAGCGTAGAGAAATAAGGAAAATCATACATAATCCTCCCTATCCAGAGATAATCACAACATTTTGATGCTTCTCCTTCCAGACTTTTCTAGGCACATACTTGTATCAATTACTTCTTTTTCAAAAATGGGTAACACCACACATGCTGTTTGATACTTTTTAGCCCACACTTCTACATATCATACTCATCTTTCCACTTAACATGGAATCCCAAAATCAAAGTCACAAGGCAGTTTTCTGCAGGTATATTTCCGACACCACAACACAAAAAATGGAAATGCAGGACACAGAACTTGGACCAGAAGACCCCTACAGTCTGTTACTGCTGTCAGATTCCACACGTCTGCTCTCTACCCAGACCAGCTGGGAAGCAGTAGGACATTTCTCAGATGGGGCTGCCTAGGTGGGGAGGGCAGTTTCTGCTCCTGTAGTCTGACTCGTTGTGGACCTCTGGGTCTGCAGGATCATGTGCATGCTGAGGCCTCCGTGCTGAATGCTGTACTCCAAAAGCTCTGCTGCCCCAGCCTCAGAGCCTTTCAGGCAATCTTCAGTGGGAGTTTGGAGAAGAGCCCCTCAGCTTATGGAGACCCTGTAGGACACACTCTTCTGCCCCTGCACCCTGGACTCAGAATTGCTTTGGGTTGGTCATTAAGCACCATATTATTTTCCCAAAGCACAGATTCATCACCTTGTTTAAACAAGAATACTAATCCACATAACTTCTCACAACTTTTAAAAATTATAAAAATAGCTTTGCTGAGGAAAGAAAGCAAGCATTGCTCAAAAGATAAATTTTATCTACTCTAAACAATTTTGCTTAAGGAATGTGGCATAAAGGCATGAGGACTATATCACCAGTCTCATGTGCGAACTCAGAGAGCAGAGTTTCTATGCTGCTTAGCGTCCCAGCTGCAGAAAAAAAGATGGCTGATATGAGGAAATGGCAATCAATTTGAAACTGTTCCTGGGCAGAGAGGATAAGCTAAGGAATGCCATCTTTCCTTAACCAAACTGCACTATAAGTTCAAAAAGCTGCTCAAGTGTGCAGAAAATACCTTAAAAGAGAAAGTCAAGGGTCCACAACATAGCATGTGAATTCTGAATTCTGAACCTGTTCAAGTCTAGCATGACCTAAGCTACAGTTAGCACCAACTCGCAGGCACAAGGGACAGGACACGCAGCCTGGGGCACAAATACACAGGCTGGGCCAGAGGGCAAGCTGGAGCCAAGCGGCCCCAAGAAAATAAGCAACTTCTACAATTTGAACCGGACAACCTGCTCAGCAGCAGCCAACCTCTAAAACACTGCAGCAAACTAGCAGGCAGACCAGTGGAGAACTGATGCAAACTTTCAAAAGTAAAACCTGCAATGAAAAACTGAGTCTATTTTATGCAATCTTTATTAATAAATTATAATAAACTCTGCAATTTTCAGAATCTTATAACAGAAGTAACTGTGTGTACACAATGGTCTGTATGTGTATGTTCATCAAGAGACCATGTGGACAAATAAAAGGAAACGTCATACCTGAGGCTCTAACCTAGGGAGGCAATGTCAAAGATTGTTTAGGGGACTCCCCCAAGGGCTCTGGATGAGGCTAAAAGGATAGAGAATAGGGGCTTAGAAAGACAGAGAACAGTGGAACCAAAGCCTCTGTGTCATCACCTGGAGATGAAGTGTTTTATCCCTAGTTATACTTTAGGTCTTTACTGCTGGTAAACTCCATTTCATAAATGCTCCTAGTGAAAGTTTCCGAAAACAAAAGGCGTGAAGAAAGTAGGTTAGTCCCGAAGCCATGTAGGTTAGATACAAACCACTGTTCAGCAACTCCCTTCAATTTGAGCTAAAGCTTAATATCCCACTGAGATCACTCACATGTCAACATTTACCAAGTGTCTCTTCTGTGCCGAGCACTGGTTAAGGTGCAGGTACACAGAGCAGACACAGTCCTTGCCTTCTAGTATACAGAGCAAACAGACAAGAAAATCAGTATTTACAACAGTGGGATAAATGCCTGACATAAAGTGATCTTCAATAAATACTGAGTGGCTAAGTCAATACTATAATAGAAGTGCACATGAAAAACAAGGGGTCTTCTTACTACGCGCATTTATCCCTTTGCCATGACACGGATGAACCTGAAAGTTCACTATGTTATACACTTGTACACAGAATCCATCCTTAAAAGAATAACCAACTAGTGAAACAGACAAGTGCTATCAATGTTTATGAGACGAAAAGGCACGGGGAGCAACAGTTAGGAGAAATATTATCACTCATTTTATATAAAAGACTATTTTAATGTTTGTCCTTAGAAGCTATAAAGACTATACATGATTGGGAAATGAGACTATACCAAACAATGGCCAAAGAAGATCATCCACTCTATGCCTTCTCTTTTGTCTGGTCACTCAGAAATATAATATTATCTGTAAAAAAGAAAGCCAAAATATAAATATTATTTTCAGAACTCTTTCTCCATCCCATTTAATCATTCCCCTCTAATACATACACACTTCAGTGCTGTTAACTAAAGGGATTTTAGACAAATCCTCAAAATATTCAATATCTCTTGCTATGTTCATGAGAGGTACACACAATAGGCACAAATGGAGCTAAAAGCTGGCTTTCAGCTGTTTGTCAACAATTCAGACCTTGTTAGAAGAGGTGGGATATCTCATGTCTTCCCTGAAGACAGTTAAGGTCTTCTCAGCAATAACTTCCTACAAAAGAACTAGTCACAAATTTCGATGCTTGCAATGCTCAGATGCCACAGCAGAGGACCAAGGCATAGTACTCCATATGCTGGAGATACGCAGGGAGGACAGGGTTCAACATGTGGCCCCCTCAGCAAAGACACATTTATTTGTGTTTTTAAGTAACTCTGAACACTGATACAGAAGACATTTTATTTTTAAATTTTAAAACAGAATGACTTTTATATACTCATTCTTCGGAAAATTTTTACTAATCGTATTACAGAAAGAACATTTTCATCCAAGAACATCAGACATTGACCTTAAAATGCTGTCCTAGACAGAGTTAGTTTAGGATGAGCAAAAGAAAAGAACTAAGTAGTACTTCCTGTTTAATTCCAAAAGTCCAGATCCTTCTAACTTTAGAATTATTCCAAAAGTGGTTACTATATAATGAAAGAATATTTGTTCATGACTATAGTCTTCTAAAAATAGAATATTTTGGTACAGAATGTTATTTCAGAGGACAGTATTAGAATTAACATCACTGTGTAAAAAGGCAAGAGTGCCATCCACTGGTCATTATTTTTAAGTTACAGACACGATACGTAGGAGGAAAAAGTACGCCCAATAAGAAACTATTTAAACACTATTTCCTTCAATTCGAATGTCACTAAAGATCTATTCATTTTTACTATTAGCCATAAGCCTATGTTAAGGATCCAATCACCCATGCTAGTGAATACTAGTGACAAGAAAAAAGCAAACATCAAATAAGCTGAAATTGCTTCTATTTGACTTGGTTCATAACTCACACAACGGAAAGTTTGCCCATAATTTGGTTTATAATGGAATATGGAATTTTTAAGTGCTTCACAAATACACAGTTGATAAAGATTTTTAAACATTCATTATTTTATTAGAAAGCTTAGTTTTGCACTACTGAAATCATAGGTGTAGTTCTATACCTCATACAGGTCCGGAAAAAAATTTTTTAACAAATAGATATCTCTGGAGGCAAGGCCCAAGGAAGTACAGGATGCAGGAAATGATTTGTTGTGAGGATCTTGAGAATTATGAAAGGAAAGTAGAAAGAATCTCATCTAAGGTTTGATAATGAGGATAGAAAGATACCTATGTCAGTTTTCAAGGTCAATATACTTTCAAACAAATTTGTAAGAAAATATATATGATTATTATTTACAACCAATTAGAATTTGTCAATATGTTCTAGTCGTTAAGACACGAACTCTGGAGCAAGGGAAAAGAGAAAGATAAAAGGACAATCTGTCAATTAAAAGAGACTGAAGTTCTCAGACTTCTAGCCTCCAGAATTGTGAGAAAATAAATTTCTGTTGTTTAAAAAAAAATAAGACAGAGACTCAAGACAAATATAAACCATGTGATATCTGGTAAAAAAAAAAAAAATTAACATTAATTTTTTTTTTGCTGAGGAAGATTCACTCTGAGCTAACATCCGTTACCAATCTTCCTCCTTTTTTTTGTTTGAGGAAGATTAGCCCTGAGCTAACATATCTGTCAATCCTCCTCCACTTTCTACATGGGTCGCTGCCACAGCATGGCTGACAAGTGGTGTATACACGATCCACACCCGGGATCCGAACCAGCAAACCCAGGCCATCAAAGCAGACTGGGCTGAACTTAACCACTACGGAACAGGGCCAGCTCCCAAACATTAATTTCTTAACATTAGCTGTGATAATAGCACCGTAATGTTCTAAAAAGGAGTCCACATCCTTCAGAGATACCTACTGAAATATTTATGGATGATATAACATAATGTCTGGTGTGATTCACTTCAAAATAATCCAGGTGGAGGAAAAGTGGCAAGTGGCAAAGATGAAATATTATTGGTCATCAGCTAATAACTGTTGAAGCTAAATGATGGAGTCTTTTTTTTTTATTTTTCTCTACTTTTGTATGTGCTTGACATTTTCATAAAAAAACAATTTAATTTTTAAATGATACCTAATTTTGGCATATCTTACAAGTTCGTAAACATCGAGACATTACTATAATAAAATATCTTTCATTATATCTACTTGTTTATAAAAAAGGTTTTTCAATGTTTATATCCTAAAAACAAACAAAAGCACAGAATTAATGTTTAATAACTGTCTTATTTTAGCAAATTACCCAAGAGGTAAAAAGAAAAGAAAAGTACCATCTATCCTATTAAATGATGCATTTTCAACAAAATTTTAGTTTTAAATATTAAAGTTATTTTGGTCAATTATGTACTAAAAATAACTGTAACGATAACAATCAAGAAGAAACGCAACATTTAGAGCCCTGTCACAGAATTTTTAAAAATACTAAATTTCTATTTAAGTGTGCGCTTTTCTTAAAAATATAATAGGACAGATAAAAGATAAAATACTATATTAAGATACACTTCTCAAGAGAAAATGGAATGGAAAAACAAGTTCAGAGAAACAGGAGTAATGTAAAATTTCTAAATCTGGAAGAGTTTGTTCATGTATTTATTTTTAAATGATGGATATCAGATTGCTATGGTATTTGGATCTATTAATACATTTAAGAGTAACATTTCTATACTTAAAAAAAAATTTAATGTCAACTTAAAGATGTCGAAAGGGGTATTACTGTTTTCAAAATTCTTGTGGAATTTTCAAAGAAGTGTGAAAACTTTGCTCTGGGGGATATCTTCTTAACCTTCTTTAAGCTTTGTATGTCCACCTTTCTGAAGCTGTTTTATATTTTGTTTAATGAAAATAGGAATTTAAAACAAAATCCAGCACCACACAGGTTCTGAATAAACCTGCACAAGAGTCTATGCCACTCGCCTCAGTGTACCTCTATCTCGGCACATGCTTCGCCCTGTTGAGGCCACGTCATTCAAAGACACTGGATTAAAGTTTTTCTAACTCCAAACAATCAGTTCTGGCACAGACAGTTCAATTTATACTCTACTCAAAAGTTACATGTGAACTAAAACTGTTAGTGTAAGAGACAATTTTCCAAAGGAATAGATAAGTGTAAAAGCTCTTAGCAAGTCCACAAACGACACTCAGAATTCTCCTGGTGAGTTGCCTTACAATCTCATTAGCATCAGTACTCACAGCCCCAGTTAGCTACTTACAACACAGCCAAGCTTTGAAAGAAGGAAAGGCCGGGGGAGACACGGGACGGGACGGACAACAGCTGTTATCACAAGGTTCTTACCAGCTATAATTGTTGTTGCTTGTCGTCTCACATTATTTTTATCCGTGTATTCACCATAGTCTACTTTTCCTTCCACATAAATTCGAGACCTGATATAAACAAAATTTACAGTTTTCGGTCTGGAGATTCTAATGTGCTTGAGAATATTATTCAGAGTGAGGTCAGAGGCAGTATGAGAATACACTAAAGATGAAATATATAATCATACATAACCTCATTTTCGCTACCATTTCTCAAAGTTCAGAATTAAGGATACTGAAAGAGAACGTACACACAGACTTGACACATCTAGGTAAACAGGACAATGTTTTCATCCTTGAGCCGACTATAATCCTTACAGAAGTTACAAAAAACAGAAAACTGTTCAAAATCTTAAGCCAAAATTTTTTTTAAAAAGCAAACTTATGACCATGAAAATGGACGGGCAACCTAGCGGCATCCTTTAAATCTCTAGGATTGATTTCCAATGTGTCGTTTTCTTTAATCTTTGATTTTGGACTCCCTGACAGATTTGTTGATTTTCACTTATCTTTCAATCCCTTTCTATAGTGAAGTTCATGAACTTATTCTCAGGGGACTTAGATTATTAAAATAGACACTTTCAGCTTAGCATTTCAGCCAGAGTTAATTACTAAAACTATTTCTGCACTATCTAGAAGGCTAAGCTAGATGAAAACCATAACTCTGACCCTTTAAAGGACAGAAAATGACAATGGCACCAGTTTTAAGAGTCCACCACCACTAAAAAAGTGCAATACAGAAAGCAGACAAAACTGGTAAAATGATTGGGTGCCGAAGGGAATATACACACATAGATTCATCAATTAGTAGGTGAAATTACATTAGATATTTTCCTTGAAAATTCCTGTATGTGTTTATATATGTGTCTATGCACATATTCACACATACATACATAGAGGACAATGGAGGTATGCATAAAAGTATGCCGTTATTGAAAGGAAATAGATTTTTGTCATTGCTATTATTTTTCATGAAATATGTTTTATTTCTATAAAACAAGTACCTTTCTAAATATATTAACCAGGAATACAACTGCTGTTAAACACACCCTTTTGTCCTTCTGTGGGTTCGGAAAAGATACTTTTTATAATCAATCCAAGCATTCCAAAATGCAACTACTAAGCCTATATAAAAATACAAAATAACAGTTGTGAATATTACCATAATACCTCACTGTGTCAGGCCAAAGACTTTCCAGATCCTCCACAAAGGACATCATGTGGACACCAAGAGGCAAGACACCGGCCGTCAGAAGCCCGGCCACGGCGACCTGAGAACTCCTAACAGCATGTGTTGCACCTGCTCACATGGCACTCAGTGTACTTCGCCTTCTTTCTCGCCTCATCTGCTTCTATTTACATATGCGCCTTATTTGCCCTAAATTATAAGTTCTAAACCACATTTTATACATCTTTGAATTGGCCACACATGGCAACAGACCATGCATATAGTATTAAGCACCAAATAAATACCTCTTGAGTTAATATAGAGTAATTAGCAGCACTCAGGGATAAAGGAGTTATACATATTCCATGAGAACACCTGTTAAAGTTTTTCAAACTGTTCAATCTGTAAGATCCTTCCTTCCTCCACTTACCCCTTTTTTACATACTGATATGCCACGTCTCTGAGGCCTGGCCGAAATACTGAAATTCTGTGCCACGTTGTCTTTTGACTAACATCACCTAAATCACAAGAACAGGAAACGTGGTTACAAATGCCAGCAGACAAAACAAACGCCAAAGGACAACATGCCCAGCAAAACCAATGTTACAATTTCTAAGAGAACAGAATAGAATTGGAGAAGAAAGATCCTTTCCAAAAGTAACTTATCTCTACTTAGATAATTGACAAAAAATGTCTATTTACTGCCGATAAAATTAAAACCCCATTCTTTCATACTCACCCATTTGGTATGCTTCACTTTCTCCTGATCGCCACATCTCATTTGTTGCTAGAGAAAATATTGTGACTGGGTTTTTTCCTTCCACCTGTCTCATGACAGGGTCCTGACCTACTCGCCCAAGTAACTGTACACGATTCAGAGCTGAAATGCAATGTGTAGATACAATGAGACCAAGAGAAATGTCCAGAAGAGGAACAGCTACAAATACTACTTTAACTTCAATCTTGGCAGTAAGCAAAACCCAAGTTCTAGAAGATCAGAAAATAAGTTGAAGGGGTGAATAAAGGGAGGCTGGGAGGGAAAAAGAGGGTTGGCAGAAAAGGAGAAAATATTCATAGAGAAAATATTCATTCAAAGCAGCCCCACAAAGCAAACATTAAACTCTTTATCATTCTATTGTAAATTCTTCTTTAAAACATCCTTTTTTTAAAAAAAGAAAAAAAGTCTGTTTAAAAGAACAAATTCAAGATCTGAAAATCTTGATAAAGATACAAGCTTTCACATTCACTCTCTCAGCCAAACAGCACACAAGCTTGGAAGACTTGGATAACCAAATACAACTCCAGAAAATTCTATGGCAGGAAAATGACAACAAGAGTGAGTAAAAGCTGACTGCTAAGGAAGAAGGCCCAATTTATAACAGGCCCCTGGAAGCCTGATGGGGCAAGGCCAAGATCTGAGAGGCAAATTATATGCCAAAGGCAGGCATGATTAATAGCTTATAACCCAACCAGCGCACCTCTTTGGCAACACATTTGAGAATATTAGCACACTGCTATAAATACCATACTTTAAATTTGGAAATTACTACTTACATCTTTCAAGAACCAAGCTACTAGCTATTTCAGATTCATGTCTTACAAATTGATGAAGTACCTAAAGTGGAACAAATGAGGAAAATGGCTTTAATTTTTAGGGAAAGGCAAATGCAAACAGAAGACCCACACACATCTGGTCACCATCTAGACAGTACCCCTACAGCAGCCATCCACAGAAGACCAGAGAGGCACTTCCCATGTTCCCCCATTACGCAATGCCAGAGGGACCATGCAAACACTTAAGGGCAGCCTACTGCAGAAGCCCGAAGGTACAAAGGAGGTACTAGAGTATACCTACAAAAGTCCATTTATGGGCCTCTCCTAGCTCTTTCATGGGAACCCTCCTGATTATGGTGTTTCTGTGTTTGCTCACAAAAGGGAAAATTAAATATATACTGGAAAATTCACACTTTTGATAGATGAAAGAAAAAAGTCTAAGATAAACAAATATGGTCCTTTGATAAAGTACAGAGATATAACTGTCCAAATCAGTCAGGGAAAAGCAGCCACAGCCACATAATAGCAGCACTCAGTGATAATAACAGCTGTCATTACTGAATACTAGCTAGGGGCTTTATCTCTTACCAATTAACTCTCAGAATAAATCTATAAACCAAGTAAAATTATCGCCACTTTAGAAATGAGACAAATGAAGTTCAGAAAGATTAAGTAACTTGCCCAAGATTCTACAAGAAATAAGTGGCAAGTCATGCCTAGAACCCAGGGCCGTAAGACACCAAGGCTGTTTCTTTTCCCACTGCCCTCTGCTGCCTCCTTCAAGACATTCTGTTCAAGGGCTACTGCCAAGATGTGAGTATGCATCACTCAGCACATCACTGGATTAAGAGTTGAGAGAGCTAACTCTTACATGTGTCAAGTGGCAGCAATGTTAAAATAAAAAGCAGACGTCCACCAATCAATGAACTCCCATTCTCAGGGTACTGTTGGCTATGGAATTCTATCACTATGTTTTGGGACAGAGGGTGGGTAAGAAAATAAAGATGTGAGTTACAATATACTTAAAAATCTAACTGCTAACTACTACCTGTGTCATGATTCTAGAAAAGTACTAATTTGAGTGCTCAGATGAGCCAGGGCCCATAAGTTTTTTAGAATAATAATATGTCTCATTTGGGGCATACAAAAATCAAGACCTACTGGAGAAGTAGAAACAGGGAAAGAATTTAGTTGGGATAATTTTTTAATTAAATTTTTAACTCTTTTACATCAGGTTTTAAAGATATCAACACGGCAGTATTAGGATAGTAGTCATTTCTCCATGTTTCACATTTCAACACATAAATAAACATGTTAAAAAAATAAGTTAAAAGGTTAAAATGGGGATCCAAGAATACAGGGTCAATTCTACAGTAGAGACGGGGAGATAAGAACAGGTTTCACAGAGGAATTGATTCTTCATTAGTTTTAATAGGATGGGGAGCAGGGGAGAGCTGTTACAAAGGAGAATCTACAGAACTTGGTGCCCAAATGTGGCAAGTGAAGAAAAGGGTGGTCTAGGCTGGCTAACTGGAGAGATGAGGACTCAAATTGGGTGGAATGAGAAGGAATTTTGCACATAGTAAATTGGTGGTCATGCTGAGACTTAAGCTGTTCTCCTGAGTAGAGGGAAATTGTGTGGTGGGGGAGACAACATAGGAGGTAGATGGTCAGAAAAGGAACCACCCGCCTTATGGAAAACGCTAGAACATTAATTCTCCTAGTCTTTAGATCACTAAAGACTTTAAATGCCCTCTAGATGATCCAAATGCAAGTAACACGTTTTAAAAAGCAATGACTCCCATCATGTGAATAAACTAGGAAATTTTTGTTTTAGTGAGCATTATTTACACAAGTAAAATCTGTCCCCAACCCTCCATATCAAATGAGTATACACACGGTGGGTGGTCTCAACCGTCTTTTGCCTCTGCAGTTAAAAGCCCAAAGAAATCTGATCACTATGGCTGATGATAATAAATCTCAGCACTAAGATGGAAAAGTGATTACCTGTAATACAGGTCTTCGAAACATGGCTTCTATTTTCTTTTCTTACAACCTAATCTTTATCTTTCCTGAAGAAAAAAAAGAGAGAAAGATAAATACTACATCTTATAGCAAGTGCACAACTCACTAGTCCTAAATTCCTAAGATGATTTTTCTCCAACCCACCCTGGGACCAAAATACATCAACCTCCCTTAACATTTGAGAAGGATCCTCTCTTCCTAAAAAGACCCTCACACCTGTATGTCTTTTTGATCCCCCTTAACTTCCTCTTCCTCCAACCTATACAAAAACTTATGATTCTGAGTTATTCCCATTTCCACTCCATTGTCTTCCCATATTTCATTAACATGAAAGCTCCCTTAGGGCAGGGATTTTTGTCTGATTTATTCACTGCCACATCCATTGCTTCTAAAACACACAATAAGGGCTCAATAAATACTAGAGTATCATCAAGGCATTCAAATCTGAAACTTGCTGCTGCGAAAATTACTGCCTCCGTGCCCGTTAGCAAAGACCAAGGAGATCCCTGGGCTCGCCAGCCTCACCGCCGGGATGCGCGGGCGCCCTTTCTCAAAGGTGGAGCTCCCAAGCAACAACGTGGAGGGCTGGGAGGTGGGAGGAAACCGCGCTCCGCACCGGTGAGAAGAGAGGGGACAGACACCTACACAGCACCACCTTCCGACCCACGCAGGGCCGCACGCACACGGAGCTCAGCACTCCAGACCTCAACCTCCCTCACCTGACGCTCTAGCACGAACAGCCTTAAGGGCAGGATCACTTCCGGGTACAGCCGGGAGGCAAGACTCGCGAGAGGAAGGAGAAAACGGAAAGTCCGCGGCGTGCGGCGTAGAAACGCTGCCGGCCAGCGCCGCGGGAAACACGCCCCCTTAACGCGGTAGTTCCGGGAGCCTGTTTCCGGGCGGGAGCAGATGGGTCAACGCCGCCAAGTGGTGAGTGGGACTTATTTCAAGTTTCTAATGAAATGAAATTATTTGATGAGGTTCCCAGCCGCGCCCGGGAGAGGGCGAGGTAGGTCAAACGAAGGACAGCTCCGCCGCTGGGAAAAACTGGAAGAGTCCAGGCCTTCTGAAGCTGTAAGAAAACCAGAGAGAGGAGCAAGGAAAGAGCTGAGCGCGCAAAATTTAAAATCAAGATAAATAATATTTTAGTGGAATATTCTAAAAAGTCAAAATTAATGCAAAAAATCCATGATGAGCAAAAAATTAAATTTTTAATTAAATACTAGATCCAAGCCATGTAGGATCCTGAGACACAAGGGAAAATATGTGTCCCTACATGTTTTTAGGTATTTAGAAAATTCTTTTCCCGATATTAAAGTACTTGAAGAAATGTCGAAAATTTGAAAAGTAGGTGTATGAAAACTCATAACATTGTTTTAACTTTAAATATTTTACTTATACCAAAAACAGAATTTGTTATAATTTTACTTTCCTGGCTTTAATGGAAGTAAACTGATCAATAATATTTTAAAAATCTACTGTTTTATCTTATTTCCAATTACAAGAATTGCCACGTCTGACAATTTTTCTTGACCAAGGGGCAATCTTAAGTAATTTTAATTAACTTCAGCTAACTTTGTCTTTATTTAAAACTCTGATATTTTGTTCATGGGGATTTTTTCATTAATTTTACTGTTTTTTAAGCATTGCATTAAAGTATCATTAATCTTGATTGCTGGGTTTCTGGCATCCCTTAAATTTTGCCTCATTCACCCTAATCCTGGCCCTGGTAAGAAAGAGGGATATGGAGCCCCACAGATTGCAGAATACAGGCCAGAGGGGACCTCCCCAGGCCTTTCCATTTCCTGGTTCTGGCACTGTCTGGCTTCTAAGTCATTCTAGATCATTCTAAGATGCAAATCTCTTCCTCAGGACCCTATTTAAAACCCTTCAATGACCCATTCTTGCCCTTAGAGGAAAAAATATGAGCTACGTAACATGGTTTCCAACACACACCTTATCCCACCTCCTAAAAGTCTGACTTACTAGTTGGTATATTTCTGGATGCTTCTCTCTGTTTTACCTCCAGCTTCACAGTGTTTAGTTCCTGAAACATACCATGTTGTACTGCATTCAGGCCTTTCACAGGTGTTAATCATCCCACATCCCACCCATGCACGATGTTACTACTGTTGGTGCCCTCCAACGATTTCCTATTTAAAAATCCTACTTCCACTTGAGATGTTGACTCGAATGAAAAACTAAATTCATCCTTTCCTTCAAAGCCAACTTCTCCCTTCTAAGCTCCTTGTTTGTTTTAATGGTACTAAGAGTCTCCCAGTCTTGAACTTTGGAATCATCTTTAAAAGTTTTCCCTGATCATCTACATCCATTCGTGCGTACCCAATCCCTTGGCCCTAAAAGTTCTTTCTTCGTTATGCCGCTAATCTCTCCCTCTCCTTTCTACTCACAAATACTTTGGAGTGAGGTGTGCAGAAAAGGTTGTTTAGAAAAAAAAAAGTAGAAAGCACCATGCAAATTGAAACTAGACACACCTTGGATGAACTCTCATAACTTTATAAATAACATCTTAGGGAAGAATCTGGGCTAATCTGAGTTCTCGCTCAGTCAGGAATTACCAATACACGCTCTCCCTAGACTGTTGGCTGGAGAAAGTTGCAAGTGCTGCTACTCTCCTATTTCTTCTTTGACAAAGAAAAACATACTAAAATGCACAAAATTTTATAATGTATAATGTCAAGGAAAAACCAAATTAAAGCATTCTCTTATCAAATAGATCCTCCTTCCCAGCACAGCAAATACTTCAGCGTGGCTTTGCTCTCACTGCCATAAGCATCCGAAATGCCCTTTCTCCATACTTTGAAAAGTCTCTACTCCAATAGTCCTTCCTTTCTCTGTCCCCCCATTTCACTTTCTTTACACACTCAATCTATCTTATATTAGAATTTAAATGCCCATGAAGGAGCCTCCTCTTCCCCATTGATTGTGAGCTCTTAAAGGACAGGGACCTTATTGTGAATATCCAATTGGCAATTATGCTTTAGAACAAGAACAGGTTTTAGAAGGACCCAGACCACAGGCCAGAACAAAGAAATACTCAAATAGGCCTGAAATTAAAAGATTAAAAAAAAAAAAGAATCAAGGACCTGAAAGAGCGGCTGAAATGTATTTTTGTACTAAGCATACCCTTCTCAAGAGTTTACAGTTTGCATGTTGGTGAGGAAGTCCTGAAACCTCTCCATAGTGTCATGTACCCATACACACACTTTAACGTAGTCAGAAACTTTCTGTAGTTTGTCCATGGACCCAGAAAAGGTCTTCCCAATGCTGCGAAGTCGTGACAGACAGCAACGAGGCTTTAATCATCTACCATTATCCCTGGCAGTAGTGGAATAATTCAGGAGTTTCATGCTTTGCAAAGCTAAGAGACACGTCCATCATATATGCCCAGGGCCACAAAGGTATCTTTGGCCTTGCCTTTTTTTCCTCCTAAATTAAAAGAAAGACTCAGCTATAGGCATTAAGTGGTAAAGACCAGGGTTGGAAATGCTTTATCACAGATAGGAAGCTTTACAATTTTGTTGCTGTAAAAAAAACATTTTTTATGTATTTTAATTTGCTTTTAAATCAGTTTTTCCTCGAGTCTCATAACTGTTGGAAAATTACAGCACTTATCACCTAAACTGATTAATAGCATCTATTTTAAATTGATCCAAAAGCAAGTTATTATGGCTACTTTTTATTGTTGTTAAACTAAAATCAACCTGACGATTTTTATGTAATTCAAGATTAAAATTATTGTACATAGAGAGAGAAAAAGTCCTAATTGTTTAAGATGAAGTGTTGACATTTATCTTTCAGTGTTAATCTTTCTACAGCTTTAGATAAATGGCTTCTCTAAATTGGTACATGTGTTAGAGCTTAGCAAAGCACAATAGTATTTCTTTAAGATTTAACTCAAGGTTATCTGTTGGCACCTGTCAGTGTTCGTGTTTAAGACACATCTATAGAAAAGCAACATATTTATCTCCTAAAGTATTAAAATTTAACTTCTTTAACATTGCCAGCCCAATGATGTTAATATTTTGATAGTTTGATATTTAATACTTCCCAAGTTGTGATCTCAGTACAGAAATAGAACTTCATGACTGAGGATGGAGCTTCTCACTGAGGCAATGGGTAAAGTTCTAACTGAAATGGATGGGATTAAATCCGGAGCCCAGTGAAGACCCAGACCCTCTCACTCAACAGAATCTGTGTAGCTGCATGCTCTTTTGGTGACTTCCTGCTACCATGGAGCCCAGCAGAGAGGGAGGGAGAGAAACCAATAGTCTGGCACCAGGTCCATTAAGGTGCTGGGTAGGCTTTCAGGAACGTGATAGAGAAGGGTCATAGACCCTAATAGTATTAGTTGTCAATACCTGAGAAGACATGTATAACCAAAGAATTTTTGTCTATACATTTGCATACTCTTTATACCTGTTTATAAATCACAAATTGTGATTGACCATAAACTGTATTGCAAGGGACATGGCTGAGGGGGGAGAGGTGAGAGATAAATTAACTGTTTTAAAACCTTGAGTAAAGACTAGTTTTAAAAAATGGCAACGGACAATACAGAGCACTATACCCCCACTTAATTGCATGGAAAGAATTGCTACTCCAAGACAGAAGAAAGAATAGTATGATGGTTTATTCAATTAAAACAAATTTCCTAATTTGCTTTTAAAAATTAAGGGAAAAGAAGAAACTAAGGCAGCAAAAAAGCCTACAAACAGGCTACCTTCATTAATATGACACAACTAGAAGTTATAAAATGCCTTTATGACCAACATTATTTTGTATCATAGCCTGGCCATTATTAGCTTTTGGGCCTGTGAAGCTGGTCTTGAAGGCAAGACCTGTTAGTACCAACCCACCAAATTCTCTCACCTATCTATTCATGAAATGGTTTCCAACATAAATTTCTCATTCTTTGTCAGTTACATATTACAAAGAAGAGTGCTTTATCCATGTCTGGCTTTGAACAAGATAAAAACCTTTATTTACAAATATTCTGTTCCTTTAAAAATATATACAGAGAAGAGGATTTGGATAAAATATGATAAAAATCACAGGAAATGAAGCCAAATTCTGATAAAATCAAGGAGAAATTGGTGACACCCAGAAAATCAAAACCAATCATAACAGTTACAAGAGGATCAAGGCAAGTAGACTGCAGGAGAACAGCCGCATCAAATCTCCCTCGGACCCGCTACCCAGAGTCTTTGTTCCATAAGCCAATAGCCAGCTCAGAAATTTCAAGTTATGTGTAGTCTTATTTCTACCCACCTCACATAATGGATTCACTCATTTAATAAATACAATATCAGAGAAAGGGGTTGTCTCCATTGAGAAACTATAGTAGGAAAGCCACTTGCTTGAAGTGGCTGAGAATTCTCTCAGGAATCCATTGTATAACCTGGGAAGCATTGTTGAAATCCAAGCACATTTTCTTGTCAACTGTTACCTCAACTCAAAACAAAATTGTATTCCTTTCTATGCACAGGGAGAGTCTCTGGGATCCTTGGTAGGTAAATCAGCTCCAGCAACGTCTTAGTCCACAGGCTGCACGGAGGGCTGCTTCCTTCCCTTCTTTCAGTTCACAGGCCCGTGCTTTCCTGTTGTGCATCAGTAGATGTAGGAAGTGAACAAACTGTTGATAAGTGACATTAGGAAAATAACAATAGAGAAGAGAAATGGCCCCCAATTATTGTACCTGGGACCATTGCTAAGAGGAGGCCTTAACAGGACATTCGCTATAAATGCTAAATTAGGAGTGGCTTTTGAAATCTTTGGGCAGTCAAATTGGTTAATCTTTACATTTACAAGAGAAAGGCTGATATAGTCAATATCTATTTCTGGAAGCTATAAGGTAAAAAGTGGGATCGTGTGAAATGAGTTCTTATGGGGAAGACGTCCCACAAGTGAAGCTTGAAGACTTCGCGCTCTTTCTTCCCACCAGACGTTTAGTGCTTCTTGATCCTGTCGGGGTCCCAGGGTCACCAGGACTTTCTTGGGGGGACTGGGCCTGCTGGGCTTCTCTCAATTCCCTGGCAATGAAAGAGGAAAAATGTATGTTACTTGATCCTAAATTAGGGATAACATTTATGATCAAAACTAACATATAAATAGATTTTTCTTTTTATTTCACTGTTTCTAGAAATAAGCCTGAGCTGTACACAGAATAGAAAATTAGCTCCTACGATTGTCTTAAAAAATGGCTGGCACACACCTACAACTACACATGGAAGTTTCAGTTTCCTAAATTCTACTAACTGGGGCATAAATGGTCTTTAAAATTAAAAAAAAAAAAAAGAGAAAAGGGACCAACT
Organism: Equus quagga; assembly: GCF_021613505.1. Lineage (NCBI taxonomy): Eukaryota > Metazoa > Chordata > Mammalia > Perissodactyla > Equidae > Equus > Equus quagga. The sequence continues at coordinate 119,017,625 of NC_060274.1, read as the reverse complement.
CTACAGACTATATATGAAAGCTACAGGGGTCCGTGAAGCACCACCCATGAGTCAAATCTGGCCTGCCACCTGTTTTTGTAAATGAAGTCTTATTGGAACTCAGCCATGCCCATTCATTTATATATTGTCTATGGCTCCTTTCACATCACTACAGCAGAGTTGAGTTGTTGCAGCAAAGATTATATGGCCCACAAACCATAAATATTTATTGTCTAGCTCTTTACAAAAAAGTTTGCCAATCCATGGTCTACACGATTTCAAGAAGGCATCTGCTCCATCTCTGTGATGGGTGCTCATTACTGGTAATGGCTGATGACAGTCACCTGTGCCTCCATAGCTGGCTTCACAGAATGTACACACCACACCTTAAGAAATACTTATATTATGACAACATATATATATATAAGTACTTGTATTTTGTTTCTTAGCTGGGAAAATGGGATCCAAAACTAGAGCAAAAAAATATTAAATTGCTTCTTAGGAAGAATTACCTAACTAAAGGCTTAGAATCTCCACAACTCATTACCAAGAAATCATTTCGGGGATTTTTCAAGTTAGTCATTCTAAGATAGCTTGCGTATCCAAGAGAAGTTGGACTTCTAAGCTTATTTTAGACAAGGACCATTTTTCATCTCCTTCTTTTATATTGTCAACAGTGCACAGCGTATGTAATAATCACTTAAAAATGCTTTGAGAACTCTGCTCAAACATCACTGCCTGAATCTTTATACAAACCCCACCCCATTCTAATTAATTAGTTCCTATTCATTCCCATTTGTTTAATGAAGGAATAGATTAATAAGTAGATGCATGCATGAATACAAGCTTACATGAATAAGTAATAAGACTGCTTCCTTTGGCTTGGAAAAATATCTCTTCCTCTAAACATGTACCAAGACAGTGTCTCTGCCTGACCCTGAAATTTAATGGATTTCTAAAATTGGTCTCTTCCCACCTTTACTATGGTTGGCTTGCGTTGGGTGATCATCTACCAGTTACCTGAATACCTGTTGTCACTCAGAATCCTGCTGTTTTCTTTATTAGTTGTATTTTCTTGTATTCCTCACTTTGCTTCCTTTGCATTAACTGGAATTTTCTCTGTCAAGCAGTCTAGTCACAGAGCCTCCAGACCCATGGTACAAAGGGACTCATGTGGCTAGTCTCTTTGTGGGCCTATGTATTATGTATTATAATGTTGGGTGCTACTTGAATCCATAGAGAAGACACACGAGACCAGTCATATCACTGTGAGTAGAACTCAAATAGATTCTTTCTCGACTCAGCATCCAAAATCTACCTTTCCAGTGTGGCTGTCTTGAACTTTTCCAAGTTAAGCTGCTGCCGGAGCTCTTCAGCTTTCCCCAGGGAGGGACGGAGAACTCGACTTCTGGCCAGAGCTGCTGCAGAAGGTCTCTCCCCTGGGTCAGGATGGATCATGTTCTGATGTTGTAGGACCAAAAGGGAAGAATTAGAAGCTTCAGTGTTGGGAAAATCTCCCCACCCAAGCCAACTCCAACCCAGCATCTGCTGGTGGATTTTGAGAAACTCTGCTTCTCCTTTGTGCTGAGGGAAGAAATAAATGAAAACTTAGCTCCACCTGAGACAGGAATATCATCCCTTTCTGGTAGCATGAGTCATCTGTACCTTTGACTTGCCATTAAGTATCATATTTTAGAGCTAGTTGGATGACTAACTAGTCTAGTGCCTTAATTTTAAACAGGGAGAAACTGAGGTCCTGAGATAAAAAGTGACTTGTCCAAGTCATTAACATGGCCAAGACTAAAACTCGTTACCCAACTCCTAGTTCAGCTTACTTTCTACCACAACATGCTCCTTTTTCACTTAAAATTAATTAAGGATACCCAACCATGACAGTATTCCTACATAACTTATCTTCAGGTAGAGGATGTCTGTAACCTAAAATGACTTGAATATGGTAGAAAATACCTAATTATATATAGCAATTAGCTGTGTCATATAAAGAAGAAAACACTGAATCTTCCATTTAGCGACCAATGTTCAGAGCCAGCTCTTCCATTGACTGCGTATCCTTGAGTGAGCCACTTAACTTTACTGAAACTCAGTTTCCCTTTCCTGATATTTGGGATAGCAATATTCACCTTCTGGACTGTTGTGAGAATTAAATGAATTAACATAAATGTATTACCTAGCACAGGGCCAGCATTGAGGTTCTCGATGAGTATCAACTAAATCTAAGAGCAATTTACACATAGAAATAGGTGATTAGACTATGAACAAGAGACCACCATGAGGAAGGGTTTGGCTTCTTTCAGGAAAGCAGAAGTGAGAAAGAAGGACAAGTTTGTGACTAAATTTGAAGTTTTCGGGTAAAGTGTGAAACTCTAGTCTTCAAGGGAGTAGATATTTCTAAAGCTATTTTACAGATCCTGTTCCTGAAGCCATGAGGTAAGTCTTACATATACATTTTGTCATCTTAGTATGATTCTAAGCTTCTCGACAGTGTGGGTTTTTTGTACCTCTGTTTCAATGTAATACCTACCTTTCCTCGTCCCTACACATCCTCAGATATCATTGAGTACAAGCAACACATACATTCCTGAATTGACAGTAGGCCTTTCTTCCGATAGCTCAAAAGATTGGTGGTACTATCAATAAAGTAGCTTATACTTTATTCTATACACTCTAAATTCAGTTTTTTTAGTGATATCATCACTGTTACCATTGACAATAGTTAAAATCCTGAAATAGGAACAAAAAGACCAGGTTTGACTTTGGAGATAATCAGTTATCAAAGGTGAAATACAAGTCAGAGAACTGCTCTGAGCCTCGGTTTCCCCAACTGCCCACCTTACAGGGTTGTTAGGAAGGGCAAATGAAGAAATGCAACAGGATTTTTGAACTATAACATAAAAGATTTTTATGATATTCTCTAAGTTTCCTTGAGAAGCTTTCCATCTTTCCTGTGTCTTTCCTGGGCTTGCTAGTCATGATTCCTTTTTCCTTCCATCTGTGGCAGGCCCAACATCTCCATTTCCCTTTCCCCACCTACTTGCAATGACATTTAAAAAAAAAATAGACATTTCCATCTTCTCTTTATCTCATAAGAAACATCACCTTGAGTAGACCGCAAAACTCTTCCGAGAGCTCCTGAGGAATGTCCGGAAGGTTGCCCTGACGGATATGATGCCATGCAGCGCCATTGGTGGGTAACGACTCTGCTCCTGCAGCCACTGCAATTGTTAATCCCAGGGCAAATATGTCTGCTTTGGGAAGGTGCTGATAATCCTTCAAAACAGAAGACAGGAGGCAAGTTAGTTTGCCAAGTGAAGTGAGTGTAGACTGAAATATAACTGGTAGGAGAGGTTCATTTGGGTCTGTATGAGCTTAAACAGACACAGTGGGCAAGGGCACATCCACTGTAGTTAGTGGTTTATTTCTAGAGAAGATAGAGGATAGAGCACAAATCCATCTGATTAACACTGCTGTGCCCTGAAGGATCTAAGGCAGGCTCTTAGTGTCATTTTGCTCTGTCGTGCTCAAATAGGCTTGAAGCATAGATTGGCTGACCACAGACAGGAAAGACTCATTTTTTTCTGGATTGTCACCCTGGAGGAAGTTATATCTTTCCTAGGCCTGACTCCACAGACTTCCTGTAAGGTGGCCAATTAACTAAAGGTCATTTCAATGATAAGAACTGGTAGTACTATCAGGAGGTTACTAACATGATAAAGATGGGTTGGACCAATAAAGGCTTCCTTCCTACTAGGCAATCCATAAGTTTGGAATTCTAAGAAATACTAGAAACAGTAAAGACCCTTTACAAAGAACAGTACAAACATTGATTAGAACAGTACAAACATTGATTAATCCATGATCGAGCCAGCTTCCCTCATGCTTTTACGGAAAAATTTCTCTATCTTTGGTCTCCATTCTGAATAGGAAAGGGATAATATAAACTTAAATTATAAATATATACTTTTAATTTCTTGCACTGTGAACCTTCATTTGAGAGTCAAAAGTTTCAGTGGATTACAAAATAGTCTTCATTTCCCTAATCTGTACCTCTTGCAAAATCTCATTAGCCAGGAAGCGACTATCTCCCTCTTCCACTTTAGGTTTACTTATTGATGTCACATGACCCAAGTCACCTGAAAGAAGAAAAAAGAAATAGAGCTCTTTAAAAGTATGTCTTTCTTAAAACTGGAATAAATGAAGTCATCTGTATGAATTCTATAGGATAATAGTATACAGGTCAGGGTATAAGACAGACTCACCAATTTTATACATCACATTGGCAGAGAGAAACCAATCAGCTTCATTTTCAATCTCTTCTGGAACTACAGGCGAGTCACTTTGCATCTTATGGCACATGAAGATGTTGCCTGAAAAAATACAGAACTGACGTAACTAATGATTCCTAAACTTTTGGATTCCTAAGAATCCAAAGATTCCTTTCTGTATTTGATATTCAGCTACCCTCCTTTGCTCCTCCTCTGTGTGCCTGTAACAAGACTACCAAGGGTTATTTTCTTCCATGGAACCTCTCACACTACTTATGAACAGCTCAGTGATTGATAATACCTATTCAAGTGAAACTGATCTTGTACTCCATCCTCTGAAGAGGCTGGTGGCCTCAAAACAAAGAAATAAGCAAAAAACACAGAACAACGTTTCCTTGGGTTTTGCATTAATGAGTGCCAAAAACATTCATTTCTGCTCACTTTGATCAGTGCTGAGTACAGCATTAGTCATAAACACAGGATGTAGCCAATTTGCTGTTACTTATCTATGCAGTAAATTAAATACCTGTTTTTATACTTTGGCTTCACTATCTGTGAAAGAGTCTTCTCTCTCTCTGTCCCCTGGGCCCGGGGAGAAATGGTTAAAGCTGTTTAACTGAAATTTTTTAGGAGAAACAAATGAAAGGGATTCTGCTATCAAACAGCTTCTTTGACACTTGAAAGACACATAGACACAGATTCTGACAATGGTGAGGAAAGAACGAAATATGGCCAGAGGAATAGAGGGGAGTGGTACTGACTAGGTTTGATGTCCAGGTGCACCATGCCAGAGCTGTGGATGTACTTCAGCCCGAGGGAAATCTGTAGAAGGATGTCCTTGAGTTTTGGCTCTTGGAAATGATTGCCGGACTTTGTGTTTTCAGATATAGCAGCCTGCAAGCTCCCACCTGGGAAGGAACAACAAAGAGTAGCCCCACAGAATGAGAGAAAATGTATGAGTCTTATACATTAAAGCATAGTAAATATCCAATAAATTCCTTGTGAATGGACTCAGCCCAACAAGTCTAGATTACTTCAGTGTCGGTGCAAAACATAGTATCTGTCACCTATCTATACCACTGACATGTTGGAAAGAAGAATTACAGGGCTTTCAAAGAGGAAGAGAAAATGTCATGTCCCAGGTATCCGATATGTGGCCCCATTGCCTTGAGGATGCCCCAACAAACATGTTAAAGGCTTTACCCAATTATTAACCAGAAGGGCAATTAGGCCTTGTCATATAGCTTCTATTGGTATTGATGATTAATTCCATGTCAGAGTCAAGCTAGTAATTATAGGCCATTAGTAATTTTAATGTAATTGATTCAAAGTCTAATTCCACTAAAAATGTATCATGAAATAAGAACATTTAATGATTGCTGCCCAAGGAAAATATAAAACCTCAATATATACCTGAATCCTATTTGAGCCACAATATTTGTACATCAACTGTAGGCTCTTGGTTTATCATTGTTATCAATAAAAAATAAGATCTGAGTTCATCTGACTACCTGATCTTGGATGCCCCTGTCCTAGGGCAGTAGAACGCTTCCACACCCTTTACTCATTAACTAGCATTCACTGGCAGCCTCTTCAGTCACCCTCGAGAGCCCTGGGTCTCCCTGCAGTTGTAAGGCCCATGGCTCCACCCTTCAAGTATGCATCAGAACAACAGGACCCGAGATGGCAACAGCACTTTTTAGGATATCCATATTTTAAAACATCCTATATAAAACTGACTAAGATTCATCTGTCATGTTAAAATCATTAAATTCAGAAAGGAGAAGAATTCAGCCCCTTTAGAAACATAAAGAGGGCTAAAGTAAAGGTTTTTTCTGAGAAATCTTCTTAGAAAAGAATTTGTGTACTTTAGATGACATTAATTAGAAAGGAAGAAAAAGTATATTGGCACTTGTTAAAAACGAAGTCACCACAAGACAGGCTGCAGGTGAGGGTAGGAGGTGTGACAGGAGGAGGAGGCCTGCGTCCCGGCCCCATGTCCACTGGAACTCGTTTCCATACTAGCCTGGGTGTTCCTTTAGGGCAGGGCCTGCATCTTGTTCATCTTCACTTCCCCAAGGTCTGGCATGTAATAAATGTTATCTGAACTGACTGTCTATCCTGGCAACAGAGGGAAGAGAAACACTGAACCAAGGATCCCCTAAAGGGTATGGAAGAAGGAAGCATCTGGGGGTACTGGAGAACGCTTTATTATGTTCTTTTAGATTGTAAGCAGAGATATTTCTAATCCCCTGAAGAGCTACAGGTATTTAGTAAGGGTAACTAGACCAGTGCTAGCAACACTTTTAAATACCTAGAAGCCCTGTAGGTAAGATGAAAGTTAGCCAAGTAATAATGAACAATGGTAGAAGTTACTGAAAGTACTCGTTTATGCCAAGGTATTAAAATATCCTTATTTTGCTACAGCTAACGCTGATTGTCCACCTTATAGAAGAGCATAATTAACTGTCTACTAAATAATGTTAACAAGGAAGTAGGTGCTTATAGACATAGCAATACTGAATGAACTGTAAGCTTCATCCCTGCTCATGTCATCCCGCTACCCTGGAGCCGTAACTCCACAGGGCAACGTACCGCCTAGAGACGGCTGCTGTAACTGCCAGCATTGCGCCCTAGGAGGAAACAATCAGTTCCTGGGCAGCTCTTTTCAAACCATCTTTCTGAGATAAGCTGCTAACTTCCTTCCTTTAGATAAAATAAAGGTACTTTCTCCACTTGGCACACGCACAAAAAAAACATACAAAAATGTATCTATGTTTTCCTGTCTGCTCGTTAGGCCAAACAGATACCAAAACAAATAAATAGCAAATACCTTCTAACAATAAAATGTAAAAAGCAAACAATTCAGTAGGATATTTTGTTGATACATTCGTATTCTCACAATCTTGATTTTATGTTGCCAACTCAACACAAACATATTTTTCTGTCAGTCAAGTCGTTCCTTGTTTGTTTGATGGAAAAATATAACCAGTCTTTATGGTGTTCCACAGAGGATGCCGACTTCTGGATGTCACATCACTCAAACAAATGTGAGAGCCACCATTCTAGGGGAGAATGTTCTGTAAAACTTCAGCGACAGAAGACATCACAAGAAAATACTGCCTTTCGGAAGAGATTAATCATCCCATCCTGCATTGGTTAGGATCTTGGTTGCAGAATCAACCTACTAATGGAAAACCTTCATGTTTCTGAAGCTGACCCAGAGGTGACTCATAGGAGATCTTAGCAAAGGTGGGTGCGGAGGGAACATTGGATTTACTCAGGGCTCGGGAGGGACAGTGGGGATATTAGATGACGGCTAGTTTCTGGTAGTTGTGATGCAAGTTATCTGAATCATCTCATTTACAATCTGAGTTAAAACCATAACTGTACATGTTCTAGCCTGACTACCATGACAGACGGGGTGCACAGGGGTGAGGGTGGGCGTGAAGAGACAGGGCTTGAGGAGGGAGAGGGGCAAAGGAAGGGATGCAGGGGGAAGGAGTAGAAGGAATGAGGTACTGGCTACTCTGCTTCCTTACAGATACTTTGGACTTGTTATCCTTTATTTAGAGCCACAGGGCAGTTTCAACATGGACTATCCATAAATACAAACAAGACAAGTTATAACAGCATGATTTTCCTTGATCAGTTCATATTCAAAAGGTTCAGTGTATGTGAATTACATTTTGATAAATCAAAGTAACATTTTAATTGGCAAGTACTCAGTGAAGTTAGTGGATCATCATGGTGAACAGACAATGATTTCCCATAATCTGTCACATCAAGTCCAAAATCCACTGCCTGGCTTTCAAGACCCTCTGTAGTCTTCCCACACTTTACCTGGCTGATCTTGTTTCCTGCTCTAGGGGTCACGTCAGTCCTGTTAATCTCCTTACTGTCTGCTAGGTCAGACCCATTCCCACTACCATGCCCTTTGCCTGCATGCTCTTCCCCTAACTGGCTATCTTCCCGCTACTTTCCTAAACTCGAATAATCCTCCTCAAGTTCTCATTGAAGTCTGACCTCCTTTATGAGATTTTCTTGCGTTACTCTAATAACAACTATTACTGAGTTCTTACTATGTTTCGGGTATTGACACTATGCTAGCACAATGCTAGCATTTGACATGGAGTGTTGCTAATTCTCAAACTACTCCCTTGAGTAAATATTACTGTCTCTTAGCTCAGTGAGATTAAGTGACATCCCGGTGTTCATACAGCTGGTGAGTGGCAGAGCTGGGTTTTGAGCCCAGGTCTGCCCACCTTTAAAGCCCAGGCCTGCCCACCTTTAAAGCCCAGGCCCGTTCCACTACACTGTGCTGCGTTGCTCACATTCATCTTCTCTGAACACTTTTTATCCATAGCATACCATTTGGCTTCACACCCAATTGTCCCTTGTGGATTCACTGTAGCAAATGGAATGCTCCTTGAAGATAAGGACTTACCTTATCTCACTCTACAGTATTTCTCACCCTAGAGCTTAATATAATGTCAAGCCTATAGAAGGTATTCAAGTATCAAAAGGAAAAAAATTGAAATCTTTACATTGCCTCAAATCAGGTTAAAATTAGCTTTACTTTACTTTATTAATTTTTGTTTGATATTATATTTGTTTGTAGCTAAAAGTCATGGAAATAAAACCAATCTTCCTTATAGAGAGAGGGAGGGGAAAAATAGGATCTCTCAGGTTGCGGTAAGAGGGAATTACGAAGAGAAAATGACTAAGAAAAGTTTCAATCTCTCAATCACAAGTATAAGGAAAGGGTCTGGGTTTTTTTTTTTCAGAGAGAATATTAGAAAAAGGGATTTGGGATGAGCTTCTAGAGAAAAAAACCCCACAAGTTCACTGATCACTGATCACTGTCCTCAGAAGCCAGGCTGAACATACACCCTCAGAGCTATCGAGTGGTTACGAAAATTGCTCAAAGGCAGACTGTACTGTTAGAGAAATGCCGAGTGGGTGCATGTGTGTGGAGGGTTCGGGGGAAGGATGCTCTCATCCATTATTACTGCGGCTAGAATATGGATTGCTACTCCTAAAACAATGGCAAGATTCTATTAATTTGGTAGCACTTTCTACTTTACCTCTGAATACTTTGATGAAAAATATTTCCACGAACAACACATAACTGTTGTTGTGTCAACTCCTTAATCATAGATTAGAAATGTTAAACCAAAGGACCACTCTTTGTGATTTAAATAGCCCAGAAAAAGTTTTACCGATTACTGTGTATGTATCGTCCTGAAGGACCCAGGAGAATAGATCTGAAGCCACTAAGTTTCAGTTCCAGCTCCCCAACCCCATGCCCTTACTCTGGTGAGAACACTAAAGCTCAAAGGTAAGAAGCAACAAGAAGCATGAACAATCCCCAAACTCAGGAATCCACTTGAAAATTAATTAAAAAGTTGTCTGTATAAGTTTTCTGCCCCCTCCCCCAAAATGGTAGTGACTATGGCTTGCATCTTTTAGAATACCTGGCAAATGGTAAAAGGATGATTTACCATTCAAACCACTAGGGTAAAAGTTTTCTAAGTATTAACTAAATTATGAAGAGGGTGATAGCTTCTATGCATCAGCTACACACCAGCTTTGAAAGAAATATGTAATAGCATAAACCTGAAATTCCTTTTCAACTGGATTCATTTTCTCCAGCTCTCTGCTTCCAAGCAAGACTGTAGGACAGGCTTTTTAGGTATTTCTCTGCTATACCTGGCATAAACTACAAAGAGGAAGCAAAGATTCTTTTTTCTGAAAACTTAAAAGTTCATCTCCCTCTCTGTAGATATTAATCCACATACTTACCATTGCAGTATTCATTCTGAATGATCATGTGGTCATCTTCTGCCCATGCGGAATAGTAACGTACCACATGGGGGTGATGCCCAAGCACTGCATGAGCATAAACTTCATGCAAAGCCAAATTCCTGAGAGACAGAAAAGCATTGAAAAAACTGAATCCAGATAATATACATAAAACTGTTTTTGAAAGACAAGATATGAGGCATTATTAACAACGGCAGAACACTTATTGTGTGCTCACTGCTTGCTTACTATTTTATCTCATTTATGTCTTACTTCTCTCATTATTACTTTCTCTCATAATTACTCAGTAAGATACAGTGGCAAAGACAAATGCTTTAGAAAGCTCAATGACTGCCCCAAGGCCAAGCTAGTAATAGTAGACCTAAGATCAGAACCCTGCTCATCCTGATACCAAAGACCAGGGTTTTTGCTTGAACATGGCATATGTAAAGAGGAATCTTAGGTGGTTACTACTCAACAGCAAACATGCTTTGGGTCTTAATTTCACCATATCACAATCAAAAAACCTTGATGGGCTTAAGTAAAAGCCTACTTGATTGTGGATATTGTGACGTGTGGATATGAAGGCTAGACAGACAGAGTCAATATTAAACTCAGCCAATGTGATGCAGTCACACGGAAGCCTGGGAGAGAGATCCGTTATGGAGTAGGAAATCCAACTCAAGAAAAGCCAAATATAGTACTTGATGAATTTCAGTATAAAAATGAAGAATTCCAAAGTCTGTAATTTCAGATTCAGCAAGCATCGTATTCTCACAGTTCATAAAAAGCTGTAGGTGAATCTGAAAATATTTGTTTTCCTTGTGAGAAGGAAAAACTTCTGAACGAGTACTTCTGGGAATGAAATTTAAATTTTTGTTAATTTTTCCTTGCTTGTAGCTTTGAAACTAAACTATTGAATTTATTATTAATACCAAGTAGAGATAAACCAGTGAGTTAACAGTAACTTCCTACTTGGCATTATTTCTGATGAACTAAACAGGCACCAGAAGATTATTCCATAAATCTCTTCATTAAAAGAAAGCATAAGATCAGTAGGAAAAGCCATGAGAACTGAGAAAAAACAAAACATGATCTGAAATGATCATGGTATATTTTGGGAAATATCTATGATCTGGAAAACTCAGGTTATGAATGTGACAACATACAACGGAAGGGAGGAGTGACTAAAAAAAGTAGCAAATGGTATTTTTTTAAATGACATCAGTGCTATTATTTAAAATATCTTGGCAACAGACAACTTTCTAAATCCGTTTGTATTTCTAGTACATTTCAAAGATACTCACTCATTTGATAATCCTGCAAAAGATTTTGTAGAGCGTTTTATTGCATAAACACATCCATCCAGCCTCTTAATGCACTTGTAGACTGTACCAAATTCTCCAACCCCAATTTTTTCTACCTCCAAGAATTCTTTTTCATAGCGGGAAGCCATGTTGGTTTCTCGTAGAACACATCTCTGAAATATTTAATAAAAAGTTAAAATAACTTCCTAACATATTGTGAGCGATAAAATCGAGGAATATTATATTCCCAAATTTCTCTAAGTTTTCAAAAATACTTTCAAGGCAAATCCATTGGATTCTGTCTGTGTCAGTATTCATGGTAGTAAGACCCTCCCCAATTGCTAACTACTTTCTCTGTACTCTTTATAACCTTCCATACAACTCTGTACTGACATTTCTCTTTTCTGTATTCTACGTCTTTTTCTATATTATTTTCTTCGTCTGGCTATACTCTTCTTCTCTATATGTTCCTAGAGGGGACACATCTACTCACAGCCAGAGCTACTGTGCTCAGCCAAAAGAGTGACTAGGATCTGGATGGAACATATTTTAAAAAAAAAAGAAAGAAAAAGACGACACTTCCCTTTGACTCTTGTCTACCTGCCTCACACTCTGGCTGTTAATGTTTTTATCTCAAGTTGAATTAACATACTTGTTTTCACTTTGCTTCCTCAAAAATCTTAGTCTGGAAAACAAAATCATCAAATTGATATTTTCAGCTTATGTGCTCAGGTATAGCAACTTCTCCCCCTCCTGGCCAACTAGCAACATCACTCATTGCCCAACTAGTAAATAACCCCAGGCAAATCACTGAACTCCTTTATCAGTTTTCTCACCTGTAAAATGAGGATCATAGCAATTCTTCCTCGGGGTTCTTTTAAATATTCCATGAGAAAATATGTGTGTGTGTATGTATGGGTGTGAGTGTGTGTAGTTTAGTTCAATGCCAAGCACATAGTAAATTCTCAGTAAATGGTAGCTATGATGACAAAAATCTCCATAAATTTACATGAATCTCAATCCAAGCTGATTTATCTCTACAAAGTCATCTTTTCCCAATGTCCCCATTAGCAAGAATTTTTTCATCTAATTTTGAGTTTAAAAAAATCTTGACTCTTACTAGCTCTTCTTTTTCAACATGCAATTCCAATCAGTCTTCATCGGCAAGATCTATACTTTTGACTGCCCTTAGCCATTCTCCAATTGTTTCCTCCACATCTGGATTTGCTATAGCTACCAGCCCTCTCTCCATCACCTCTAATAGTAAGAATTATTTTTGCAAATTGATACTGTAGAATCAAACACACCTAATTGTTTCCCACAAGGAATCTGAACTTCTGCTCAGAGGCCTCAAGGCGTTCTACCAACTACTCACCCACCACCTTCCCATCCTCATCTCAGACACCAAATAAGCCACCTTACCATCCACGTCACTCCTCTCCCTCCTCCCCTCCTCCCTTTGCACACTGAACGTAGGCATGTTTTCATGATATTATAAACATCTTAACAGCAATTTAATATTCCACAAACTTTAAACTGTAATTTACTTGGACATTCTTCTAATATTGGACATTTAGTATGCCTTTTTTGTTTGTTTGTTTTACTACACAGTTAAGGCTGCAATAAACATCTCTGGTGATAGTATTTACAGTATTATTTTCTTAGGTTAATTATCAAATGAGGGATACTAGATCAAAGATTGTGAGCATTATTTAAAAAATCAATAGATATTGACACATTTAAGAGCTAAAATCTTATATATAAACTACTGGCTTTATGCCATTTTTCTCTGTTCTGTTTTTCCATGTTTGGACTTTAAATATCTTGATTTTCCTTCAATTTTATACCCCATGAGTATAGAATTTTTTCCCAAATCAAAGGTAGAAGCAGAGGCCGGCCCAGTGGTGCAGCAGTTAAGTTTGCACATTCTGCTTCGGCAGCCCAGGGTGTGCCGGTTCAGATCTCGGGTGTGGACATGGCACTGCTTGGCAAGCCATGCTGTGGCAGGCATCCCACATATAAAGTAGAGGAAGATGGGCACAGATGTTAGCTCAGGGCCAGTCTTCCTCAGCAAAAAGAGGAGGATTGACAGCAGATGTTAGCTCAGGGCTAATCTTCCTCAAAAAAAAAAAAAGAAGCAGCAATAGCTTTTAATTTAAAAACACTTCAAGGTAATGACTCAGCAATATACACATCAGACACTGAAAAAGAAACAGCTAGCTAAGAATATAGACCCTGGTGGGAGTCCAGATAAATTCAGCTGCAAAGCATATCTGAAAATCTACAAAGTGGGGGGTGGGGGCGGTGGGGACGGTGGAGGGGTTGGTAAAGGGAGAGAAAGGGAGAGAGGGAGAGACAGATAGACAGACACAATAAAAAGAAATGACTATGTCATGACGGCTGAGCCAAAGAACTATGCTCACCTTGGCAGGCAGCCCTTGTTCTACCTTGCCTTCCTCTGGACTAGCTTCCTCACTTTAAAAAAAAAAAAAATGATGTCAATGTATTATCAATGTATGTAGGACTTACTGAGCCTGATACTATGCTAGGTTCTGGGGCTGTAAGAGTACATAAGACAACTCCTTCCCCTCTTCAATTTACATTTGCGGACAAGGATAAAAAGAAAATTTTAATGTAAGATATCAAGGGATACCATAGACAGAACCCAATTACTTATTTCAAGAGTGAAAGTCTTTCCCAAAGGAGAGGGTATGTAAGTTAAGATTCCAAGAAGGAGTAGGAGCCAGCTGAGGGAAAGGTGTGGGGTTTTAGTCAAATAGAACATGTGCTGAGAAGTGGAGGCAGGAGAGTGCACAGGACACAGGTGGAGCAAAGTGCTCTTCACCACCACACATGCAACATCCCCCTCCGACACGTGCCTCCCCCAGAGCCTGACTGTGTCAGGTCACAGGTAAACTAAAGGAGAGCAGACTGAGCTCTAACCCTGGCTAAGATATTTTCAATAAGCGAATTCTCTGACAAACGGCCTTTTTGGCATGAGCAGTTGCATTCTGGATCTTTAAGTAGGATTTCAATTTTGAGATCAGCCAGCTGTAGGCTTTTCTTCTGAAGTACAGGGTAGAAATGGCAAATGGAGGACATTACACTTCTGGAAATAAATTGATCCTGGACATTCGTGACTTAAATTTAATATTACATTCTAATACTTTATAAAATAACAATAGAATAAATAGGAGAGAAAAATATCCTCTCAGAAACACTAAGTGATGTTACTCAAGTGTCACCACTTTCATTGCCAAGAATTTAAATTAGCTTTCTTTTCCGGCTAGCTTGAGAGGTGAAACCATTAATTCTGATGGTTTACAAAGAATCCTAAGAACTAAAACCAGTAGAATTCTTGGTAACCATGTGGTCTGGTGTGCTTGTGCTGAAGTCCTGTTTACTTAAGATCCAGGAGATAGTGTTGAGAAAACCTTTTCTGGCCACAAGGCTGGTGAATACAGTCATTGATTCTGAAAGAAACAACTCAGCGTAACATATTAAATGCCCTGCAAACTTCAGCTTGTTAGTTGTGCATTTGTTTTGCTGAGTACACATGAGCCCAAATGACCGGCCGGTTTTAGAGGTGCTGCCATTCTACAAAAAAGAACCCCTGAGGAACTATAGTAAAGAAATGCCCCTGAGTAATACACATGATCCTTATTGGATGATTTCTACCATTCACTGCCTTTGTGGAATAGTGCACTTTGGCTTTCCACTTTTAGCACCTCTGAAAGCAACACTATCTTTTTCTCTTCAGCCAGTCTTCCTTCACCTGCAGAGAAGTTCAAATCCTAGAGCTCTCTAGCTCTCATCACCAGTCACATGAACTAGACTCAAAACGACAATGTACTCTTTGAAGTGGGAACTACAGCTTCTCCAACTGCTAGCCTCATACCAACCAGAGGAGATCCCTTCAATGCAATTCCATAGCCCATTCAACTTCCTAAGGGAAGTCAGAGGTCTGTTGCTTACTCTGTCCTGTTCTTTTATAGAGAAGGCAACTTATGGTACGCTTCAGAAGGGAAAGACGCTAGAATCTCTATGACACAGCAGGTTAAACCCAATATTGACATTTAGGAAGGAGGGAATATGTAAACATGTTATCAATTTCATTCGAATAGAGTTTTTCTTCCTAATCTTATTTTAACACTCTCCCTTCCACTTGACCATAGTAAGATCAGTTCTCAAAAGTCACAGGCAACAGCCTACTTACAGATCTCCTCGGGTTTTCCTCTTGCCACTGGATTGAAGGAATTGTTTTCTATAGGACTCCGGCGTGAAGGGATTAATATTGACCAGAGCTGATGAAGTCATCTCATCTGTGAAGGGAACAGGTGTGAGCCTCAAATGCTTAGAGCCTTTGGAGGGGAGTTTCCCTGTTGAAGAAATCACCGACTGGCTTAGCCGGCCCTGAATGAGGATGACAAAAGGCAGATCAGAATGGGGTTAGTTAAAAAAAGAAGTTCCATATATCAGTTAGCTAGTTAATATTTGAACCAAAGAACATTATTGCTGAAAGGGGCCTTAGAGGTTATCTGGTTCAGTGCAAACTAGTGGCATTGTAACTGGTCCTCCTGTGAAAAATACAGCTTCCCAGTCTACCTCTAGATAGAGTAATTCATGGGATCAACACCCATGCTTTTGTTAAGCTACACCCTCTTCACCTAAGCAATTCTGATGACCAGCTATGGAAACCACCAATTCTAGTCCTACCTCCAACTTTTTAAAGATGACATTTAAGCTTAGACAAATGAAAATGACTCTAGAAGACCTGGTCCTTATGTTCACAGAGTATACACTTTAACTTCCCCTTAATTAATCAGTCAAATATTTGTTTCATGCCCACAAAGTAGCTGATGCTGGGCTAGATGCTGAGGGGCACAGAGGTGAATTCTGGCTCTTAAGGAATGCACAGTCCATTAGTCAGCAGTTCATCAATGTTTCAGAAATAACCACTTGTAAGGGAAAGATTTCATAGACTATCTAAACATAAAAGTTGTTTCCAATTTCACTTAAAATGTAGCACCAAATGAGAAGAGCTCCAAGAAGTGGGGTAAAGATATTGAAAGTAATACTCTATGCACTTAAGATTCAAGGCTTTGCAGCGGCCATAACTGGCATACCAATAAATAGGAAAATGTGTAAGACTTACCACTCCAAGTGGGGTACAGTGAGAGAACATAGGCCTAAAACTTGGCCAGAATTAAACCAAAGGGCAGAGGGGAGAGGTCAAAGACAGAGAATTCTGATGAGACAGCAGAATGCTATTATGACCTGAGTGTTAGAGGCCAGAGGAATAGCTGTGCTACAGGTGGTCAGGAATACAGCGGTAGACACGGGGGCTGTGATATGACCTCATAGCATAATCATCGTACTGTGAGGCTCTTTCTAAAAGGATTCTCCTGTTTTAGTAGTCTCTGCCTATGACTTTTCAGTGTAGAAGCAAAAGCTAGATTACAACATGATTCACTACATAAAAATGTAATTAAAGAATGTGAGGCTACAAAGAATGAATATTGAACTTATAAATACTAAATGACTGATATAAGCAGAAATGAAGGAAGCTATAGAGTACACACAGTAGCCTAACATTTTTTTTTAAGTGAAGAAGATATGTCACTTCCAGAGTCAAGAGTTTTACATCTTAGAGTTTATAGGGTGAACAGCCCCGGGGCTATGTCAGACAAAGCCATCAATGACAAACTGACAATTTTCCTGTAAGTTTATTACAGGAAATTTATTTATTACAAGGGCTGAAATAAAACAGTACTATATAATATTTCTCAGTTGTCACTGTGATTCAGGAAATGAGTTTAGAATTATAGTAAATCATCCTCTGAGAAACAGGTTCTTGTGATGATTATCACATGGAAGGTTAAATGCTTGTATCACATAGGAAACAGTGGAGCACCCACACCTGGAATGCCACATGTCATCCTGGTTGCCACACCTCAAGGACAACAAAGAGAGCCTAGAAAATTGTCAGATAAAAGGGAGGAAACGTATTCATAAGAGGACAGACAATATGAGAATTCCTAGTCTGGAAATAAGAAGGCTGATAGATTTTGTGAGCTCCACTTATATTATAGGGAAGGATATTCGTTGTATTAATATGGATTTTGGGGCTGGCCCAGTGGTGCAGCAGTTAAGTTCACACATTCTGCTTTGGCAGCCCAGGGTCCACTGGTTTGGATCCCGGCTGCAGACATGGCACCATTCATCAAGCCATGCTGTGGCAGGTGTCCCACATATAAAGTAGAGGAAGATGGGCATGGATGTTAGCTCAGGGCCAGTCTTCCTCAGCAAAAAGAGGAGGATTGGCAGCAGATATTAGCTCAGGGCTGATCTTCCTCAAAAAAATATATATATGGATTTTATTGCCAGAATAGTAGAATTATGAGTAATCCTTTTGAAACCTAAAAGAACATAGTTTGGGACAAGACTTTTGAAAGGAATTTCATAAGGGTAAAGCAAATTGAAAATTTCTGGGAAGACGACCAGGTTGAGAGTATAAATATATTCCAGAGAGTGTAGTTAATTCCTAAGTAACAGCTCTATTACAGATGACTGGGAGAGAGAAAGGAAACTGAGGGAATAGCTCCTTGACTCTAAGATGGTGAGAGGAGAAGGCAGCAACCTCCCACTGAGAGAGAACATCATAGTGTCTCCAGACTGGGAAAGACTTTAAAGGCCCAGTCAGTACAATTAGGCCCCTGATGCTTGAATCCCTTCTACCATGTTCCTACCAAGTGGTCATTTAGCCACAGGGACCTTACTACCTCCTAAGGAAGCTTTTCTATCTATAGATAATTCTGCTAGGAAGTACTTCTGGTGCCCTGAAGTCGTTTCACGTGATTTCTGGTCCTATCCCCCGGGCAAGCCTGAACCAAGCCAATCCTTCTTTCTCTGCATCCTTGTCTTTGGCATAACATCTCCAATTATCATTGCCCTGTCCTCTCTCCTCTAACCTGATCCAAACTATGTTCTTCATAAAGTATGTACTTTCTCAGTTGCATTTTCAGTTTCCCTTACAAGGTCTGTTCTCTTCCTGTCCCTCAAATCTTGGCATTTCCAGGATTCCTAACTTGGACCACTTCTCTTCTTATTCTAGCGGTCAAGCTACATGAACGTATCCACGTCCATGGCTTCAACAACTTCCTAAATGCTGATGATATCCAAATATAGATCTCCAACTTAGACTGTCTTCCTGTACTCCAGACCCATTTATCCAATGATTTACACAACGTTTCTGCTTTCTCCAAACCTGTACATACTCTAGTGTCACCTATCTTGATTCAGGCTACCATTTAGGCAAACAAACAAAAAGCCTCAGAGTCACCCTAGATCCCTCCTTTCCCCTGAGCCCCTCCATCGAGTCAGTTGCCAATTCCCAAACATCTCTCAATCTACTGCTGTCCACCACTGTCCTAGTTCAGGACCCCTCCTTTCTCAGCAGATCTATCGTGAATACCACCCTGCCTCCACTATCTCTGCCACTCCATTCCGTCCTTCATATTGAAGGTGATGTTTCAAAAACGCCCCTGCTCAAAACCATTTAAACAGCTCTCAGCACCTTCAGGAGGAAATCTTGATCCACCTCCTGCCTACCCACTCTGGCCTCACTGCCTGCACTCTCTCGTGTCCAGAGCCCTGTCACACGGAATAACATGCAGGTTTCCAGGTGTAGCACAATCTTTCCCCTCCAGAACTTGTAGACACTTGTCCCTTGCCTTGAGTTCTCATTCCCTTCTTCTTTGTCTGGCGAACTCCAACTCATTCTATAAGACTTCTCTCAAACATTGCCTTCTTTGGAAGGGTTTCCCTGATATCATGAGACTTAATTCCTAATTCTTTCTCATCATGCTCTACACTTCTCTAGCATAACTGCTCTGAACTTTAATTATTGTTTCAGTTGTCTTTTAATCTTTATTTTGGGGGCACTTTTTGAAGGCAGTAAGTGGGTGTGCCAGCAGAGGTCTGCCAGTATATCAAGATGTTAAGTTTTAAATGAATAAATGAAATACACAAACCATGTCATGCTCAGAGCCACATTCTCTCAACCCAGTCTCCACTTAATTTTCAAATATCAAATCCATACCAACTTCCACTGCCCTTCATATGCTTCCTTCCCTGTTATTTCTTTCCTGATCACTCCACTGAGAAGCAATCAGCTCAGCGAACTCTGACCACTCTTAAAACGCCTATCACATGGTGTCTCTAGGCACGTCTCCCCTCTCTCAGAGAGTGTGCCTTATGCTCCTTGCCCACAGTGGATTCTCAAAAAATAAATGGATGATTGATTGGTTGGCATTGGGACCATTGAAAAACCCACAGATGTACACATGAGCATATTAAAGTATTTTTCTATGATTCAGACAAGAAGCTTAGTAGTTCCTGGGAGATGTGGTGCCCAACTCAGCAGGTACTAAAGTGACCTGCTGACAGTGACTGTGCTGCAATCAGAAGCACAGATGTTATGATGATGATCTTAAGTACCTCAAGCTGAGCCGACAGAAAGCAGAGCTAATACCAATCCTAAGGCTCACACACCAGTCTATTAGAGGTAACCCTGCCCCAACCCTGGCTTTAATAACGTGAAAGATGTAATAGGAAACCAATCGCAACAAGAATAAAGGAATATGCTAACTATTCAGGACCTTTGCGTATTTGCCATCCTCAGCTTACAAAGAAGTATCAACAAGTGACCTCTTTGCTCACATATAATAAAAGAGTCTGTACTTCACTAGACCAAGGAGAGGAGAGGACTTCCCTCTGGGCAGAGAAGCAGCAAAGAGATATAAATAGGTTCAAAGAATGAATGTGAACCTTCTTATATTAGGAAATGTTAGTAAATAATCACATAGAAATACAGCCAGTTGGCTTAATGCAAAGAACAATAGACTAAGACCAAAAGATCAGGGTTCTAGTCCTGTCTCTGCCATTGGCTGACCTAAAAGCCAGCTTCTCTGGAGACCTTGGTTTTCTCATATGTAGAGCTCTGCATGGGTTGGGCTCCACATCTCAATTTTCCTTCCAGTTCCAATGTCTTAACCAGGAAATTTTTTCCCTGCCCAAGACATATTTGTGGCCTATATAGTCGCTGGCACTAGTGGTTTTGAGAAGACAGCTGGCAAGACATTTAATTCTGTTTTCTGGTGACTTTAAACTTCATTTTCACCAATGAATATGTAATTGAGCATATATGCAGCCTGTGAGGCCGATCTATCATATACACATAAATGACTGAGTCCTCTTTATCAGCTGAACTGAAGGAACACAGATCTTGGCAACCTGGTCCCTCTTCCCCGACAACTTACTTACTTTGGGAGTGAAGGGACTCTCACAGTGTGGCACCTTGCTCCTGGAGTCTGGCTGTGCTGGTGTTTCAGGACATTTGAGAGAGTCTGACACTGGAGTCTTCAACACCTGATCTGGACTCACTTTGTCTCTTTCCTGAAGTGTGTGGAGTTCCTCTACGTTACTAAGGGGAGTCCTGGGAGGTGTAAACTTTGCCTCTGAATCCTGAACTTCAGACTTCTCTGGGGTTTGGCTCTGGGCCTCCCTGCTGTCTTGTGCTTCCTTCTGCCCTTCCTTCTCACTCTCTTCTTCACAATAGGCAAGTTCCTGCTTCAGTTCTTTGTTAATATTGCTGTCAGCCATCTCAGCTAAAGAGCTTTACAACACAGGCAAGAAGGCCAATCAGAAGGGCACACTATGGAGCTGCAGAAGTGAGGAGACAGCAATGTAGGCTGGCAAGGCCCACGATTTCAGCCTGCCTTTCCCTCTGCCCACCAACAGCTACGTGGAGGCACGCTGTTCGTTTTCTCCCTTAAGTACCACATGGCTTTAAGAGCGCAGCTTATCCTTATTTCCATTCTAATTAAAGAAAGCTCCAGTAACTCCTTGAGCAATTAAATCCAATTTATGTGTAGAACTCTTCTGGATATCCCTTATAGTCTCCCTGAACCCATGTGTTACAAAAGACTAGTGAGATAGTTGGCCTCCTTTAATTTAGCATGGTTTTAAAAATACCCACTAGCCAATTTGGGAACAAGTCCATTATTGGGAAGAAATTATTTTCAGTCTTTCACATCTACCATCTAGAAATACCACCCTCTCCTCTCTTCCACTCCCCACCTACCCAATGGCTAACGGCAGTTAAATAGAATTCAGCATCACCTGGCTATCATAATGATCCTTAAACAGCCTCTAACACATCTTGGCTGAAGTTCATCTCCCTAATAGAGATGCACCTTAGATCTTTGCCAGACACACCTGCCCTAATTCAGGCACCACCGCTCTCACCCTACACACACATACCCGCCTACCCCAAGGTATTAGCAGTTAAAGCTTTTAGAGATTGGCACAAAGTTTTAAATAAACTGACAAAAGAAAGGCTAGAAAGATCAGCACCACATAGAAGCAGATATGTATCACTTATAAACGGCCATTATTTTGGCCCCAAATGTCTTGTTTTTTAAAATATGTTTTCTTACTGTTTAAATATCTTTAAACACGTTATTCAGTTTCTTTCTCAGAGAGCCCCCATGAGAAGGGTAAAAAACTCTCTGAAGAAAAAAAAGCCACCCCTATCACTTTATAGGAGAACTCATGTGAAAGGCAGTCCATGAAAAAGGAAAATGATATACAATATCCTCCCTGGAGACTCTGGAGGTACTGGACAAGAGGAATTATTTACATGATAAACATGGGCCCCAAGAGAGAGACGTGCTGAGGATGAGTTTGATCTTGCCTGATACAAGTTCAGTTTCCCTTCTCTTGATAGTCTTTGGTTACCCACTGCCTGTCACCCCTCTTCCATTTTCTCTCTCTTCACCAATCCCTCCACCCCTTTCTCCTCTCTCACTTTTTTCCCATTCCCAATCTAAACTCATGAGGAGGTTAATCCAAATAAAAACTAACTGAGGGGATGTGAAAGTATTTTTTCAGCTAAGAGCTTCTGCTCCAGCTTTTTGTAGGTGTGCACACCACCCTATCCTCCGCTTGCCCTCCTTTATCCCCTCCTGCCCTCACAAACTTTCCCAAATCTTTCAACAGGGGATAAAATACTGTTCACAGCATGCAGTAGCTCCCTGCTTACTTCTGTCAGAGGTTCAGCATCCCACATGGGCCAAGGACAAGAGAGTCATCCACAGGGAAAGGACGACTTAGAGGTTACCAGTAAAGAAATTACTATTAACTGAGTTTCTGGGCTTGGGAGTGAGTTTCTTGTTCACAAATCGGCAGCCATGTGATATAATTCTTTTGCTACAGCCTTGGTGTTAATCAGTTTTCCATCACAGGCCATGGCTTGTCATTCTCGCCTCTCCAGGCCAGCTGGAGGCTGGCTCTGCCCTCAAGCAGGGTGGGACTAACCCGAGTGTATCACAGACATGCAGGCAGGGCACAGGGGCTAGTTTATTGGGTGTTACCCTGGCAGATCCGGTTGTTTCTTTACCATCAGCCCTGCCTTCTCCCTCTGCCTTGTTAGAATTCCCAATTGCCCTTATTTATCTCTACACTGTTTGCCTAGGGAGGCAACTATGCTGTTGTAATGGTTTAGATCTCATGTTATCAGCAGTGGTTCTCTTAGAAATTTGCACCATTCACCTTCCATGTATTGCCCCTGAGCGGATGATTGCGGCTGAGCCTTCATAATAAGAAAAGGTATAATAACAAGTCCAAAAAAGATACTCCCAATTTGGAAAATAAAATAAAGATAATTGAGGAGTTGCTGACATTGATGGCCCAAGGGGATCTCTGGAGGCGCACATTTTGCCTCTGGCCCACAGCCTCACTATTTTTGGTGTCATGCTTTACTCTGTGTTCTTAGTCTCTTTACATTATGAAAAATTCCCTCTTTGCTTCAGCGCATCTTAATACCTTGGGCATCCATCCCAGGCAAAAAGTGTCACATCATAGTTGAGATGAAGTATCAGAAGGGGAACCCATGTAATCTGTGGCAATAAGAGGAAAAGGGGGGTATTTTTCCCCTAATACCCGACACATATTGGGTCATTTTTGAATGGTCTTGGGGAAATAAAATTAATATACCTCAGGGTTTTTTACTTTTTTTTTTAAAGATTGGCACCTGAGCTAACAACTGTTGCCAATCTTCTTTTTTTTTCTGCTTTATCTCCCCCAAACCCCCCCGTACACAGTTGTATATCTTAGTTGCATGTCCTTCTAGTTGTGGGATGTGGGACACCGCCTCAACATGGCCTGATGAGCGGTGCCATGTCCGCGCCCAGGATTTGAACCCTGGGCCGCCGCAGCAGAGCATGTGAACTTAACCACTCGGCCACGGAGCCGGCCCCTAATATATCTCAGTTTTGTTTAAAATACTCAGTATTTGACTTTTTAAAACTTTGAATATTTTTCTTATTGTAGCAGGGGTTGCTGCACTGGGGGAAAGCAATGTTCCCAGGAGTAAGATGTGCAAGGAGGAAGCCAGCTTTGCATCTCAGGGCTGAGTTCCTTAAACCGTGTGTTGAGGGTAGCTCTCCTCCTGCAGACACTGATGAGGATTTTAGGCTGGTTAATTTTAAAACTGCAGATGAGAAGCAGGCTCCGGGGAGTGGAGTTTGCTCGCCCTTTGTTGGGAGGCATTTACATTTGTAGGGGAAACCTCCGTCCGTCCGTGGGGTTGCCTCCCTCTCTGTGCCAGGAAGAAGGGAGATGACCTTGTCTCTGGAAGCTCTTAATCAATGCCAAAGGCAAGAACTTAAGTTGGTTACTGTCTGGCAACCTCATGTAACTGATTTAGGGTGGTGGCTTCTGGCCGATTTGATTCTTATCTAAGAGTTGTGGGACCACCCAATGGCCAGACCCCACCTGCACTGATACCATTTTAACTTTTTTTCATGTTCTTTCCTTTGTCTTGTAAAGAGATGGCTCACATACCTATGCCTTAAATTTAGCCTTACTCTCTACCCATGTTTGCAGCAGAAGTGGCGGCAGCAGCACCTCCTCCTGCCCGTGGGCCCTGTCCCCACGCAGCAGCTCTGACTGCCCATGGGTCCTGTCCCCATGCTATTCCACACTATTCTCTAAATAAAAGAGTACTACTGCCAGATCTTGAGAGTCCAAGAATTCTTTCTTTCAACTCCTCGGCTCACCGACCCCGCATCAACACTGCTGAGTGACGAGAAAGTTCCTAGACTCAGAGCTCCCCTCTGACCAAACCTAGGTTCTGAGGCCTTTGAAACACTGATGGTAAGGACAGAAGCAGGAAAATCCAACTATTCAAATCGGTTTTGCAAGAGATGGAAACTTACATTCACCTTTGGGGTAGACTGTTCCTTTGCCAAAGTAAAGCTAAGCCCACGGAAAATGAGATATTTGTTTGAGAGTCTGTTGCTTCTAAGAAGGACACGCTAGCCTGAGTGTCCTCTTAGTCAGGAGAACCATAAAAAATGGTTGAACAAGCCAAGATGAAGCTCTACCACATTATTAAGGTTGAGTCATTCCAGTCTCTGAAAAGAATACTGACGTTGGATTATGGTATGTTTGATGGCACTGCTGCATTGGGAACCATTGGGGGGGCTGGTTTCCTAAGCTAGAAATGGACCTTTTTACTGTTAGGCTTCCTGGGAAGCTGGCAGATTCTAGCACAGGAAGTGAAGACTTGAAGAGGGCTTAGGATGAAAGTGACTCTCTGGGCCTCCAGACTGTTGGGCCTGGACTCTGAAGTCCCGAGACAAACTTGAGGGAACTCCAGGGTGGTAGAGAAGAAAAGTTGGCCTTTATCACCAGAACGTGCCCCGCAGAGACAACAGTGCCCTGCTCAGGGTTCTCAGACAAGGGCCTGCGGGCCTCGTCAACATGTGAACAAGTCACCTCCAGCCCAGAGGAAACTAGAGCACCAGGCAATGATATCTCTAAGGTCCCCGCCTGCTTCAACCCTGTATTATTCCTTGTCCTTATTTTGCTCAGTCTCTCATCACAGCCAGAAGTGTCGCTTCAACCCCACAGGGGAAAGTTTGCAGTAACGTAGAGAAAAGCTGGATATGTTCATCACCAACATATCATCGCCAGCTCCCTGGACAGACCCATCAGCAGTGGTGACAGTGAGCAGGTGCAGATTGGTGCAGCTGCCCTGGGCATGGACCACTGCAGCAGGGGTCTCAGGTGCTCCTGACTCCTAACAGCTCTCTTCCTATGACGAGCGTGGTCAGCAAAGCCAGGAGCCTTGAAGGGGACTGTCTCCTGATCTCCTCCCACCACCAAGAGAGCGTGCACAGAAGCAGTCACCTGTCACAGTGAATTTAGTGATAATTATATAAATCATTAACAGTAATCATTAACACTACTTTATATTTGGCCACCACATCTCTCCTCTCAAAGTGCTTGCACCTCTGTGTCTACCGAGTGGCATTGCTAGCAGAACAGAATTCCAAGGAAAGATTGTGGGCCACGTAAGGTAAAGCCTGGAGGTCATTTTAAAGCCTAGGAGTCTATCATTAATACTTTTCTTGTTTGTTTTGCTTTTTCTTGTGGAAATGTTCAAACCTACCAAAAGTAGAGAAAATATAGTATAGTGAGTCCTAATATACCAATACGTAGCTTCAAACATTATGGGCAGTTTTACAATCTTGTTTCATTTATATCTGCAACTTTGTTGGGGTGGGAGCTGGGGTATTTTAAAGCAAATCTCTGATAACATGTCCTTTCAGCCATGAATACTTCAGTGCCGTTAGTAAAACCCTTAGATCAATCTATTAATTTGAAATCTATTATAAATCTATGTGATAAATCAGATTCTAGTGAATGCTTCTGTTGCCAAAGTTTCCCATTTGCTAGAACTAGAGGATATTCATCAAAATAGCTGTTATAACAGACACACTACTTGTCCACTCAGAAGACACAGTATTCTTCTTAGGACCGGAACAGAGTTCTAGCCTGATATCCCAGTAATTTAGAGATTGCTGATGTACTGCCCATACTTTAAGGAGCAGATTTTTTAAAACTCCTGTAGACTCATTAGTCTGATCTTTCCTCTATTAGCCACAGTTGGGAGAATCTATATGGCATTTGGCCATTCCCAGATTCTGTAAAGTTAGAGCAGGTAATGGGCTGCCTCTGTGACCTAGTCCAAGGCCAGAACCACAGGCACAGAGATGAGACCTCTGTCTCTGTCTCTGTCTCTCTCTCGCTCTCTCTCACACACACACACACTCTCTCTCTCTCTCACTGCTTTAATAGGAAGAAATTAGTAGCGATGGAAAAGACTCCTTCTAAGAGCTGGATCTGTTGTTCCTCAATCTTGACTTACCCTCTCTGCTCCAAGGGGTGGGCTCTGGAAGTCACAAGTAGTTTGGTCAAACATCAGCGTCTTCTTCATACTGCTAATCAATTACAAGATCCCCACAGTGAAGTTTTACCTTCATAAAATGAAACAAAACAAAGCAAACTTTTAAGGATTTTTTAAAGTGTGATAAAGAATTAAAGCTCTTCCAATAAAAGTAACCTCCAGAAGTTCTAAAGACAGAAACTGTCAAAAGTGGTTGTCTCTAAGGAGAGAGAGTGGGAATGGGGGTTGGAGGAGAAGAAATTGCTCCTCATTATATGTCCTGCATGCAATTTGATTATTTAATCTTTGCCATGGATATCTACTTATTAAAATGTTTAAAATAATGTCTAAAAATCAAGTGAATGAATATATACATATGTGTATTTTTTAAACTGGTCCATAAAGTGCCTCAATCACTTCGCTCACTCACCTTCATCTCTTGACCTCTAAACTCTGGACGTCCCTGGGCTCAGTCCCCTAGACTTTTCTCTGTCCTGTTCTGTACACTCACTTGCTTGGAGTATTGTCCAGCCCATAGCTTTAAACCCTGTCTGTAATCTGCTGACCTCTGAATTCATATCTGCATCACAGTCCTGTCTCTTGAACTTCAGATGTGCAGCTGCCCAGTCAAATCTCCCTCTGGATGTGCACCAGGCATCTCAATTTTAGCATGTCTGAAACCAAACTCCTGATCTTTCCTATCAAACCCACTCCTGCTGCAATTTTTTCATTTCTTGGTAAATGGAAACATGCCAAAAATCTGTGAGTAATCATTGACTACTCTGTTTCTCTACAACCCTGCATCCAATCTGTGAGAAATCCTTTCAGTTCTATTATTATCTCTTACCTGGAGGCAACAGCCTCCTCCTAATGGCATCCCCTGCTTTCCTCCTGGTCTTTCTGCAGCCTGTTTCCATCCAGTATCCAAAGGGATCCTTTTCAAAGGATCCTGTGCTCAGATCCTGCAGGACCTCCCATTTCACACACAACCTGTCTGCCTCCTGCCATTCCCCCTCGTTCATTCTGCTCTGGTCTCTTCACTGTTCCTCCAGGTGCCAAAATCTTGCCTCACACGCCTCACTCACCCTGTCGCTTCCTCCAGGTGGCTGCTTACAGGTCACAGACTGGAGAGATCTTCCCTGACAACTTCAGATAGTACATCCTCATTCTCTGGCCCCTTACCCTGTTTCATATTTCTTCACAGCACTTATCACTACATCATATATCATATATTTAATGGCTCATTTTTAAAATTGTCTGTTTCCCCTGTGCCATCCCCAGTAGAATCTGGATCCCATGAGTACAGGGACTTAACTTTTGTCTGATGCTGTATTTCCATTACCTGGAATAGGGCTTGTCACACAGTAGGTGCTGTGAATCAAAGTGCATGCTGTGCATTCTGTCTGTCCCCATGATGGACACTACTGCAGAATGGATACCTTTTATGAGGTTTCAAGTTTTTAATATTCAACTCTAGTGCAAATTTCAGAGGCCTAAAAGGGAGGGATGTGTTGATTTTAAATAACTTAGTTTTGTTTTTTGGGTTTTTTTTTGGTGAGGAAGATTGTCTCTGAGCTAATATCCGTGCCAGTCTTCCTCTATTTTATATATGGGACACTGCCCCAGTATGTTGATGAGCAGTGTGTAGGTCCATGCCCAGGATCTGAACCCCAGGTCACCAAAGCAGAGCTCACAAACTTAACCACTACCCAATGGGGCCGGCCCCAAGAATTACATATTTACTGAAGAAGAATCAATGTCTTTATATCACTAAGCCAATTTATTCTCTCTGCCAGGTAGGAATAGGTGGCCCTGCTTCCGTGATCAATCTGCATAATTAGTTAACCAAGGCAAATCCTAGTGGTCCAGACAGGAGTCCAGACCGTGGGACAAGCTGAGGTGTAATGGGTGAAATTAAGTCAGTGAGTGGAAGACATGAAGAAACGAATCTTCCTAATGGTCTGAGAGTATCTGCACCCTTATCTGGCCCATGAACTTAAGTCCTGCAGTCAAATACTGAAAGGACCCAAAGCCCAGAGACATCCTGGGGTATCCGATCTGTTCCAGACTTCCAACTTCCTAACATGTATTTTATACATTAGACCACACTGGCTATAATGTCAGTCCCGTCTGCATTGGTATTTCCCGTCACTCTTCCCAAATCATCTGTGCTGCAGGCACTTGTTGGTGTAACCCACGTTGAAAGCACAGTAAATACCACAGAGGCTGTGCTCAGGTTGAGCCACAAATGGTGTAGGGATTAATAAAATGGAATGTGTATTCAAAATTACTAAGTTATTGGGGCTGGCCCCATGGCCAAGTGGTTAAGTTTGTGTGCTCCACTTCAGTGGCCCAGAGTTTTGCCAGTTTGGATCCTGGGCGTGGACATGGCACCACTCGTCAGGCCATGCTGAAGCGGTGTCTCACATAGCACAACCAGAAGGACCTGCAACTAGAATATACAACTATGTACTGGGGGGCTTTGGGAAGAAGAAGAAGGAAAAAAAAGAAGATTGGCAACAGAGCTAAGCTCAGGTGTCAACCTTAAAGAAAAAAACGTAATTCTCATGCAGTTTGAATGAAAAAAACTCACATTTTTTTGAAACTGGATAAAATGACTTTAAATGTCACATGGAAAACTAATTGTGAGAAATAGCTGAAGATGTTAAAAAAAAAAAAAGAGTAAAGAAAAAAGACTACCTCTCCTAGAAATCAAACTTGAAATTATATATATATATATATGAAATATATATATGTAATTAGTGTAGTACTAGTGTAAGTATAAACAGGTCAATGGCAAAGAATAATAGATTAATAAATATCAGTAATATAATATTGTACTTTAAAGGGGAATCATAAATCATTTTTCAATAAAAAAATTTAGAGTCTCACTTCATCATCTCACATATCAATATAAACACTGAACAGATTATGTGGAAAATGAATCTATAAATAACTAGAAGAAAATAAAAGTGAATGTTGGTCAAATTTCTGGGTGGGACCCAACTTTCTAAATGTCAAAGCAACATAAGAAATCGCAGAAACTTTGACTACATAAAATTTAGAACATCTATATTTCATAAAGCAATTAAGCAGCATTGAAACCACACATAAATTGGAAATGATATAACAAGAAGCATGCCAGACGAAAGGTTAATATTCATACTGCATAAAGAACTCATGCAAATTGATAACAAGAGCATGAAGACCCCAAAGGATCAGTGAGCAAAAGGTATCATGAAAAGACAACGGACTGAAGAGGAAGCATAAATCACCAACACGTATTTTGAAATCATGATCAGATTCACTCAAAAAACATTAACTTAAAACAAAATGCCATTTTCACCTAACAAATTGGCAAAAAATATTTTAAATGGCAATATCTAACTGGGACAAGAGTGAAATGAAATTGATGCCCTTATACACTTGTGAATCAACAATTTGCCAATCAAGAACCTGAAAGAACATGAATACATTTTAACCCCGTATTGCCACTCTTGGCAATCTGTCATAAGTCAGCAACCTGATTGGCTGATGGTGCTTGCCCTGCCTGTCACCCCTTCTTCTGTATTTCATATCTTGCCTGGTAGCTGCCTCCTCTGCTCAGCTGTAAGCCTGTGAGAAGGGATGTCTGTCTTTTTCACAGCTGCCCCAGTACTGTGCACAGGGCTTGGCATGTAATAGGTACCTAGTGTTAGTTCAGAGTGAAATTTGGCCAACACTTTAGGCCCAAGAAACAAGGGAAAGCCTTGATTGTCCAACAATGAGAGGAAGAATGGTTAAGTAAATTTTCAAACATAACATACAATGGAAACCATTAAAATGCATATAAAAAGTTTCTAATAGGATGGCATAGCATTCATGGTATGATGCTAAGGAAAAAAGGGAATATAAAATTGATATACAGTATGATTTCAACATACGAACACAGACTAGAAAAACATCTAAATCTAACATCTATTTCAAAATATACCATTATTTTTACATGCTACTAAGAATAAAAAATCTCCAAGACAGGGAGTCTGATATGATACCCCATATACAACTGCCAAATAAACCTTCCACGCAGAGAGGGCCAGGCGAGGAAACTTGCTTGTCTCAACTTTGTCACTGGGTGGAGGGAGGAAAAAAGTCACCTAAGAATTTGAACTATAAGCCAGTGTTCACGCTAGCTTGTATTTTGAATTCACACTACCAAAGAACCTCAAGCAGAGAACTTAACTCAAAATAGTCTCAGGTTGGTGTTGCCTCCAGACGGCTGACAAGAGCAAACACCAATCTCTTCTGTGAGAACTTGACCTCAGTGGGGCTGGCACTGATTATGAGTTGCCATAGTAATGTTAAATGAAAAATTTTGCATCCTAGAATTGATGAAATAGGCTAAGCAAAATCTTAACAGTAGCCAACTCAGTGATGAGATTATAGATCAAAAATACTTTTTTATAATGCATTTTATATACATTATACTTTTACATAAATAATGCAGGTATATTTTTTATAATGTATTTTATATAATGTAGATATTTATTATTTTGGAAAGTAAAATAATTTTTTTATTTTAAAATTTAGACATATGGGGTTCTAGGGGAACTCATTTAAAAATATAACGTTATCCTGGCATCTCTGAATGTGATTGCCTCTTCATTCCTTCTTGCCCTTCACGGTAGTTCCCCATCAGAGCTATTCTAATAGCTAAATTCAGTTAGTTACCTTCCTATCATCTTGGGAAATTCAGTAGACACAGAAACGATAAATCCAATGGTCAGATATAGAGCCTCTTTCAGACTGTGAATGTCTAAGAGGGGTTTCATCACCATCGTTAACATTTGTGAGCACCTCCTATGTGCAAGATACTAGGTTAAACCTGGCAAGAGGGGCCAGTTGTACAGAGGTCTACGTCTCTACTTTCGTTTGCTTGGGTGAAAAATATTTATTGAGTACCTGTTATGCAAGGCACTAGGAATCTGAAGATAGATGTGGTGGCTGGTGAGCTAAAACACACACATAAATGAAGACTGGAAAAGGCTTTTAGGATTCGGACATTTCAGTCTTCTGTTTATATAGCAAATTGATTTTGATTGGGACGGAGATTATGAGTTTATTTCCTGGTATATATACAGCTTGAAGGTATTAAACTAGGGGGTGTGTGTGTGGTGGTGGGCGGGGGGGGAGTTCACTCAAAAGGAAGTCAGTCCTTCAGGGGAGAAAAGAGAAAAGTGAGACCTAAAGCTGATGGCTTTGGAAATTGATTAAGGATGTTCTATTAGCCTCCATTTATATTTTAACATAACACTTTGAATGCCTCAACCATTGGGGTAAATCTAGTAGCTGAGTAATCAGAGGAGGTGGGAATAAGAAATAGGCATAGCCGTTAAAATAGTGAGAAGGAATGAGATGAGGAGAAAGACTTGTTCAGATATCCAATTCATCCAAGGTTCAGGAAGTCCTGGCAGTTTGCCTGTTCCCAGAAAAACCCAGTGGATTTATGCACTAGGTGTTAGCCAGGGGACATTTATGAAGATTCATATCCCATGTGCCAGACATGCGATGATATAATTTAATCTCTCTTCCCAAGGAGATAATCAATAACTGCCCAAGGCTGCTGCTTCCAGCCCAAAATCTATGATATAACAATGAAGAATCTATTTATGCAGCATTGTACCCTAAAGAATCGGGACTGCTTTGATCTTTTATATATTTAGTTCAACCCCCTCCTGGCAACGGCGAGTGACCATCCATCATCTCTGAAGACTTAGTCACTGAAATGGATGGGGAGCCCCAGGCTGGGTCCAGGAAGGCCAGGGCCAGGGCACTATCCAGCTTACTCAAGGGCACACCAGACCGGGTTGTACATATACAACGACTCCAGGCCAG
Organism: Equus quagga; assembly: GCF_021613505.1. NCBI lineage: Eukaryota > Metazoa > Chordata > Mammalia > Perissodactyla > Equidae > Equus > Equus quagga. The sequence goes on along the minus strand of NC_060274.1, from coordinate 118,985,082 downwards.
ACACCAAGTTCACAGCTTCAGGAGACCAGGCCACATCTCAAACCCAAACAACGCCCTGCAGCCAGGGCTCCCCACTTCTGCTTCACTTCCCAGCACAGCGGTAGCACTGGCCACACACCCAGCATTATGTAATACGTATCCGTCACGGCCCATATGACCAGGGGACTTTCAGAAATAATGGGTGGCGTATAAAAATCCACAGTGGTCCAGTTATCCCACCGAATCCTAGGTGAGAAGGCATCTCAACCCAGGCACAGGTAGATCCAGGTGGATGCGCGTCCTTTCACCACACGTTTTCTATACACGAGAACACACACGCATCCCTGAATCCCAAATAAGGCACGCAGTTCCGCGAAACCTGCTGGGAGGACGCCTTCCCAGCGCGAGCGGAAAGTCGGCTCCGGGGGCGGGGCGGCCCGGCGCAGGTGCGGGCCGCGGGGCGCGGAGGCGCGGCGCGAGCGCGGAGCCCGGCGGCCGGCCGGCGAGGGGAGTTCCCGCAGCCCGCCCCTGCGCCCGCCCCTCGCCGCCCGCGGCTCCTCCTCGCTTCGCCATGGTGGAGCGGGGAGACGCGGCGCCGCTGCTGCGCTGGGCCGAGGGCCCCGCCGTCTCCCCGCCGCAGGCCCCGGAGCTGCAGGCTGGAGGCCGGGGCTGGGGCAGCGGCGGGGGCGGCCGGCCGGCCGCAGAGCCGCCGAGGCGGCGGGAGCGCGAGGAGCTGGGTCCCTCCGAGGTGCTGCTGCAGCCCGGGCGCCTAGAGCTGGGCGACGTGGAGGAGGACCAGGTGGTGGCCGTGTTCGTGGTCACCTTCGATCCCCGCTCGGGTGAGAGCCGCTCGGGGACCTGGGGCGGGGAGAGGGTCCCCCCTACCCCTGGGCTTCGGGGGCGGCGGGGGAGGGGCTCGCTGTGCGCGCACCCGCACCCACACACCTGCACCCCACCCCGCCGGCTGGCTCCCGGGGAGACTGCAGAGTGCCCTCGCCAGGTCTGGGCGCGGGACCCGTGGCTTTGTTCCCTGCGCCCTCCGACCGCCCTCTCCTGTCCGTCCCGCTGCTTCTCAGCAGATCCGCCTTCCGCGCGCCCATCCTCAGCCGTGTTTGCACTTCTCCGACGATGGAGGATCCTGTTTGTGGCCGCGGGCACGCCAGCTTTTGTTTTGTTTTCTTGTTTGGCTAAAAGGTTTTTTCCATAAAGAGGAGGAACGACCCCCGAGTGGACTCCTTCTGAAACAGATTGTCCTAAGCTTCAGGTTCTCCGCTTCCCCGCCCTCGCTCCCCGCCTCCCTGCGCGGTAACTTTCCAAGCGGCCAAGTTCACTTTCTCTGACAGCATTATTTTGAGGAATTAATGCTGGGAGCATTAAGGGATGGGACTGAGGGATTAAGCTGGAGACGGATTAAAGGAGAAGCCTCCTCAGGTAGTCTCTGCGCTATGTTTGGAGAATTAAAAGGTTGTCTCACATAATCTGTAGCCTAACCGCCTAATAAGAAAGATGTGCGTTTTAGCGGTAAGAGACTTCATGGGGGTTCAAAAGCCAGGGAGCAAGCATGCGCTCTCGGAAGCCTCAGGTGGCCCGGGAGGGCGTGAAGAGCTGCTCTGCTCTCAGTGTTGGAGGACGGAGAGCTGTGTTCGTGGTTCTGGGCCTTAAGAAAACCCAAGTGTGTCTTTCTGTCCGCACCTCCAGTGCGGTTGCTGGAATGTGGAGTGCCTATTAGTGAAGGAAAATATTCTGCTTCTTTCTGGAGGTCCCTTCCTGGTCCTCCAAGGATGAGGGTAGAACCCGGTCAGACAGCCATCCGGAAAAACTTGATGGACTGCCATGGCAAGAGGAAAAGGTGTTAGGGTCCTGAGTTGGGCATTCAGCTGTGGCGGAAGATGGGTGCCCAGGCCCTAGTTAAGGGTAATTTACCTTGGCTCGGGGCTTGTAAACCAGCAAGCCTCAGAAGAAAAATCCACGATTTGTGGGAAGGAGAGTAGGCCTTTCTGACTCTTGTCTAGTCCTTGGCCCCGTCCCAATGGCTTTCAAACTTTTTTGACTGTGACTCACCATATGAAATTAATTTTACATCCCAACCAATATGCTCACATACGTACATATGTAACTGAACGAGAAGTTTCACGAAGTAGTATTAACCCCTTCTACATATAGTGCTTACTGGTATTTTCTATTTTTAAAAAACTTTTATGCTTATCACATAGGCTGGTTGACTCACCTGTGGTTGGGCCTCCCACATACCAGTAGTTTGAAAAATTACATTCTTTTTTGACCAAAGTAACCCTTACTGCTAGACAAAAACAGATACTCTGTAACTAATAATATTCCTTATACCCTACCCCATCACCTACAAGTAAATAGATGCAAGCATGAGATTGCTTCTGGGAAGTGTTGAACGGTAACTGGAAGAAATGGAACATTAACAGGGCCTGATTTAGCAGTGGTAGCTCTGGCGGCAGAGTCTAGGGAAGGGAAGGAGAAAAGAGAATCTTACACTAACCGCAGATGGAATTGATAAAATTGAAAAGCTCCACAGAGCTGGGACCCTCCCCTGCCTTCTCAGTCACAGCTGGTGAGCATGGTGTTTTGGGTTTGTGTATATGGAGTGTGTATGTGTGAAAGGTTTTCAGATGAAGGTGAGTGTGGAAAGGATGGATTGTAAGTGATACTTAGACACTTTGTGCAGGCGTTTTACTGTAATGGTGTTTCACTTAATTCTAATCATTATTCTATAATTTGATTGTTTATACCAGAGCAAACAGACCAGGGACGACTGACTAGTTTTGAAATATTAACCAGCCAATGAATACTTGACTCTAAGTCCAGTGGTGTTTCTAGCATACTACACTGCCTGAACCTCTGCCTCCTAACTTTTCATCATTACTGTCTCTAGGGACTAGAGGGGAAGGAGAGGAGAGGGAGGGAGAAAGAGTGTGTGTTTTTAACTTTGGTTGATGGTTTTGTTTTGTTTGTGTTTTTTTGGAAAGCTGTTGTTTCCTGCCTATAAACTTTATTTCTCTTCTGTCATCTATCCCAGTCCAAAATGGCACTTTGCATCCTGTAAAAATATTCTGATAGTACCTATATAAAGTAAAAATTACATGATACATCTGCTAAAAGTAGAAGATGGAATGAATAAGTGAATGCTCCTGAGGTTCCCGTGCCTCAAAGGTTAGCGCTAGGACCAGGGCCTTAGTGAGCTCCGGTGAGTCCGCTGTGAGAGGCTGAGGACATCATGGTCTGGAGAGGTGAGATGCAGGCCCTCGGTTGCCTGGTGGGCTGGAGACATCACCAGGCCAGACTTAGGCCTCCTGGTTTTAGCTGTGTCTTCCTCACTCTACCAGTGAGCCGGATCTGCTCTATGTTACTATTTAATCTTGGTCCACTAAGACTTTTGCCCTTCTTTAGCCTGTGTTTCCAAAAGTCATAAAAGGAATACTGCCTTTTTTTTTTTAATCAAAATCAGAGCATATCACAGAAGTTTATTAGTATGTGGGAGAAATTGTCTAGAGTTTCTCTGTCTTGCTTGCCTGCCTATCCATTCCCCCGTGTCTCTCCTGTCTGTGTCCTCTGTTTTCTTCCCTAGGCACTCCTTCCTTCTCCCCAAACCTCCCCTGTTATTACCTGCCCAGGCCACAGATATGTCATTCATCTCCCCACCTAGTGTAGATACCCAAATCAGTGTGTGCAGGGGAGAGAATGGAGGAGGAGAGAAACCACAGCTCTGGTCCACCTGTAAGGTGTGAGTTGCCTATGTGGTGAAAGTGGACGTAAGAGGGAATATGGGGAGCAGTGGATGCTTGTTAGAGGGTGTGTGGGGGGGTCATATGTGCGCACATTTGGGAGGAATGTGCTCAGTGATTCTCAGACTGGTTTATGGGAATAAGAGAGTAATTCTTCTTTAATATCTTTGGATACAAGTTTTGGGTTGGGTTTTCCAGGAAGAGTCAGAAAAAGGCAGAGACATAAAGAATGTTATTTTCTTTGGACTCATGGTTTGAAAATTATGGTTGTTGGATCTACAAATGGCATGAGGATCAGGGGTTCAGGTTCAAGAGAGGTAGAGACTTACACACGCTCACACTCTCTCTCTTACACTCACACACTCAGTCTTGATCTGGAGCAGAGAGTCCTTAGGATGGTGGTGCTGGCCATCTGGGCTACAAAGCTGCTATTGAAACCAGGCCCAGATGCTGACTACGCGAGCTGGCTGGGAGAGGTTGGCAGCCAGAATATTGCTTTTTCATTGTGTTCAACCCATTGTTTAGAGCCTCGATTTTTAGTTTTTATTTTGTTCTTTGGGTTTCTAGTAGAATTTCTTTACTTTTCTCTGCTTAATTAAGGGAAAAGGTATTGTCACACTTGGAAATCAGCCTACTTGTCCCTCCCCTGTCTGTAAAGGTGACATAGCTGTCTCACCATGTGACTGAGGACTCGCGTGTGGGCCTGAGGCACATAAAGCTTTGGACCTACCATGAATGACACCTGTGAATCTGCCTCATTCGCCTGTTTCTTTATAAGAGATTCAATTTAAACTGCTACAGTTTCCCCAGAGTTACTTTGTGGGTGTCTGGGAGAAATTCCTACGCTCTGTGTGTTTGTATTGGGGTGGCTCAAGAGGGAGGGAAGTGGTTAAGGGGAGGAGAACCTGCTGAGGCTTTAAGATTTCTCTCCTTTTGTTCTTCCTGATTAGGGATAAATTACTACCTATTCTCCCTCAACCTCTTACCAGTGCCCAAATTACATCTAAACACCTATTTAATTTAGTGCATCTAAATAATGCTCCTATGTTTATATCAAATGAATGTATTGAAAATCACACACACTAATTTTGATCTCCATACACTCTCCATATAGTCAATGAAATACAAGCATTTTCTTTTAAACAATGGGGATGATGGTGGCACAGCGAGAGTAGGCTAGGCGCGGTGTCTGAGGCATGACTTGGAGTGCTGCCCGGGTCATCTGACTCGTGCAAATAATAAAAGGCTCCAGGTATGGGTGGGAAAGTGACCACGTAGAAGGAGAATGGAAAATTTGGAGCTTAATTTTGAGATGCAAAGGGCACTCCTAAAAATGGCCAGCTCAAAGAGAGGCAAAGAGAAGACCCGTTCTGCTGGGCAACAGAAGAAAGTCTCTTGGGATGATTGACTCTGCCATGTCCTTTCTCTGTAGTTTCCATCAGATGTCAGTGGACTACAGTTGTGGTTAATTTCATTAATCCCACATTGGCAAAATCTTTCCCAGGCTGTTTGGTGATTCACCTGCTTGCGGTTTTCAGGGAGAAGTCAGTCTGTGGCCATCTGCTGTGAATTCTGTTTCTTCTCTTAAATTCTATGGAGAGTGAGGTAGGAGTGGGAATCCTAACCCCCAGCAGTTGCTGAGTGCCCACTCTGGGCCAGGAACTGTGTTTGGGCTCAAGAACTTTGCCTCTAGTTCTTTGCACCACCTTGGCTGCAGTGATGAGAAAAACAGAGGCACAGAGCCATTCAGTCATCTTAAATCGCAGAACAGGGAGGGGCAGAGCCCAGAGGCGAGCCCGGCTGCCTGCCTCCCGTGCCTGCACTCCCTCCGCCGCACGCCACTGCCCAGGGTAAAACAATATGGGGCCTGTGAAATGGAAGTTTTTTCCCATGTAAAATTAATGCGTTGGAATTCAGCCATGGATTGGCATATGGCTGACTTGAAATCGCCAAGATTAATTTCTTCCTGCCTCAGGTTTCTTCATACTGACTCTCTTCCTTTGCTTTGGATACACCCTCATCCTAGTGGTTTTAAGACTATTTAAAACTACTTAATACCAAAAAGTCAAGCGATATGGGCTGTTAACTTTTCTGGTGTTGGAGTCTGAACTAAATAATCTTCTGAGGTTTCTTCCATCTCTGGGGTTTGGTGGCCTCCCTCAGAGGTGCTTATGTAGAAATGGGAGACAGGCAGCCCCCTACATGGGTAGGATAGAGTGTATCTCACTTGATATAGAAGCTTATAAACATCAGCTCTGGGGACCCCTCACATACACAGCTGCCTGGCTGGCCTTCGCAACCAAGGAGTGCAAGGTTCAGACCATCTGCATCTACAACCAGGCTCAGCATTGCCCTCTGGCTTCCGCTGGATAAGTGAGCCACCAATCCAGTCATCTGTCGATCTAGGGTCCTTTAAACAAGCACGTATTTGCCTTTGCATGAGCCCAGCACCTGGCACTGTGCTACCAGGGTACGTTCCACTAATATTTCTTGAGACTAGCTGAAGGTACACAATGCAGACTGCCACATTTGTGCCTCGTGAGGTCCTGTGGACACTCCTCATAAGTTGTCTCTGCAGCTGGAGGCTAGGCAGGGCCTGTAGGTAACTGTGATAGGCCCAAGGTGTGGCCCAAGAAGAGAGAGGATGTGTGGATGGAAGGAGAGAAAAAGGAAATAAGGCACTGGTCAGTGTTGACTCCTCTCTCCGTGACTGACTGCCCCTGGGCTGGGCCCTTCTGTTGATGCCTTCCAGGCCCCAGCTCCCTGGCTGAGTTTCTGAAGTGTGGGGAGCGTATTTGGAAGAGCAAAGGGCTTAGAGTGTGACGACTGAGCCTGGATAAGGAGCGTTCGGTGTGAGGTTTTTCTGGCATTAAATGGCTTGCCACCAAGGATTGTTATATTTGCAAAGTCATTTTTCTTTAAGCCTCTACAAGTTTCATATGTAAACTGGTTTCCAATTTTTTAAAATAGTGAAATATTTCTGTTAAAGGATGACCTTCAGCCATGATGCCTCTTAGTTCCCGTATTTATAGCACATTGCCTCAGTTATTTTTGCTTTTGCACAATCCTGTATGCTTAACCTTTTTTTTCACATCTTCATTATTTTCAATTGTGTTCCTCAATTTGTATGTTGAAATTTTTTAAACCTCAAAGAAGTTGGAAGAATAGTACAGTGAAAATCTATGTATCTTTCACTTGAGTTCCCATTTGTTGACATTTTGCCATATTTGCTCTATCCTTATACAGTCAGTTCTGCTAAAATACAAAATATGCGTTTTTAAAAATCACTGTGCTAGGGGCTGACCCAGTTGCGTAGTGGTTAAGTTCTCATGCTTTGCTTCAGCAGCCTGGGGTTCACAGGTTCTGATCCTGGGCGCGGACCTAGCAGCACTTGTTAAGCCATGCTGTGGTGGCATTCCACATAAAATAGAGGAAGATTGGCACAGATGTTAGGTCAGCGACAATCTTCTCAAGCAAAAAAGGGAAGATTGGCAACAGATGGTAGCTCAGGGCCAATCTTCCTCACCAAAAAAAAATTAAAAAAAAAAATCATCATGCAGTAAAAGTCACTGGGCTTATGGGAAAATTGAGGTAAGGGGCCCAACACTCAAAACTTTATCAGTGACACATTTAAAAAAGATAAGGACATAACACAAATGGTAGGACAGTTTGTAATGTATGTACTCATATGTGTTAGATGGTTAAAAAAGACATAAACACTCAAAATATGGCACTTTATCTTAAAAAAGACCTGAGATTTGCATATGAAGGTGGGTGTTGGAAGGGTTGACCTTGTGAGTTAGTGTGAAGTGGGGGAAGAAAGTCTCTGTGAACTTGGATGGAAAGTAATAGCACTAGAAGTGATAGGCGTGGCTCATAATGCGCCGGGTGACTCAGGTCACCCACAGATGTTTGAGGGGTGTATGTGGGGGGGGGGCTCCGTTCAGTGGGGTGCAGTTTCCTGCATTCACAGTGTGAACCTTGTGATCCAAATCATGCCTCAGTAGACATGAAATTCCCTATCATCAAATTGTTCCCTGATATATCAATTGCTCTGGAACAAATTCAGCCAGTGTTATAGCAGAACTGACTACCTATAGATGTACTTTTCTTTTTTTTGCTGAACTATTTGAAAGTAAGTTGCAAACATCATGACATTTCATTTCTAAATACGTCTGTATAAATCTCCTAAGAATAAGGCCATTTTCTTATATAACCACATATCATTTACTACCCCCGGGGTAATTAACCCAGGTTAATTCTTCTATTAGCTTTTTTTAATTAATAATTTTATTTTTTGAGCAATTTCAGGTTTACAGAAGAATGAGCAGAAAGTACAGAGAATTCTCACATACCACCTTCCGTCTCCCTTACACAGCTTCCCCTATTACTAACATCTTGTATTAGAATATGTGATATATTTGTTACAAATGATGAACCAATTTTGATACATTATTATTAACTAAAGTCCATAGTTTCCGTTAAGGTTCCCCCTTTGTGTTGTACGTTCTATGGGTTTTGAAAAATGCACAATGCTATTTATTCACCATAACAGTACCATACAGAATAGTTTTCTTGCCCTAAAAATCCTCTGTGCTCCACCTATTCATCCTTCCTTACACTCTGATCTTTCTTCTATCTCTGTACTTTTTCCTTTTCCAGAATGTCACATAGTTGGAATTACATAGTATATAAGCTTTTGAGACTGGCTTCTCTCACTTAGCAATATGCGCGTATGGTTCCTCCATGTCTTTTCATAGCTTGATAGCTCATTTCTATTTATTGCTGAATAGTATTTCATTTTATGGATATCCCACAGTTTGTTTATTCGTTCACCTATCAAAGGACATCTTGGTTGCTTCCAGTTTTTGGCAATTATAAATAAAGCTACTATAAACATTTATACGCAAGCTTTTGTATGGACGTGTTTTAAACTCATTGGATAAATACGAAGGAGCAGGATTGCTGGTAAGGTATGTGTAATTTTTTAAGAAATGGCCACACTGTCTTCCAAGGTGGCTGTACCATTTTGCATTCGTACCAGCAATGAATGAGAGTTCCCGTTGCTCCACATCCTCATCAGCATTTGGTGTTTTCTGTGTTTTGGATTTTGACCATTCTAATAGATGCATAGTGGTATCTTGTTTTAATTTGCAGGTCCCTGGTGACATGTGATGTTGAGCATGTTTTCATATGCTCATTTGCCATCTATGTATCTTCTTTGGTGACATGTGTGTTCAGATCTTTTGTCCGTTTTTTAAATTGGGTTGTCTTCTTAATGTTGAGTTTTAAGAGTTCTTTGTGCATTTTAGATATAAGCCTTTATCAGATATGTTTTTGCACATGTTTTCTCCCCGTGTGTGACTTGTATTTTTATACTCTTAATAGTGTCTTTCACAGATCAGAAGTTTTTCATTTTAATGAAGTACACCTTACTGATTTTTTCCTTCATGGACTGGGCTTTTGGTGTTGTATCTAAAAACTTGTTCTAAACACAAGGTCACCTAGATTTTCTCCTATGTGATCTTCTGGGAGGTTTTTTACATTTAAGTATACTATTTATACTGTGTTAATTTTTGTGAAAAGTGTAAGATCTCTGTCTTGATTCATTTTTTTGCCTGTGAATGTCTAGTTTTTCCAGCACCATTTGTTGAAAAAACTATCTTTGCTCTGTTGTATGGCTTTTGCTCTTTTGGCAAAGATGAGTTGACTGTATTTGTGTGGGTCTATTTCTGGGCTCTCTCTTCTGTTCCACGGACCTGTTTGTCTAATCTTTCACCAATACCACACTGTCTTGATTACTGTAGTTTTATAGTAAATCTTAGAATTGGGTGGTATCAGTCCTCCAACTTCATCTTCAGTATTGTGTTGGCTATTTGGGGGCTTTTGCCTTTCCATGTAAACTTTAGAGTTAATTTGGCAACATCCCCAAAATAACTTGCCAAGATTTTGATTGAGATTGCATTGACTCAATAGCATAAGCAAATGTGACATTCCCTATGCTCAGATTGTTCCCTAGTGTATCAGTTGTGTTGACACAAACTCAGCAAGCGTTATATCAGAACTGATTGTATTAGATATACTTTTTTTTCCCTGAGCTATTTGAAAGTAAATGCAGACAGGTAGATACTTCACTCCTCAACACTTGAGTATGAACTTCCTAAGAAGGAGGACACTTTCCTACATAACCACAATATCATTATGCCTAGAATAATTAGTATTAATTCATCAGTTTTAAAAAACTTGCTTGTCCGCAATAAAAACGTTTTTTCTCTTCTTTTTTTTTTTTTGAATGCCCATACTGTTCTGTGTGAGGCACTGTGCTCTGTTGGAATGTGAAGATAAACAAGAAAAGTCCCTGCCTTTACGAAGTTTGGTATCCTGGGGAGACAGACATCTAAGACGATTATATTAGGCTGGGATGAGGGCCATAGTAGCTTTTATCTACTTCCCTTTCATTCAAGGAGTGCGTCAGCGGAAATGTTTTTCCTGTAGGAGAAAGATAACTATTCCCAGAGTGGTGTTCTGGAGCCAGTGCTCCATTCCATGATTTGCCAGCCTGACCCTGATGGACCTTTCTTCCCATCCCAGAATGGCTTGCATCCATCTAGAAGTGAAGATTGTAACTCAGAGGATGTCATTCACTCCATCTGAGTCTTTTGGTTTCTGTACAATGAGGGCTGGCCAGGCGCAGAGGGAGAAGGAGGAAGGCTTTGAGAACCAGGCTTGGGAATGGGGACTTTATCCTACACGTCAGCTCTATTAAGTGGGATGTGGGGTTAGCCATAAATACAAGAGACCCAAGTTAACTGTGGCTTAATCAAGATAGGAGTTTATTTCTTTTTAATGTAACAGTTAGGAGATAGTTGGCCCAGGGCTAGAATGCTGGCTCAGATCCATGAGGTCATCCAGGGGCCTAGACTCCTGTTGGCTATTGCTCCGTCATCCCCTCCATGATATGTAGGCTGATGCCCTCACCTTCATGATTCAGGACAGCTTGTCACCGCATCCACATTCCTGGCAGCAGGGTGGAGGAAGGGGCAACGTACTCCTTCCCTTTAAGGCACATGTTGAAACTACATACCTCACTTCTGTCCACATCTCATGGGCCAGAAGTTACTCATACTCAAGAAAGTATGGAGAAACATCATCATCGTTTGGAAGGCCATGCGCCAAGCTAAAAATAGGAGGTTCTATTCCCTATAAGAAAGGAAGAGTGGATACTAACAGTTAACTTGCATCCCCTTATATACTAGCATTTCTAAAAAAAGATATGCCATTTATAAAATTGGTCCCTTAAGAGGCTCCTTAAAATAGGTTTAGTGACCAAATAATTTTGGCTACATTTAGTATTGATCTCATAAAGATTCACAATGCACAGATTCACGTATTAAAGGCTTTAAGAAGTTGTGCAATAAAGAAATGTGTCTTTCTTTATTTAACCTAAACAAAGGTTGTTTGGCCAAAATCCCATTTTAAAATTTTGTTTTAGTTTTTTCCGAAGCCCTACTGACATAAGCTTTGGGAAACACTGCTTCGGGAATTATGGAAGGTTCCTTAGTTTGCAGTGATGCAAACATTATTACACCAGTTCTGCTCCTAGGGATGTAGGCAACAGATGTATGCATATTGTGGCAGTTAAGGTTTAATCAAAGAAACAGAATCATAAAGGAGAAACATAAAGGGATTTATTTACAGGGATTCGATCCTGCACAATTGTGGGAGCCCATTAGACAGTCCATGTAAGGCTGTTGTCTTTGTTTCTGATGATGGAGCTTGAAGTCTACTGGATAGCAGTTTTGGGGGAAGAGAGTAAGCGTGGGAAGAAGGAGAACAAGCTGAAACTCATGAGGGTGGATGGGAACCCTGGGTCAGTCTGTCATTGCCTCCAGCTTTAATGGTGTGGGTGTCCCTATGAAGCTGATGCCCTTCATTATGGAGCTAAGCATACACATGGCTTAGGAGTCAGAGAAACTGAAAGAGGATCCAGAAGAAAGTGGATCCAGCATCAGCAGGTCTGACTACCATGTGCCCACCCCAACCCCAGTGTGGTGAGCCTGCAGATTAACAACAGGGCACATAAGCTGCTGGATGCTCCTGCGTCGACCTTCCAATGTAAACACAATATGGCTTCTGCTTCGCTTCCACCTTCCCTGTCTCAACTGGAAACATATAAGAAGGGAATTCTGAGAAACATAGCCCGGCCTGCCTAGGTCGATGTATTGCAGAGCCACCACACGTGTGGTCAGAGATGGCAAGGATTCTTTACAGCAGTGCTGTTTGTAATAGCTTCAATTTGGAAATAAGCTAAATGTTTATCAACAGTTAAGTAGATAAATAACCCGTGTTACATGCATTATGGAAATGATAAATGAATGAACTGTTGGTACATGGATCAACATGGATGAATCTTGCAAAAAATATTGAGCAAAAGAAGACAGACACAAAAGAATGTGAACTATGATTGCATTTATGTAAATTTCAAAAACAGCAAAGCTAATTTATGTTGTTAGAAGTCAGGATAATAGTTACCTTCAGAGAGTTAATGCCTTGCAAGGGGGCACAAGAGAGCCTTCTGATGTGTGGATAGTGTTCTGCTTCATATCTGGATGCTGGTCACACAGGTCTGTGCATGTTGGGGAAATTCATTGAGCCGTACAGTGTCTTGGTGCACTTTTCTCTTGTACACAGTTTGGGTGTGTTTTAATAAGTTATTAAGTAGTCATGGACAGGCTGGCTTGGAGGAAAGAAACTAAGTTAGAACTTTGAACCCAGCATGGGGGTGGTGCTAGGAGAAACAAGGCAGCAGATACTGAAGAGGCAGGTTAGGTGAGTGAGCAGAGGAGAGTCGACCTGAGGGTCACAGCAGCTCCGTCCCAGGTTGTCCCTTACCTAGGCTGGCCATCTGTTGCCCTCATGAAGGGTTAGGATCACGTATACAGAGGCCCAAGCAGGGGCTCTGGGCCCTGGGGCTTAGCAGAGTCACCTGCAGGGCATGAGAAGGGGATGGTGATCCTGTAGGTCTGGGGTAGACCTCGGCACCTTTTTAACTTCTGTAGGTGTCCTGGTGCCCTCCACAGAATGTGGATGGGAAGGGGAAAGACAGGAACGTGGGGGAACTCGGTGCTCAGACCCTTACCCTTGTCCCCGAGCGCACCCTTCTCTCAGAGTGCAGCTTTCTCTTGTCTTTAACCATGACATACACAACATTATTCTAGCCTTTCTGTTTTATAAAATCTTAATTCCCTTTTTCATGCTTTTTGTTTTAGCTCATTGCTTGGTTGGTCGGATTCATGATTCCTCTCTAGAAAACAAACTGTTTGCAAGTGGTTTAGGCTGTTGAATATGGGATTGGAGACTCCTACGATGTCTGCTGTGTTTGGAGACTAGATTGTGTGTAGGTAGACAGAATATGCAATTCCTCTGATGCCCCGAACAATTATCTGAAAGCATTGTTGTCTGGGATTATTCATGTTATTTCTAATGCCTAGGAAATTAGGATTTGGAGCGTTGATAAATTTGTTCTAAAATAAAATCTCACAAGTAGGTTACTATTTTTAGTTTGAGAAATTTTGAATATGTGTGAAAATAGAATATATAGAATATATATATAATATATAGAATATAGTGTTCTCTCACATCTCCAGGTAACACTGCTATTGTGTGATTCTCCCTTAGTCTGATGGGTGCTTGTCACTGCTACGTTCTAAACTCCCATGTTATCCTCTGTCATAACATTTACCCCCGGAACTGTAATCACTGATCTCCTTGTTTATCTCTTTATCTCTGAAATCTAATCTCTTTGAGATCAGGGACTATGTCTTATTTGACTTTGTAGCTCCAACATCTAGCTCAGTAGAAACTCAGTAATTAATGATGAGTGAATGAGCCCCAAAATTCTCAGGCAAAGAACTGATGGCTGACTTCGAGAAGGACCTCATTTGGGGAGAGAGGAGAAAGAGGTAGGGAAGGAAGCAGAGCTCCATTGATCAAAGAAATGGGAAGAGAACGCAAATAGTGTTCTCTATCATGAGAATCAAGGAAAAAGAGGAGAAATTTTTGAGGAATTATCAAATCCCAGAAAGAGGTCAATGAGAATGCGAATTAAAAAGAGTTTGGAGTTCATCAAAGTCATTAGTGACTGTAGAAAGATGAGAAGGAAGCAAGATCTCAACGGGTTGCGGAGAGAATATGAGATGAGGAAATGGGGTAGAGGGTAAGAAACATGCACACAGAAGTGAGGCTGTGACGGGAAGGATATTTGGAAATGGCCAAGCAGAATGGCAGAACCAAAGATGACCTCCTCTCTAGAAAGGAGAACTGTGTGCGTCTGAAGTCAGAGATTGGAAGTTCCCTTAATGCCCATCGCCTGGTCTTCTAGAGTAACTCAGGGATTCTGCCAGCATTTGGGTGATGGATGAGATGAGTCGCTTGAGCATCTTGGTGGTGGAGGCAGCAGTACGTTTAGTGAGAAACCATGTGCGCTCAGCCCTGCACTAAGCCCTTTTCTTTGAATGGTTTTGTTTCTTTTAACTTGATTGCTCCATTTCCCACAGGGAACATGGTGGAATGGTGCTTACCTCAAGATATTGACCTTGAAGGCGTCGAGTTCAAGTCCATGGCCAGTGGGTCCCATAAAATTCAGTCTGATTTCATGTGAGTACTTCTGAATGTAAGTCTTCTCTGCACCATTCCTCTCCCTTCAAACTTTCCCCAGACCATAAGGGCTCTTAGCAGGGCTTGTCAGGAGCCATGTGAAAATGCCAGGAGCTGTGTGTAAATGCTCTGGAAATATATATATAGTTTTGTGTTTTTATATCAATTTTCAAGGAAGAAATTCATTAGCTTTTATTAGGTTCTCTATGGTTTTCATGACCCAAAAAAGTTAAGAACTCGTACCATAGAGGTTCTGTCTCTTTGTAAGAAATTATTGCACCTCACTTGAGGTTTGGCTTTAATGAAATGATGGAGCTTCAGTTCAGTTTGGATTAGCTTAAGACATTTATATGCTAAAACTTGAAATTCTAACTTTAAGTCAGGCCAGTTTATAGTCCTGTGTAATTAAGATTCTTATGAGGAGGAGCAAAGGGAACGAATGCAAAGGTAATGAGGTCATCTTCTCGCTTGGCTGGACCCATGACTGATACAAGTGTGGGAAAGGGGAAGGAAGTAAAGTGACAGCTCTGGTCATATGTTCTAGTAAAAATATCAGAGACTCAGGAAGTGAGGAAAGAACCAACACTGTTTATGCTAATAAAACAGAGTACTGATTCTAGATGGCCCTGAAGATGAATCTTTGTTCTGGTTCTCCCATCAAGTCATTGCTGTTATGCTGGAGAGAAGGGATGAATCCATGGTCGTGGGCAATTGAGCAGCAAGCTTGCCAGGGATCAAGTCCTGGCTCCAGCTGGATGACGCTGGGCGAGTTCCATAATTTCTTTGAGGCTTGGTTGTCTCATCTGTGAGGTTGGGTGGCTGGAGCTAATTGTTCCCCTGAGATTCTAAAAAATTTATTTTCAGGCTGAGCTTTCTCATGTAGAGCACTGGACACAGTCATTTCTTTTGTTTGGGACTGCATCTCAAAGGAGGAAACAGAGCAAAACAAAATTGTTCTCTCTGATTTCAGCCACACTACATATTTGATCTATTTTAGCTATTTCCGAAAGGGGCCCTTCTTTGGCCTGGCCTGCTTCGCCAACATGCCTGTGGAAAGCGAGCTGGAGCGTGGTGCACGTATGAAGTCTGTGGGCATCCTCTCACCATCCTACACCCTGCTTTACCGGTACATGCACTTCTTGGAGAACCAAGTTCGGTACGTGGCTTATAGACACGTGCAGGAGGCAATGGGGGTCTGCCAGTTGGTGCATATGTGATGAGCCCTCAGAGATAAAGGTTGCCTGCCAGAACACCAGATGCCTTTCCAAGAACACCTGTGGCCATGTTTCATGCCTCAGGTGGTGGTCTTTTTGTTTCAGCCAGTGTCCTGCACAATGATTCTTCACACTGTACTGGAAGCTGGGGTAGATTTTACTTTCAGTTTATATTATCATCAATTTTGTTTTATTAAATAATTTGTTGACATGTATGTGAGCTTTGTTTACCCTAAAGCCACAATAATTACCTCCTTGCCCCGGATAGGTAGACAGATGCCAAATTTTTTAACCTAATCATTTATTATTTGGGGCAATTGTTGTTATTTGGGGTAATAGGAAGGGAATTTTTAACAGAAGCAACAAAACTGTGAGTTATTTCATATTGTTTTCATTATGCAAGTAATTTAATTTCATTTCAGATTTTGAGGGAGAAAGCTATCTCTAATCCCTGAAGCAATGGGAAAATTTTAGCACATTTGCCTCTTTTCTGGTGTACGTGTGTGTACTTTAAAAAATATATACTTGGCATCATACTGTATACACACTTTTATAGCCTATACTTTTAAAATTTATCATTTTAGTTTTTTATATAACATAATCTTTCTTGATCATCATCTTTGAAAGAACATGAAATTTATTGTTTGTGGAAAAAAGAAACCATGTTTGCTATTTTAAAATTTATATAAAAATACAAATGAATTTTAAAATTCCTCCCTGGGGCCAGCCCAGTGGTGCAGTGGTTAAGTTTGCACATTCCGCTTCGGCAGCCCGGGGTTCACCAGTTCGGATCACGGTTGCGGACATGGCACCGCTTGGCAAAAGCCATGCTGTGGTAGGCGTCCCACATATAAAGTAGAAGATGATGGGCATGGATGTTAGCTCAGGGGCCAGTCTTCCTCAGCAAAAAGAGGAAGATTGGCAGCAGATGTTAGCTCAGGGCTGATCTTCCCCAAAAACAAACAAACAAAGAAACAAAAAATTCCTCCCAAATATTAACCCTCAGAGAGATATCCTTTGTCAATATTCAGTGAATCCCATTCTAATATAGAAATAATTTTACAAAAATAGGATTAATATTTTATGAAGATTTAATTTTTGTCAGATAGGCTAGTTTGAAATATATAAAATTTCATTTTACTTATATGTGTCAGAGGAAAAGAGTAAATGAAACTGAAGGAATTTTCAAACTTTGAGTGAGTATTTTCTCACTATGAGGTCTATTATTTCTTGAAATATTTCTCCACAGTTAAGAAAAAAGGTTTTATAAAATATGGTGTCAGTCTTATTTTTATTGAGAAATAACATGTATACAGTAAAGTGCACAAATATTTGTGTAGATATCATTGGTGCTTTTAAGATGTGTTTCAACTGTAGACAGAGTCTATGATCTTATACTTCCTCCTAGCACCTCTTCCCTCTTCGTATCTCAATTATTACATATTGCTAGATTTATTACATTTAGTTCTGTAATCATAATTCCCACTGTTCTTAAGTCTCAATTATGTATTTATGACCACATCCCGGTCTTAACTGTGGCTTGCTGCATTCCTGATTCCCGATTTATTTCTTGGTTGGTTGGATTTTGCCATCAAGCACTACCCCTCACCCCCACCCCCCATGAAAGGGTCGTGTGTGCTGCCTTCCCTGAAAGTTTGCATGCTTAATAATGTTGGTCTGTTACCTTTGCCCTTGGCTGGGTATAAAGCTCTTCAGTCTTTCTTCCTTCCTCTCAGGATGCTATAAACATTGCTCTGCTGTCTTCTGATATTGGTTGTTTCAGAGAAGTCTCTTCTGTGTGGCTCCCTGTAGATTCTTTCTTTATCTGTGATGTTTCTAAACTTTTCTTCTGGGATGATTTCTCCCTTTTGATCTATAGATATGCCTTTCATTTTTAATCTCAAGAACGTTTCCTTCTATAATCAAATATACAACTTTTCCATTCCGTCCTTTCCCTTCTTCAGGAGTACCAGTTATGTATATGTTTTCTCTCGATTGTCCTCTGTGTTTACCATTTTGATGAGTATTTTAATAGCTCTGTAATGCTACAGCTGTCCCATAAGTTTACTTCATTATTCCCTATGGTTGGACATTTAGCATGTTTCTAATTTTTTTTTAACTGCTCCTCTACATTTTGGAGCTGTGGTGAACAGCTTCATACATATATCTTTTTCTGTATTTGAAATATTTCCTTAGTTTTATGACTCAGAAGTAAAGTCATGGAGTAAAAAAAGAACATTTTTATTGGTATCTTGACATTTTTTAAAAAATTACTCCTTTTGAAAAAATTAATTTCCCAAGTAGGCAATACATTCTCATGGTTCAAAAACCAAAAATTAAAAGGAGGTATTATATTAGTTAGGGTCCTGGCTAAGGGCAGTAACAGAGGCCCCAAGATACAATGGCTCAAATAAGATAGAAGATTCTTTCTCTCTCGAGTAACAGTGTAGAATAGGCAAGTGGTCAGGGGGGTAGCCTGCTGTTCCACACAATCATTCAGGGGCCCACACTTCTTCTCTCTTATTATTCTGCCATACCCTGAGAGTGTTTTTTCGTATTCTAAGATGTTCTTCTCAAGTGTTCAAAGCTGCTCACCACTACTATGTCTGCACTCCAGCCCGTAGGGATGAGGGAAAGACCCAGAAGTTGCATACATCACTTGTCATATTCCACTGTCAAGTTCTCAATCACAAAGACACACCTAACAGCAAAGGAGACTGGGATAGGTAGTCTCCAGGTGGGTCACCCTGTGACCGGTTAAAATTCTAGGGCTTCTGTCATAAACAGGAAAAAGAGACAAATGGATTTTGGAAAAAAATTAGCAGCCTCTGCTTCAGTTTGCCCCTCTGACCACCTAGGTATCCATGTGTACTCCTCTTCCCATACAGAGAGGACGTTCCTCTCACCCCAAAAGAGGCATCATAGAGGCTCGTCCAGTTAGCGCCTCCAGTCTAAAATCCGGGATTTCTGTGTATGTGAAGCAGTCCTTTTCAGTAGATCAGCACTTGATTCTCCTTATCCTGAAAACCTGTAAAGGAATAGACAAGTCGATCCACTCCCCACCTCCCTAATGCAACACAGAAGGTAGAGTAGGAACCACAATACAGACTCCTGTTTGGAAAAGGGAAAAATGAGAAATGCAAGCAGTCATTAGTCCATGACAAGAATGGAATTCTGTTGAGCAGAGATTGCCAAGACTCCTTATCCTAGCAGAGCAGTATGCTCCTTGGCTAAACCTTGGTTTTACTCTCTGGAATCCCCTTATCCATTTTCCTCCATGGCTCCTGGCTTTGCCTTCTAGGAGGTTCTTTATCCATTGCCTGCCATAAGCACTTCTGAAGCAGACACTGAAGAACATGCGCTTCTGGAGGCTGCATAGCTTTAGAACATGTTTCCTGCTGGTGTAGGTTTGGGAGTCTAGTGGTTTTTTAAGGGTTGAGAAGTCATAGCCATTTATAGACTGGGCATGTGACAATATGGAGCCTTCTAAAACAAAATAGGCTTCTGATTTGTTTGCTTCCAGTCAGTTCCGTTTAAAAGTATCCACTGCCAAAGACCTCTTTTGAGTCTTAATTTTTAAGTCAGTGGACTGTATTCTTGGCCTATCCATCTTTTCCTCATTTTAATGGTAACCACCTTGAGGCTGTACCCTAAGATTGATCTTTACAAATGGGGTGACTCCCATGTCTGGCCAAGAATACTTGACTGGAGAATGGAGGCTTTGAGAGAAATTTTTATGTCCTGCTTTTAGGGTACAAAAGCAGTTGGCTTTTCCAGTCGCATGGGGTTTCAGATGATTGAGGTCTCAACTAATTTATACTGCGGAACTCAGAACACATGCCCTGAGGCTCTATTTCTTCCATTTCTCCTTGTCAACTGGCCAGTTCTTGCCTATTTTCATCTTACTCTTGCGGTAGCCCATTAAAAATAAGGAGCAGTCAATGTTCTCTTTATAACTGCTTCCCCTAAAGTTAGAAGTTCAGATGACACGGGACCTATCTTCCAAGTTATTGAAGTTCTAGCAGATTTTTTGCTATAATATAACTAGGGTTACCAGCTTTCTAGTCTGCAGTTTCTATTTTCTTCTTCTTCTTCTTCCCAAAGCCCCCCAGCACATAGTTGTGTATTCTTGCTTGTAGGTCCCTCTGGTTGTGCCATGTGGGACACCGCCTCAGCATGGTCTGATAAGCAGTGCCATGTCCGCACCCAGGATCTCAACTGGTGAAACCCTGGACCAAAAAAGTGGAGCACGCGAACTTAGCCACTTGGCCACGGGCCAGCCCCCTGCAATTTCTGTTTTCTTACCACCTTCCCTTGCCAGCTGCTAAGTTAATGACACAATGTGGTTTTTGATGCTGTAGTAACTCATTTCTAGGTATCATTTTCTGCTTTAGCTAAAGTATAGGCTGAATCAGTGTAACAAAGAGACCCAAAATACAGTAACTTAAACACGATAGAAGTACAGCTTTTCTAGCGTGACAGTCCCAGAAGGAGAGCAGCAGTCCACTGTGGTAGGTGGCTCTGTCCTATTGGGTCATCCTGGGACCCAAGTCTTTCTGTCTTGTATTCTGCCATCTCCTAGAGTATTGTCTTCATCCATATGGTAGAATCTGACTCATCATTACCATGTCATGTTCCAGCCTGCAGGAAGGGGAAAGACAGGAATCCCAGAAGTTGAACACATCGCTTCTGCTCACATGCCATTGTCTAGTTCTTAGTTATTAGCCATACCTCACAGCAGGAGAGTCTGGGAAATGTGGTCCTTAACTGGGTGAACATTTGACCAGCTCAAATTGGAAGGTTCTATTACTAAAGGAAGAAGAGAGTGGCAGTATCTACCACTGGCATAAAATGAAAAGTCTGTACCCAGTTCCCACTTCGATCCATTAATCCAGTAATCACTGTTAATTTCTCATATATCTTTCCAAAGTTTGTGTATATGTATATATAAATACAAATATATATTCTTATTTCCTCCCTTTTCATACAAAAGGTAGCAATGTTATACATGGTTTGTACCTTGCCTTTTCCATTCAACAGTGTATCTGGGAAATCTTCTCACATCAGTACATGGAGAGCTGCTTCGTTGTTTCTTACAGTTGTGTTATGTGCCCTGTATAGAAGAACCATGCTTTCTTTATCAAGGCCCCTCTTGATAGACATTTGGTTGTTTCCAGTCTTTTGCTATTACAGATAATGCTCACTGAATACCCATGAACAAGTATCATTTCACACATGAGCAGAATATGTGTACATTAGATTTCCAGAAATAAAATTGGTGGTTCAGAGGGTATATATATTTGTAATTTTAATAGGTGTTTTCAGATCGCTTTCCACAGAGATTGTGCTGTTATGCATGCCCAACAGTAATGCAGGAGAATACTGTTTCCTCACAACGTTGCCAGCACAAAAAAACTTCTGTATTTTTGGCAATATGGCTAACACATGGTACACAAGTATAGTTTTAATTTGCATTTTTCTTACGAGTGAGGTTGAGCACCTTTATGTCTGTTGGAAGCATCTGCCTCTTCTGTGAACTGCTTCTAGCCTTTGCTACTTTTTTTTTGGTTGTTGATCTTTTCATGTTAATTTCTAGGAGTTCTTTGTATAATAGGGAAATTTGTTCATGGTGATATAAATTGAAAATATTTTTCCACTTTGTCATTTCTCTTTTAACATCACTTGTTTGTTATGCAGCTGGTTTTCTTCATTGAATTCATTAATCTTCTTTTGACTTTTAGATTTTGAGTCATAGCTAGAAAGGTTTTCCAGCTTGGTTATTAGAGGGCTCGGGGTAACATGAGAGAAGGGACTTGCATGAAAGGGTTTGAGGAAGAGAAAGAAGCAGAGTAAAGTGAGCCCAGATCTGGGCAGGGATAGTACCTGACTGCAGCAGTGACTTTTATATAAATAGACTTGATTTCTGAAAACACCAGATCTGTGGTTTATATTCATTGCTTCTCATATCCCAAATTTATTTATTAGGATTTCATCCACAACTGTTGACTTCAATATCTCTCTAGTGAGAGAGTCCTTTCTATGACTATTTCTTTTTAATCAGAAGGTATTGGAGAACCACTTTATAACTTAAGAAAATAAATTAGAAAAAGGTAGAGTGTTATAAAATAAAAGGGATTTAAAACACATAACCACATTTTTGGACCTTGCTTAGATCATGGTTCAAACAACCAACTGTAAAACAGCATTTTGGGGCTAGTTGGTATAATTCGAACGTGGACTGGGTATTAGTTTATATTAAGGCATCATTATTAATATTGTGAGCAAGATAATGGCATGGTGGTTATGTTATTTTTTAAATAGACTTTATTAGAGATGCATATCAAGTGTTTAAGGGGAAAATTTTATGATATGAGGTTTGCTTCAAAACGTTTTGTGAAAAGTGTGGGTGTGGTATAGATGTATTGATAAAATATTAGTCATTGTTGAAGCTAAGTGATGAACACATTGGGTTCATTATTCTCTTCTTTCTACTTTTTGTGTATGTTTGAAAATTTCCATAATGAAAAGTTAGAAAAGACGAAATATAAAATTAACATATAGTTATTGTAGAAAACTTTGAAAAATAGAAAAAAGCTCAAAGAAAAAAAAAGAACATGATGCCCACCAGCCAGACTTATCTGTTAACATTTATATCCTTCTAATCTTTTTCCCATGTATAAATATGTGCATATACATTAATTAAAAAAAAAAACGAATACTGAGGTGGTTCAATATCTAAATTTTCTAAATTGGTGTCTTAACCTTCCAGTATATCATGAATAATAGTCCTCAACATCATTTCAGTGATTTCACATCATTTCAATATGTGGATGTATCACAATTTAACTATTTCACTGTTATTGGGCATTTAGATTGTTATTTTCACCACTGTAAACATGAGCATCCTTGTGGGTAAATGATTGTTCATATCCATAAACAGTTCTTTAGGCTACATTCCTAGAGATGGAGTCATTGGGTCAGAGGGTATATACAGTGTACAATTTGGTACATATTGCAAGTGATCCTTCAGAAGGGTGGTACCATTTTGTGCCTCCCCAGCAGTAAATGAGAATGCCTGTTTTTCCGTACTTGGAAAGCTAGAAGACAGACTGGTTTGGACCAATAATGAATACACGGGAACGATGAAGCAGGGATGTGGTAGGGGAAAGTGGGGTTAGTTGTGGTGGGCATCTGCATGGTCACATAAGCGTCTGTTGTATCAGTGAAGGGGCTGTGGGCTTACAGAGAATCCAGTGTCTGGCCCTGCAGGGGAATCCTCTATCTGCCTGTGAAGCCTGTAGCTCCAGATCAATAGTATATATTGTGTCAGTTATTCTCTAGCTTTTACAGTTTTCATAGTTTGTCTTGGACAGTTTCCATAATCTTTTGAATCTTGGCCTACATTTCAGTGTGGTGGTTTTTTAATCTATACATCCTTATGGATAAGATCACCAGGAAGGTCTCTTTTTGCATCATCTTTGAAGACCAGCTTATCTTCCGGCACCCTAGGCCTTGTTTCAATGCCTTTTCATTTATCTTAGCTTTGTGGTTTGATGATCAGTCTTGTTTATTGCAAAATCTACAGTGTGTTTACATTTGAGGCTTTCATACAACAGTTGCTTAACATTTATCCAGGAACTGCCAATTTATATTTATGTCTATGTTCGTAGTCGATATTCCCTATTATTGCCTTGTTCCGTCCCATCAGTCAGTGATATCTTAGGCTGTCAGAGGACGGGATCCTGAAACTAGCTTTTTGAACTTAATTGTATTCATTATTTTGTCTTAATCAAACTTTCATCAATTTGACACACATCCGTGCAGAGGTTCTGAAATCTGCCGTCTTCTCAGAATAGTCAAATACAGCATAGCCACCATGGACTTCCCATCTGGCACATGAACATTTGTAAGAGTGAAAGAAATGATGAAGCACACATACCCCCATAGTCACATGACTGCCTTCTTGTGCAAAGCTTATAACAGAATGTATAGGAACCCCCAAATTAGAGAGCTGCCGTTCAGAGAGGAACTGACTTTAGTAATCATTTTTTGGATGTAGTTGATGTTGATTTTTTTCTTTTTAAAATGTAAATTTGCTTGAAGGTCTTTTCCGGGGCTTGCCCTGAATCTTCCCCATTTACCTGCTGTTTCTGAGCCCTCGCCGTGGGCCTGGCTGGACGCTGTAGGATAGCTCGGAAGGAAGGAACCTAACGTTCTGTGAGGGACTGAAATGTGTCACAAACTGTCTGAGGCACTTTTCTACTTTATTTCATTTTTACCTCAAAATAATATTGAGGTGGTACTATTTGCATTTTAAGGAGAGAGAAAACGGTGGATTTTGAAAAGGTTAGCAACTTGCCTGAGATCTCACAGTGAAGAAGTGGCAGCCTTGACATCCGGAAGTCTAAGTCGCTCTGGAGTGGAGGTGGCTGGAGAGCCCCTGGCTGCCCGTTGGAATATGAAAATCTTGAATCTGAGCAGTTTGTGTTAGCGTTTGGAGCAAGCCAAAAATGCCAGGTTGGAGGGATTGCCTGTTGTAGTCGTCCTAGGACCAACCATAATCAGAGATGCCTCCCGTTGCTCAATAAAGCTGTATTTTTATTTTTTTTTATTGTAATACGATGGAAATTGTAGGGCACCAAGAAATCAAAAATAGTGCCTTTTACTAATCCCTATGTTAGTTTCCTAAGGCTGCAACAACAAAGTACCAAAAACTGGGTGACTTAGAACAACAGAGATGTATTTTCTCACAGGCTGGACGCCTGGAATCAGGGTGTCAGCAGGCTTGGTTCCTCTGAGGCTGTGAGGGAGACCATGTCTGTCTGCTGACTTCTAGGGGTTTGCTGGCCATCTTTGCTGTTCCTTGGCTTATAGATGAATCACTCACATCTCTGCCTTCATCTTTACATGACGTTCTCCGTGTCTGTGTGTCCAAATTTCCCCCTTTTTTCATATTGGATTAGGGGCCACCCTACTACTTCATTTTAACTTGATGACTTCTGTAAAGACCCTATCTCCAAATAAGGTCACATTCTGCGGTACTGGGGTTTAGGCCTCCAGTATATCTTTTGCGGGGGACACAATTCAACCCATAATGCCCCCATTAAACATAGTGTCAAACAGTCCCCACAGCGCTCCCGTGCTTGACTCGAGGGTGGTGGGATTCTCCAAATGGCCCAGAGTCTCAATGTGGCTTTCTTGGCTTTGGGGTCAGTTGACCGGGCTATCCACAGCTAAGTCTCTGCCAGCCGAGCAGGGTGGGAGTGGGAAGAGAAGAGACTGAGCTTTTTTCTTGCTTCATTGGTGCAAAAATTGTGAGCCCTTAGTGACACCCAGTAATAGTTGTTTTCCCTTATTTGAGACATTGAGAGGTAAGCTTCCTCTTATTCTTTTATAACAACAAAGAAAGCAAGCAAGCATGATTTCTAAACAAAGAGCAGCTTTAAGCAGGGAATTCGTGATCTTCAAAGTTATCCCTTCTCACAGCCCAGAGCCCTTCTCTGGGAAGCGCACAGAGTCTTTAGCATACCTTACTCAAGAACAATAGACATTAGTCATAGTCTGTTAATTCCGCCTGTTTCCCATGAGAAGGAGAATGTGTTCCATGGCGCTGTCAGGGAGTCTGCGAGTCTATGTTTGAGCTTTTCCTAAGGATCTTCTGCAGCACCAAGAGAGGCATCCTGGGCAGCCTCAAAAAGGGGGTCTTTTAGTTTATCAGGCCCTTTGCCCCTGAGTGTTAGTCCTTGTCGGGGTGGGGGGAGGGAGTGGCATAGCTTCGGCCAGAGCTGTTCTCACTGGACACATATGTGTGTGTTGTGCAGACACCAGCTGGAGACGCCGGGACATTACTCTCATCTGGCTGCATTCTATGAGGACAAGAAAGGGGTGCTCCATGCTGGTCCCGGGAGAGGCGGCAGCCTGCCCCCTGTCTACTGGCTGCCTTCCATCCACCGGTACATGTACCCTGAGATGAAGGTGAGGTCAGCCATACTCTCACACAGTCCTGGACTTTTGTCTGGGTGCAGTAGTTGTTGATTATTTTTTTTAATTAATAAGGAATTTATGTCTTGGGCTTATGCGCAAAGTCTGGTTTTGATAGGATAGGATTGTAACCTAAGCGTTTGGGTTCTTTTAAAACATAAGGCAAGTTACCTTTTTATGCTTTCTAGACACTTCTATAGTCATGGAGCAGTGCCATATTGATAGGCCAGTTGTGGTAAACTTCTAAGGCGGAAGAAGTGGGTTTGGTTCTCTTGATTGCTTCAGATATTTTAAAGCCAGACATTTGAACTAAAGACGAAGAGTTTGAGGAGCAGGTATAATATTTCTTAGTTACAATAATCTTTATATGCCTCTATTGTGTATTTTTTTTCTGAAGTACTTTGCCTTTATACTGGAATATGTTTGTTTACAGTTAACAAAACATCCGGCCAAGTGTTAGGTGTTGGAAGGGTATGAAGATGAGTATGAACTTGAACAACCTCCTCCCCCTCCCCCTCCCCACTCCCCTCCCCCTCCTCTTCCTCATCCACCTGTAGGTGGTCACAAGATAATTCATTGGAAACCCCAGGCTCCCTGGTAGAGAAACTATGCCATGAGTGTAAGGGAGAACTCTGGAAAGCCATCTTGGAAGAGAAGTTGCTTCCTGAAGGATTTGGCTAGGCGGAAAGTGAGGGATGCTAATTCCAGATGGAGGGAAGGCGTGAGCAATAGCAGGAGCTGTGGTCTGTCACTTTCTCAGCACCTTCTGTGAGTTAGGCATCCTGCTAGCTATTTGTACCTATTGCAGCACTCTTAAAAGTAAGGTTTTTTAAATCTCTGTGTTGCAGAAAAACCAGCTGAGGTTTATAAAGGTTCAGTTAATTGCTTAAGGCCTTATAGCCAGTAGGAGGTAGAGCCAGGATTTAAACACAGGACTGGTGCCAAGGCCAGTGCGCACTCCTTGCCCCACTCCACTGCCTTTGTGGAGAGGTAGACGTGAGAAAGCACAAGGCTGGTTCACGGGACATAAGCAGACTAGGTTGGGATTGACTTTTTATGTCACCTGACCAGGAGAGAAAAGATTGGAAAAATAGATTGTAATCAGATTGTGGAGAACCTTAAATACTGGACCATGGAATTTGAAACCTAATGAGTATCAGTTAGGTTCTTGTCAGGAAAACTCATACTGTGTTAGATATTTCAGACTAATTCAATACTGGAAATCAGTAATACGGAAATTGGAAGACTGAAGGAGCAAAAAAGGAGCAAGGTAAAATATATATGTTAGTAAATATAGACAGTGGCTACCAGCCTATTATTAATTATCTATTGCTGCATTACAAAGTACTCCCAATTAATGGTTTCAAACAGTGTATATTTATTATCTCACAGTTTCTGTGAGTCAGGAATCCAGGCATGGTGGCTTTTGCTTCATCAAAGCCAGCAAGTCATAAAGTTTGTTGGCAAGATGGAAGTCAAAATCCTTTGTAACCTAACCATGGAAGTGACAGTGCTGCTATGTTGTCGTATTCTGTTGGTTAGAAGCAAGTTACTCAAGGGGAAGAGGGGATTACATAAGTCTGTAAATACCAAGAGGTGAGGAGCAGTGGGGATTAGAGGCTGCCTGCCACACACTCCAGGGCTCGAGTAACAAGGAGGGAGAGGTGACATTATCAAAACAACACGGGCTTGGAAGAGGGGCCCTGCACAGCGGTGTCTCAGCCTGCTTAGGGAGGCACTTGTACCTGGTGATGCTAGACCCTCTGAAGGAGTGGGGCTCAGCTGGTGCTGGGGCTCCCACGAAAAGCTGGAGGCTAGAAACTGAAGAGAATTTCTCCTTCCTTCTTCTTGCCTTCCAGTCTCCCGTCATTGCCTCCCACAGGGAGAACCTCACCAGAAGCCAGCTGGCATGGGAGCCCAGGAAATGTAGCTGGAAGATTTCCCAGCCCCGTGGCATGCGCTGAGAGGCAATAATTAAGGAACGGTCAGAGGGTCATTAGGGCGACTCTGGGCTTGTGTTGACCGAACCCTGCTCTGTCTCTCCCCTCCTAACTCAGACCCATTTTTTCCCTCTGACTCAAGTTGCTGCTGAGCTAATTCAAACCCACAGGGAGCTGACCAGCCTCTGACCTGGGTGTCCCTGGATTCCTCTCCCCAAAAGACCAAGGAGGAGAGACAGAGGGCAAAACAGTAAAATCGCCGTCTGCTTTTGCCTTCTTGAGGGCAGCTCATTAGCATACATGTTAAACCCTGGGAGAGGCAAGGAAAAGGATCTTTAATGGGCTATAGATAGAAATATGAACAATCTTCTTTTTAAAACACAATTTTTTAGCACATATCAAAATTAAAAATAACATGTACCCTTTGATCCAGCAGTCCCACTCATTAGGATCCATCCTTTATCTGCAAACCACCAGAGTTTCCTGATATCTGTATAAGAATATTTAAGTCAGCATTGTTCAGAGTGTTAAACAATTAGAATGCCCTGTATATTATACGGCCATTATGAATATGAACTAGAACATAAGTAGTTGACATGGAAACTACCAGGAAGTGTTCTATGTGAGAATAGCAAAGTGCAGAAAACTGTATATGATATGATCACACTTTCGTAAAGTAATCACAGCCTCAGGTATCGACAGAGAGAGATAGATACACGTACATGCGTACAAGAACATGGGGAAATCTGGATGGGTGTATGCTAGGTTGTTAATACATCTGTTACCTGGGGGCGAGGTAAGGTTTGGAGGGGCAAGGCTTTACATGTGTGAAGAAAGGAAGGGCCAGGAAAAAAAATGACAGCAGTAAAACTATGGTATACATGATATGATCCCTTTGGTCATTTATGGAATATCACATATATGTACATATAAAGAAATTTCTATGTAAGCTTTCTATTGAAATATAATATTTGTAGCAACAAGTTGAAAAACCTCAAGTGTATAGTTCAGTGAGTTTTCACAAAGTGAACACAAGTATAAAGAAAATTTTAAAAGGAGTAAGTTTTTGAAGTAGAGGTCAGATCTAAGACTATTCCAGAGGGAAAAACCTGGGGAGGGGGAGGAAGGAAGAATGGAACCCTCTCTGGGAGGCCCAGCAATGGCTGGTAAATGCTCTCCCAGAGAAATGGGAAAGTGGGGAAAGTCAGCGTTGGAGGTGGAGCCCCAGGAGCGGATGGATTCCCCCCAGGAAGCAGGGGGCAGGTGGAAGGCAAGGGACGAAGAGTGAACCCGAGGGCTGTGCCAGCAGTGGTTGGGGCATAAGAAGAGCACAGAGGACCTGACATAAAAGGCGGGAGGGAAGACCAAGCTCGGGACTGTACACATCAGGAAAAGAGTTTTCTGTGAAAGCTACAGTCGAACAAGGCTGTGAAAGGGAAATCGATTACAATGAAAGCCAAGGAAGTGTCTGTTGCATTGTGCAGTTGGACAGGTCAGGCAGTCGCTGTGGCTGCCTCTTTCAGAAGACAGTAGGTTTCCCTCACTGGGGCTGCTTTCTTGGCACAGGCCCAGCACTGCAATCACTTGTGGTTCCCAGGAAGTGGCATGTCGTCTCTTATCTCCAGGCCTTTGCACATGCTGGTCCCTCAGCCAAGAACAGCATCCCTCCAGGTCATCCTTTTTGTCGAAGCTGACATCACTGCCTCCAGGAAGTCTTCATCTCTCCCAGAATTGGGTCAGGCACACTCCTGCAGCCGCTGCCCCTCTCCCATCATGGCTCTCGGTCTGAGGCTTAATTGCTGGTGCACCTGTTTCTCCCACTAGCCTGTAAACTACACGAGGGCAGGGCCTGGGTCTCTCTGTTCGTTGTTGGAACTAGACTACTAACCTAGCACGGTGCTTGGCACAAAGTAAGCACATGAGAGATATTTCTTGCGTGAATGCATCCATGTGTCCGTCAGTGATGAATAAATAAGATCAGAATTAAGGATTGATCATTCGTTTAGGATTCCAGGGCCCAGGACACATTTGGACAAGGGCTTCGTGCAGTAGGAGCACATGTGCAGGGCTCGAAGACTACAGAGGGGAGGCCGGGAAGAGCCTGGATGGGCAGTGGCTCCCTCTCCTACCTTGCTGCTGTTTGACTTTCATGAAAGATTGTGACTGGAGGGATCTGACCGGATGTAGTCGCTTGGTGCCTCTCCTGGAGATTTGGGATGTGGTGGCAGAAGGGCACAGGCAGGAACCCTCAGGGGAGGGCAGCCTTGCTGGTGGCATGAGGCAAGTGAAAGGCCCCGGTGCAGGGGTGATGCAGGGAAAGGGAAGTCCTCTCCCTGGTAGTTCAGGACGCTGCGCCTGGCAGAGCGCTGAGGCCCAGGGCTGCCTCAAGGCTCAGGTGTGGGTACCTCTGAGGACTCTCAGGTGTTAAACTCAGCAGGTGGCCTTGGTGTTGGCATCACTCTTTAGAAGTGCTCTCGCCTGTGTCCCTAATGGGTGGTGAGCACTGTTCTGACACTTTAGCATGGAAGTGACCTTCCAGAGCACTCACAGGGCACCTGGCTTGAAGCCTTTGTTTCATTAGTGACAGTAGTGGCTGCTGCATGTGGGCTCTTCCTACGAGCTAAGTATTTCATGTTTATCCTCAGGTGGTCCTTCTAGCTTTATGAGGGATGTGATGCTCTCTCCTTTTTACAGTTGAAGAGAGTGAACTGGAAACATTGGCCAACTTTCCTGAGGCTGCCCTGTTGGTAAATGGCAGAGCCAGGATTGGAATTCAGCTTTTCCTGGGTCAGAGGTCATGCCTTTAACCCCTAGGACATCCCTTGGCTCAGGGCTCCTAGGAGGAAGCCTCAGGGTTGCAGGCTCCTGCATTCAGCGTGGAAGGAAGGGTAGTTAGAGTTGAAGTGTGTGGGTTATTGTGCCTGTAGGCCCCATGGGGGCTTCTGCTGTAACCTGTGCAGACGCCTCGCACAGTAACTGGCTGCCTGTACATTTGGGATCTAACCTGGGGCTGTTTGCTCCTCATTTTATTCCTTCCAGTGCTCAGTAATGTTTCGAGTTGCATTTTCTCACTGAGATGTACTGTCACTTCAGAGATGCTTTTGCTTCTGACTTTTAAGAAGTTGTGTTCAGGGCTGGCCTGGCAGTGTAGTGGCTAAGTTCACGTACTCCACTTTGGTGGCCCAAAGTTTGCAGGTTCAGATCCCAGGTGCGGACCTGTGCACTGCTCATCAAGCCATGCTGTGGCAGCATCCCACATAAAAGAGAGGAAGGTTGGCACAGATGATAGCTCAGGGCCAATCTTCCTCACACACAAAAACAGGTTGAGTTTCTTTCCTCTGCACCTCTCTCCCGAGTGAAGTAGGTAATGGTCCCTAAACTCAAACTCCAGTGTATCAGGGGAGCTGCTGAATTACAGAAATCTAGTTGAAAGGTAAGACTTTTAAAGTGAAAAATATCATTTTGTGTGGAAGTAACCATCCCTTAATGTAGCTGTTTGGTTGGACTTTGGATTTTGGGGGGAGCGCTGGTCAGCACACACCTGTATTGAATATTTTTTGCAGTGATGTTTCTAACAAGCTAGTCCTCCTTCCCTCCGCCTCTACTCCCGTTTTATTTTTTCAGATCACGCACCCGGCTGGCTGCATGTCTCAGTTTATTAAGTTCTTTGGAGAACAGATCCTCATCCTTTGGAAATTTGCCTTACTTCGAAAGCGCATTTTGATATTTTCTCCGCCTCCTGTGGGCGTTGTATGCTATCGAGGTAACTAGAAGCCAGAGTCGGGGGTTCTTCCTAAGTTCCCTGGAACAGAAACTGCTTGAGTCCTTCCGTTGTCAACCAAGTTCAGAAGAGTCTGGGCTATTATCAAGGGGATCGTGGGCTCTAAGCCTGTGAGTGACATGGTCGGATTTGTGTTTTAGTGTGTAGACTCTGGTGGCAATATAGAAGATGGATTAGGGGACAAATCAGTAGTCGGCTCAGAGATCACGGACTGGATGACAGCAGAGAAGATGGAGTCTAGATATATTTAAGAGAGAAACTTCACAAAATTTGGTGTCTGTTTGGGTTGTAAGGTTCTGCTGTGTGAAGTGATGGAGAAAGTGTCTAGGGTGACAGGGATGGTGGGGCCACCAGACAGGGGACCGAGGAGGAGTAGGTGGGGGTGTGATAGAGTTAACTTTGGACACAGGGGGCGAGTGTTGCCTGTGAGGCCTTCGCAAGATGTACACCAGCCACCGCTGTGTTGGGTCAGGACCTTGGGGGGAAAGTTGAGCTGGAGATAGAGATTTGAGAGTGGCATACAGACGGTGCCCACAACCGTGGGAGAGAGTGAGTGAGGAGAGGTGTGCCGGTGTTTAAGATGCAGGCGCAGGAGGCGAACAATAAAGGTGGAAGACAGGGGAGACTGAGGTGGAACAGTCAGAAGAAGGGAGGGAACTGAAAGATGCAAGGGTTACAGCAGGCAAGGGTTGCCAGGAGGAGGAACGTCAACAGTGCCAACCCTAAGCAAGACCGGGTGAGATGAAGGCAGACATGTCCATTAGATTTGGTGAGACGTTGTTGGTCTGACCTTGAGGAGGTCAGGTTCTGCTGTGGGAGCTGAAAGGCTGGTCCCCCCACCCCATCTCCTCAGAATGCCAGGACCACTTGGTGACCCAAGTACCAGGACAGCACAAAGCAAAGCCCTCAACAATGTCCTTGGAGAGGACTCAGGGGGCTGGCCCGCAGGCTTCATGGGAGGGGGACTGGGAGGGGCAGACACTTCTCTCACCTCCTATGTCCCCCACAGTGTACTGCTGCTGCTGCCTGGCCAACGTCTCCCTGCCTGGCATCGGGGGCACCATTCCTGAGTCCAAGCCTTTCTTCTATGTGAACGTGGCTGACATCGAGAGCCTGGAGGTAGAGGTGTCCTATGTGGCCTGTGAGTATGGGGCCCTCCCTGCAGCCTGCCCACACGTCCCTGCCCCGAGTACATTTGACGACTGCTGGGAGCCGTGCTCTGGCCGCCCAGCTCCCCAAGGGCCCGTCTCCTCCTCCTCTCAGATGCGGGGCTCCCCGGACCCCCTGGTTCCCCGGTGGGGTCAGGATGGTGCCCTTCAGTGACAGCCTCTGGGTTCCTGCCTTCTGAGCCTTGGGTCTCACAGGCACCACAGAGAAGATTTTCGAGGAGAAGCGGGAACTGTATGACGTGTACGTGGATAACCAGAATGTGAAGACGCACCACGACCACCTGCAGCCCCTGCTGAAGATCAACAGTGCTGACCGGGAGAAGTACCGGCGGCTCAACGAGCAGAGGTGGGGAGCCTGCGTGTGTGCCAGTGCGGGGCTGGGTGCGGCGAGGCCCACCCGCGCTGGGAGAGAGCTGTCCCCAGGGTGCTGCCATTCTCAGCACAGCCGGGGGTCTCTGTAAAGCTGTCTGTCCCCCCTTCCCTCACGGCACGTTGCTGCCAGTTGGCCTGCTGCCCGGGAGATGGGAAATGAAGGGAAGCCCTGCGCTGAACAAGCCGGCCTTCCGGCGTATTGTCCTGATAGGAGGGTAGCAAACGTGCATGGGGCAACCTCTTTCTGATGCAGCCCAAGGAGAACAAGCATTTACTGAGCACCTACATTGTTTGGATCCCTGTATTGAGAACTTAGTTATGCGTTGTCTCTTGTAATTCTCCATAATTTGGTTATCCTGTGAGATAAATGGTATCGTTTGGTTTTAACGGTGAAATAAATGGTATCATCATCATCCTTATCTTTTGGGCAAATAGGAAGGATTGTCTCTCCTGGGATTACTGTACAGAGGGGCAGAACTGGCCCTGGACTCCACGGGTTTGACTCCAAGCTCTGTTCCTTCCTGTCCCTTCTCGCCCTGCCTTTGGATGGGGGTCCTGCTCTGGGCCACCCTCCTTCCTGGGAGATGGGGGGCCTGTTGCAGATGCCTGACCGAGGCCCTGGCCTATGAGTGGGGCCCTGTAGCTGTGCCAGGGTCTGATGGCGATCCCCTCCACAGGCAGATGCTGCTGTATTCCCAGGAAGTGGAAGAAGACTACAACCCTTGTGAAGAGGACCTCTTTGTGCTGTAAGTCAGCCCGGGGCAGTGGGTGTGGGGCCTCCCTGAGGATATCTTGGCCCAGCTGCTGTAGCCTGGATCCTCCCGTGTCACCCGCTGCAGTCCAGGCATGTCCTTTATTGCTGCCAAGGGCACTTAGAGCTGGGCTCCATACAGGGCCAGCCGCAAGCCCAGAAATGCTGACAGGGGACCCAGGGAGTTAAGGACAGAAGCAGCAAAGGTTATTAAGAGAAAATAGGAGTCCTCATGTTGGTGTTCCTGTTGGGCATGTCCATCCAGATGTCCACGGCACAGAAGCTCTGTCTGTCTGGATTCAAGGGCTTCTCATCCATTGCTTCCTTTGAATAGAGCAGTTCCTTGCACTGAGTAGTATGGGATAATCTGAAAATTTAAGTCTCGAACCTAATGAAATCTCTTTCCCCAGATCTCTTGGTGGTCAGGGTGGGAGTCATGGCCTTTGTACCTCACAGCATTGAATTCATTCAGTAAGCAGCTGTGTGAACAGTGCTCAGTGATAAGAACAGAATTGTAATTTGAACGGAAACAATCCTCCCAGCTTCCTGTTTGTCTCCCCGCCTCCTGTGCTGGGCTGGGGGTGGGGAGTAGCACTTGCCATTAGAACCGTTTCTGGCTTTGATCTTGAAAACGTAATGTTGACATTTCAACAAAGTGCAGTACTTTGGTTGTGAGAAAGTGTACTTTCTGATGCGTACATGCTGTTTAGATGTAAAGCATTTGGGCACTGGGCAGAGAGCCAGCAGTCTCACCAAGGTTTGACACACTCCATTGTCCTGAAACTGCTGAGCATCCAGAGCTTTGGGCCCTGGGCGCCTCTGCTGAATCCGCCTTTGAGAGGTCTGTGGAACACAGCGGAAAAGTCTAGACAGTGAATGCCTTTTCTGAATATGGTTTGTATATTCATATAGTAACATAAATCAGTGACAGTTAAATCGTGCTCTGTGCGTAATTTTCCATAAAGTAATCAAACGCAAACACTCAAGGACGATGGTGAGCTGTGGCAGTATCAGGGCCTCCAGCTGGGCCCCGTGTCTCGTCACCCTTGACGTCCCCCTCTGCTGGCCTCAGAACATCCGGTGCCTGCCCGCTCTGAGCTCCGCCTTTTCAGTGTGGACGGTCATGGTCCACCTGTGCGCCGGCTCAGGGGCCGCGGTGCCCATTCAGAGCCCTCCTGTCTCTCAAAGGCTCGCCTCCTGCTGCCGGCCCTAGTGATCTGTCTCGGATTTTAAAGATGAATTTCACTTTCTCACTTGAACCTTAGAACTGCATTGTCAGCTTTTTTTTTTTTCTAACTTCCCCTATGACTAAGCAGAAAGGGAGGAACCCACTACGATGGGAGCCTCTCCCTGAGGCTGTGCTTAAACCCCTAGGAACCTCTCGACAGGGAAATAGAAATAGATTTTTGGCAGTCAGGCCATCACTTGCTTGGGGATTTTGCTAATCATACTGTGATTAAATACCAGTGGTTTCTTTGCCAACCTTAGTAGCACTGGAATAATCCTTTGTTTGATCCTGTTTTCTTCTTTGAAAAGGTGTTTTTGAAAGCATTTGAAAGTCTATTGAAACAGTGTAGCTTTTTTGTCTTTTCTCCCCTCCGTTTCCTGCGTCTTGTGAATGCAGGTTTTTCCTAGAACAAAACAACCGGATATTTCAGACTTTGCTGGAGGTGTCCGCCAGTCAAGACAGAACTCTGACCGCCGAGCACGCCCGGGGCATGGGTCTAGACCCCCAAGGAGACCGGAGCTTTCTCATGGACCTGCTGGAGGCCTATGGCATCGATGTCATGTTGGTCATTGACAACCCCTGTTGCCCATAGGAAGAGTGAGCAAGGACTGGTGAGCCGCCTCACGTGGGGAGTTCACCCCAGGCCCCAGACGGCCTCCTTTTTTATTAAGTTGACACACAGGAATATTGTTTATACTTTCCGACAACTGTAATTTTTGCAATCTCCTCTTTTCCCTTCCTCCCTGGAGGTAAGATGAGGTCACCTTGGTTCTGTGTCCTGCTTTGCTAGGATGTTGGAAGCCACCACTTTCTCCAAGAGCTGCTTCCTGGTTTGGTCTTAGGAGTTTTCAAAGTAGATTCTCTCATCTCCTTGCTGACTGACTTGAGGGGATGTGGCAACGACCATACATCACTAGGAGTGGGACGAGCTCTGGAGACCCTGGGGTGAACTGTTCAGAAGGTCTGTATGGTCTGTGTCCCTTGCTGTACTCAAGAATGAGAAGTCTGTCTGTCTGGTGTGGCCTTGGATGCTCATCCGCCTGAAGGCGGAAGCTAAACCAGATGACTTTCAAGGTTTTTATCAGTTCTGGGAGTCCAGTCTTGGGATCAAATCCCTTTTCCTGTTTATTCGGGCAAATCTATGTCTTCTCTGTTCACGAGTAGAGACCTCAGAGGGAAAAAGGATGTTTCTGACACCAAGTAGGAGCTTCTCTAAGGACAGGATGACAGGGAAAAGTTGCTTATCAGTCAGCTGAAAACTAGAATTCTAGAATGAGGCCTTGAAGCTTTCCTCAAAGTAAGTTAATGGTGGCCAGTCGACTTAGTATTCCTCTTTCTCTGAATCTCCGCCTCTTGGGATAGGTTGGAGAATTCCTAACGGCCAGTGGTGGCCCTGGAGCTTGCAAGCAAATTCCTTTACAACTTAGTCTCCTTTAAGGGCTAACCATCCTCTGGGTATTTTTAAAGAGAGGCATCTGTTGCCACAAAAGGCAGAGTGGTTGAGGTTCTAGCAGGATAGAGACGAAGATGTTTCTTTATCCAGCAGAGTTCTCTGGAGGCGTTGCTAGCAGAGCCTCTGGATCAAAACAAAGATTTGTGCATGCCGTGACCTAGCAAGGATCTGAGCTGGTTCACCCGGGGGTTGGAGCATGTTAACAAGACTATGCCAGTTTTGAGCCCTCACAGACTTTTCCTTAGCAAAGATGACATTCCTTGAGCTCAGTAATTGGAGCCAGACACATAAAAGATTTGTTGGAGAGCAAATTTGATAGTGCCTTCACTCAGGAAAGTAGTCAGGAAGCCCTGGGTGTCAGTGATGAGTTTGTCTGCTTCCCTCTGGAATGTTCTGGTCTGGGACAGCTCCTGTCTCTCCCTGTCTCTTCTCTTTGGCTGGGTTTTGGGTGGATGCCACTTCAGTGAGACAGCAATTATTTGTTAACCATAGGAAGCCAACTCCTGTGAATAGAGTTAAGCTCTTTTGGGCCATAATTTAGGATTTTGACTTGGGATACTGGGTTATTGGTGACAAATAATTTGTTCCCCTTCACTCTGCCTGCCCAGCTCTGTTATCGGAATAGCCATCAATGTATCCAGGTCTTCGACCGGGTTCCAGCCAGGCTAACGTACACAGAAGGGAGAAAGAACTTTCAAATGGATGGGTCACATGTCTTAAGACTAGGTTTTTAGAGCTTATTCCTTTATTCAAAAATATTTTCACTGTAGCTCCTTGATAGGGAATTCAGGACTAAAGAAATTCATGTCTAGAAATGTGAACAGACTGATTAATCAAGGCAGCGTCTTTTATGTAAATACATAAGTAAGTTTGGGCATTAAAATGTAAACCATACAACTAATACATTTTTCTCCTCTGCAGTGTGGGTTTAGCCATCATTTCAATAATATATATGTTTACAAAAGAAAAAAATCTGTTTTGAAGCTGACGCTTCCCCACCATTTTTCTTGAAGAGTAACCGTCTCTTGCTCCTGGAGAAGGAGCGGCCTTTCTAACTTGGGTCAAGTAAGGGTACTTTTAGTGCCCGTAGGTTCAAGGTTTTCTAAGTTGGGGGTTAGGTGGTCAGAGGCAGGGGAAGGGGTGAAAGGGAAGGTCAGATTCTCTTGGAGGACACAGGCAGACCCTCTTTCTGTGGAACTGGGGAATTTGTTGGAAGAATGCTCTTTTTATGCACTTTTGTTTATTCACAGTCTTTCTGCATGCGACCGCTTCTGTTCTGTGGTCTAACTGCTAGCTCAGAAGTGCTGATGTAAAGGTAGTGGGGTGAAAATGAGGTTCCTGTGTTTCCCTTTGAATGGTGGCTCAGGGGTCCTGGGTTTTTTACTCCATCCTGTTGTAGGCAGCTGTCTGGCGTCTTGGTGCGTTCCCTGACACACTGCAGAGGGCTGGGGTGTGGGTGCCCCAGAAGGGAATGTACCTGTGAGGCAGTGCCATGTCCTAGGTCATCTGGAGCCTGGGCTCAGCTGACCCCAAAGCAGAACTTCTCCCGCCTCCCTGTATTCCTTTTAAGAGGGAACCCAAGGACTCAGTCCTTCCCTACATTGCCAGCTTCCTCGTGGGACCAGCACTCTCGTGCAGCGCCGCCTCTGCTTGGCCTAACAGCATGCTCGCTGGCTCTGTAGTTACCGTTGTTGCTGTTTATCGTCCCTCAAGTATTTCTTGCTTGGATTGTGATATGGAGCCTCTTGCTTCCGAGGTCACCTTTCGAAGATCTGCTTTGTATCCGACTCTGCTCCTGCCCCCTACCTTCTCCTCAATATCTCAAGTGAGCAGCACGGCCAGTGTCGTTTGCTGTCACTTCTCTGAAAGGGGAATTTGTTTGTGAAGTAGCAGGCAGGAATCCCTGCACAGTGACAGCTGAAGCTAGAAGCCACAAGGACCTGCTTTTCTGTCCGTGCTGAAATGTTTTCTGAGAAACCATCTGCTTTTGTTTGGAAGACATTGGTGAATGTCCCTATTCCCTGTCTTCTAGGTCGGTAAGCTCTGCGTTACCAGTGACATTATTAGCACTGACCTTTCAGAGCAGGGTTGGAAACCTTGACTGAGGTGGCCTTCTGCTCCTCTCTCGTGGGACCTCATCCCCTCCTGCCTCAGCTGGCTTGCTCCTTCTGGGGCACTTTCACCTGATCTAGTGCCATGCTGTGAGCCATGTGCTGATCAGTGGTTCCTGGGATCCTTGAGGCTGCCCTGTCATCCTTGAATCAGGAGAACTTCCAGATGGCAAGATTCCTTGTGGGTCCTGGAGTCTAGGCTTGGGCTTTGTTGATGTTCAGTAATATATGACAATGGCCTGTTAAAGTGGACTTCTTTCAATTTTGCAGGCTTGGCAGATGGTAATATTCAGCCTTGGGGACAATGTGCAGTTGTGCTCTGGCTTAGGACACTTTCTTCAGAAGGAGTCAGATAGGTAGGGCTTATTTTCTACCAGACCAAAAAGTATGGGCCAAATAATTTGTTAAGAATTAGCTTTGGCTTCAGTCAAGCCTGAAGGCCTTCTCGGGCCTGGTGTAGACCCATCCAATGTAAGTGTCCACCTGGGTCCCTGGACAGTCCTCAGTCAATCACTGCAGTGAATTAGAAGGCATTTGCCTCCCTCTCCATCATCCGTTGTGACATCTCTTCTTCCATTTGGCTGGGGAGGGGAAGCTGAACTCATTGATATATTGATAGAAATAATTCAGCATAGGAATTTGCATCTGTAACTTACCTTGTTTTGTTCCATGTGAAAATCAAGGTGGGAAATATAAGTGTAGCACAGAGTGCGGATAATTCTAAATACCACGTGTGAAGACTCATTTATCAGTGTAACTACCTATGATATGTTAGCTGGAAGATAAAGGTAAAGATAAATTAAATCCTAGCTGAATCACTGTTTTTCATTCTGGTGGCTCTGAGGATGAACTTGGTATTTATCTTGATACACTGAAAGCCCTTCAAACACCATAAAAAGATGAGATTATTCACCTTTAAACTGAGGCCCTTATGTAAAGGGCAATCATGAATTAACCTTTTAATGATAGTACAGCAACCGTTTTTGTTTTTTTTTTTTTAATGAAACTGCGTAGTCCACGGAATGGATTGAGATGCTTTTTCCAGCCCCAGTGCGGATCACACTTGCACAGGGAAACGGGTAGGGGAGGGTGGTGCTGAATAAAATGATAAGACAAAGTTCAGCGTGACAGGGAACTTTGTGACGACAGTTCTAAACGGGCAAAAAAGTTAATATGGGGAGCAAGATGTCATACATGGGCCTTATCTCCCTGTTAGGTTCCTGGCTAGTGAGCTCAGCATCCGTGAACAGTCCGCCCTCACACCTTCCCCCTGCCCTTCTCAGTTCTGCCCTGTGCCCTGCGGTGAGGACCCTGCACACCAGTGGCCGACCTTGGCAGGCCCAGTCCTGGCTGGCCCTACTCATTTCAGGAAAACTCTGTTCTCATTCAGGTGGGGGAAGAGAAGGAGTGGAGGCCTCCTGTTACTCCCAAGTCATGGATTTTTAATATTCCATTTTTGTTACTAATATACCTCTGTTTCCAGGAGCTATTGGAGCGCTGAGTATTGTGGGAAAAGGCTAACTGTGAAATAAGTTAATGTTTTTCTTATAAGAAATGGAAGTTTATTTTTATATCGATATTACTGTGTGTTGAATTGAGTATGCAGATGTTGAAAAGAAAGGAGATTTCAAAACTATAATCCTAGAAGAAATGGGCAGTTTTGGAATTTGGAAGCAACTGAGACCCCATGAAAGTTTTATTATTTAAATGCTTTGGAGAGTGAATAAGGAGACTGTGCTGTGAAATCCTAGCAGCGATGTTAGGAGATAAAGTTTGACAGTCCTAGGGAGGACAATAGACAGTCACCAACTTTAAATAAAACTCTTGGCCAAAGGGGGTAAATGTGAGAATGCTGATTATGAGGCCTTTTAACTGGTGGAGTGGGAGGCTGTTTTATAACTAGCACTTTAACTCAT
This sequence comes from Equus quagga, assembly GCF_021613505.1. Taxonomy (NCBI): domain Eukaryota; kingdom Metazoa; phylum Chordata; class Mammalia; order Perissodactyla; family Equidae; genus Equus; species Equus quagga. The sequence continues at coordinate 118,944,779 of NC_060274.1, read as the reverse complement.
TTTTGGAGCTGGAATACAGGGGCAGTTGGATGAAACTGCACATTTAGAAAGGAAATAAGAATTTTCTAGTGCTATATAGAAAAATGATGGAGAACTAAAGCCCTGCTTTCATCTTTTTAGAGTTTATTCTAGAAGCTCAGTATAGCAGGGCTTTTAGAGGTAATAGGGTCTAAACTCAGAAAATTTATTTAATTACTAGAGGAGAAGGGTAAGTGTGAATTCCTTGCTGGGGGCAAAATGCGTCTTTAGAGTAATGATACATTTTCTCTGCTGTCTGAGGACGGCTGAGGAGGGCGGGGGTGGGCTGGGGGCTTAGAAAATAGCCAGGGATGAGCCACAAAATGAGAAATCCACACCGAGGTCACTGAGTTAGCTGATTGCTAATATATTTGACATTAGAGTGAAAACTTCCTTTGGCCAAAGTAAACAAAGATAAAAGTATAAAAAATTTTGAAGCTGGCATCAGGAAAAGAGTTTCAGTCCAGTGTGCCCACGAAGACCGAAAGTGCTGCAGGTGGAGGTTCTGGGCTTTTGAACAGACCAGGTGGGACACGTTAGGGGTGTAGAGTAGAGGAAAACAAAATTAACCTCCTTATTTACACCACACCTGTTGGCTAAATTTTTCATAGGTTTAGGAAATAAAATTTTTTGAAAAAGAAATAGTTGTAGCCTTGGAAAAACGGTTTTCCTGTTCTTTCCAAGTTCAGATCAGCATAGTCTGCCCGTCGCCTTCTATGTCAAACTCCCATTTCATTAACACCCAGCATAGGAGCTATAGCAATAAGAGACACTGAGTCTATTTTTGTTTCACGTCTTTACTGCCTAGTATGAAATTAGTAAGATAGCTGATAAATTTTACCCTGAATGCTATACATACAGGTATGTGGTTCTCTCTCTCTTTTCAGTGGTGATCATTTTAAAGGCCTAAAGAAAGCTGGGGTTAATCCTGAAGCTAAGAGTAAATGTTTCTTGAATTGATTTTGTTCTGTGGTACAAATAACATCTGTGTATATCATATCTGTATATATCTGAACCAAGTTGTGTGCAGAGAGGTTGATATAACTATATTTACAGAAAACAATTTTTACAATTAAAATTCACATTTTAACGTGAACATGTGTGCTGCAGTCCTTTACTAGTCCAAGAAACGTGGTTTGTAGGAAGGGATGCTGGCCCAGTGCGTGAGCAGAACCCGGGGGCTGAATGCCAACCTCACTCACAGTGGTGATGGTGGAAACCGGAGAGCTGGTGCCTACTCTCCTAGAGGCTGTGGTCTGGGATAAACGTTCTCCAGGTTAATGGAAACCAAAGTTGGGAATAAGCTGCCATCCAGAAAAGCTAGGACTAGGCAAACATACCCACTAAAGTTTTATTTCACTTTTAACCTTTTGGGGAGTTATTTTAAGGCAGTATAGAGTAAATTCCTCATAAATATTGTTGGATCTGTGTTCAAAGCTAGCTTGCTACTTCCCAAGCTACATGACCATATAATAATACCTACTTCCTAGGGTGATTGTGAGAACAGAATAAGTCAGCTGCTTGTGTAAAGCAGGGCACAGAGTAATTATAACTAACTATGTGTGCAAACTGCTATGGGGTTAAACAAAGGGCTTTATATTAAACTACTTAATAGAAAACGTCTACCTTTTTTTTAAATTTTTTAGCTGAGGAAGATTGGCCCTGAGCTAACATCTGTGCCAGTCCTCCTCTAATTTGTATGTGGGCCGCCACCACAGAATGCCCACCACCGAGTGGTGTATGTCCATGCCTGGGAACTGAACCTGGGCTGCTGAAGCAGAGCGTGCCAAACTTAACCACTATACCATGGGGCTCGCCTCATCTGCTGTATTTTTAATAGAAATCATCTTAGCTTTCAAGTGAAATTAGTCTGACAGAAGGTTTGTACTAAATGGGAGGCAGGGGGCTCAGGTTCTCCTTGGATGCCTCAGCATTCTGGGTTTGATGGACAAGGATCACACTGTCATGGCAGCATCAAGTGTCCTGTATGTGAACATTGTATGGAAGGACAATGGAAAGAACAAGGCAATAGACAATAAGGAAACCACATTCTCACAGGAAATAGTCTGAATCAAGAAAAAACTTGAACCAGGCACATTTATATTTAAAAATGAATAAATATTAATCTGGGTTAAACATCCTTCCCCAGCATATGTTCTGTCATCTTGACAGGAGGATTAGAATCATGAAATAAACAAACATACACACATGCTGGCAGCCTCTCGAGGAAGAAGCCAGATTCTGTGCTGGTCCTTTACACTCTGTTATGGAACCCAGACACGCTGCATCCTCTCGGCTCATGGAGAAACTTGATTTTCTTACGCCACAGAAGCCCCTCTCCCCTCAGGGGCAGTGTGGAGCGATCCTTACACTGCGTGTTTGGACTCACCTGGTACTTTTTTTTTTGGCAGAGCACAGCTCTTAACACCACTCTGAAGAATACAGAGCTCAGTAGGTCAGCCTTACTTTTTGGGCTCTCCACTCATGGGCTCTTTGTAGCTGCTTTATAATCCTTTAAAGCGCTGGTCTTCACCCTTCGGGGCATGCATGGCCACAGGTGTGCGTACTGTCCTAAAACAGACCTGCCTGGGGCTGAGCCTGGAGCTAGGGCCTGCCAGCTCTCCTTCCCTGCTCCTCCCTGCGCCCATCCCCTTGCTACAGAAAGGCAGAGGTTTCAGCCGGCTTACTTAGGGGCACTGCCCTCTGGGCTATAAAAACCTCTGGGCATCAAACAAGAGAAAACGGCGATGGTCCTATTAAAATTAAATGACTATAATGCCTGGCTAACAAATCCTTAGTTTCTAGTTCTCTGCTTTCAACAAACTAAAGGAAGATATAATCAGGCTGTTAATTTGATAGATACTGATTTTTAACATGTAACTCTGAGGGAATTCAAAGGACTGCATGACATTGGTTTAACAGAGTTGTCTCTGGCTCATCTACTTATTTATGTGCTTTATCTATAAAGAATGAAATGAAGAATACAATTGATGTTGAGTCCCATCTCAGCTGCAAATAATTAGATAAATGAACTAACTAGGAAGAAAGCATTCTAATAAAATGTTAATTTTTAATTACCAAAAATTTTATATTAATATTGCTTTAATCAATTGTATTTCAATAATTATAACATTTACTCTGTACTGAATTAATACTTAACTAAAAAAATTATTTTCATTTATATTTTTTGTTGGCAAGAAGATAAAAATATTTCAAGCATAGATTACATTATGATATTATTTGCTGAAAGTGGTATGGAAATACATATAAAAGAGAAAGTCAATTTAAAATTTCCAACTACGAGAGAACTTATTCACTTATTTTTGTAAATAATGAGTGTCAAATTGCTATGTATTTAAATTACACTGAAAATGTTTAAAAGAGTGATGTAACAGTTTTATTTTAAAATATCAATAGTTACATGACACCAGAAAGTACATACTTTGGCAACTCTTTAACTTCCCAGGAAAAATGTTAGATGTCAACTTAAAAGGGTGAGGGGATACATGATTTTTCAAAATGCTTTTAGGGAAGACACGAGCAGAACAGTGCGTGGACCACTGCTCACACTGTTTGTCCAGGTAGCAGGTAGGGTTGAGGGGACCTCCCTGGGGAGAGTGGCTGCTTTTTCAAAAATGCAGATTCCTGGCCTTCATCCCTGGATTGTTGTTTGGGTTCCAAGTAAGTCAGCGTTCAACATGCACCCCCGGTGGTTCTCATGCAAACCAACATTTAAGAAGCACTACTTTAAAAAAGTCAAATAAAAACTAGTATTTTACAGGATTTCAGCCATAGCTGAAGAGGGAAACACCTCACATGTTTGTGGATTGAGGGTAGACCTGAAATGAGCTAAATAAGAATCAGCTCACAAAGCAGCAGCACCCATGGAGAAGCCTAGAAGCAGGACAAGGTGGCGGGGAAGGCAGGAGCTTCCCTGAAGTCCTGGGACAGCCAAAGAGCAGGACAGGAACGCAGGGCACGACAGCCTAGGAGCCTGTTCTCCACTCTGCTCACCCTTGGGGAGACAAGGTCTAGCCCTTCTCCATCCACTGAGTGTGAGAATCTACTGGAACTAGCCTGAGGAAAATCAGTATGAGGCATCAACGGTCACACCAAAGTAAAAGCATGCGCTAACGGAAAGCCAACTGCAAAGCGGGTCGCACAGAGTACACTTCGGAAGCACTGCTAGAGAAGGGCAGGGGGTACTTGCCATAAAAGTGCCCTCGGGGTCCTCTGACAGCACTGTGGGGACAGGTGAGGCTTTGTTCCCGTTTGGTCCCACTGGTGGCCTAAGTGCAGTCCCAGAACGCCCGTCTCCTTCGTCTGTCACTGAGCCGTGCTCCGCAGCATCTGGTCCCTCCTCCTCGGATCACAGAAGAACTGCAGTTTCCTGGGGAGCAGTTTCACCTCCACAGGCATCGCTTCATACTCCTCACTGTCGATGCTAAAAGAGCCCGCCGTTCCCTGTGGAGAGGAAAATATTCGGAACAGCTCACGCCTGAATCAGCCGGAATTCTGTGATCACTATGGCACCAGAGCAGGTCATTATGGAAAACACCCTCCTCTCTGAGGATTTATCCTGACGTTCTTTTAAAAAATATATTTCAGTGCCTTTGCTGGGTCTGGAAATATCCCAATCCATCAAAAAGGGGTTTTTTTTGGTCTCTATCACCTCCCAGAGTTTGAGATTTAAGAAACAAGGTTAAAGTTTTCAAATATTTATTAAAAGACAGGGGTCCCAGGGCTGGCCCTGTGGCCTGGTGGTTAAGTTTGCCACACTCCACCTCAGCAGCCCTGATTTGCGGGTTCAGATCCCGGGCGCAGACCTACACTACTCATCAGCCATGCTATGGCAGCAACCCACATACAAAATAGAGGAAGACAGGCACGGATATTAGCCAGGGCCAGTCTTCCTTAGCAAAAACAGGAGGATTGGCAGCAGATGTTAGCTCAGGGCTAATCTTCCTCAAAAAGACGAAAAAAAAAAGGAATTCACAAACATATACAGTCATGCCTTATTTAATGATGTGGTGAGGGAGACGTGTTCTGAGAAATGTGTCAGGTGATTGTGTCATTATGCAAACGTTATAGAGTGTACTTATACAAACCTAGAGGGTGTAGCCTACTACACACCTAGGCTATATGGTACTAATCTTATGGGACCACCATCGTATATGCGGTTCAGTGTTGACTGAACTGGTTATGTGGCGCATGACTATAATATGTTATATGTCCTTCTTAGCCCTAGTCCTTCTCAAATGAAAAGCAAGAAAGCTAATTCTCTTAGGAGAGCCATCATGTCCGCTTGATTCTTTTTATGGTTCTTCTTTAGGACTGACTTAGTTTTATACCTAAGGTGCATCAACATCATTATAGATTCTATGAAACCCTCCCATAACTCATGCATTTAATTCAACATGTGCTATGTTGAAAGTAGGGTGCCACCCACTGTGGGCATACCTTCTGTTCTACCTACAATCCTTTTCGGAAACAGAAGTATAATGGCCACAAGTCCTCAGAGGTGATCTGTAGTAACTCTTTTTCCTGAGGTATTACTAATAGAATAACCACACAATTTAGATTACATTTCTTCTTTTCCACTTATATAGGTTATTCTACTAAGCTTGGCACTTCACAATACAGAAAAATTTAGTGCCATCTTGAGAACTGTTCTCACATCCTTTATAAAAAATGTGATGGAGGAATCCACTATTAACATTTGCCAACTAGAGAATTCTCTGTGTGTTATCTTAGAGTAACACTTGGCATAATTTACATCCGGAAAAATAAAAGATCAGGAGACCTAAAGATCACTTTACAGAAGCTTGACTTAAGAACCTTGGAAGTCTTCAGGGTCCAACTCTAAATCCCGGACTCAGAGGGGATTCCACATCTCTTCAGGTCTCCCTCATATAACCCAGGGCCTGGCAAATGCTTGGCACAGCCTAGGCGCCTAAATGAGGGTCTGTTAATAGAGAGGAAGGAGGAAAAAAGCAGAAAGGAGGACAGATCAAGACAGAAGCAGAAGCTGGGGGCAGCGAACCCCCTGCTCACCTCGGGAAGCAGCAGAGTGCACTGGCTGGCCTGGAGACACTCGGTGCCCTCGGCATACAGCGTGGGGTCCTTCACCTTCTTACTTCTGTCGGTACAGGAAAAAGCAAGCTTAGAAACCAGTGCTGGCAAATGCATCACATTGCAAGAACATAGCAAACTCTTTCCGTCTTTTGATGAGATTAAATAGGTAGACTCACGATCTGTTGAACCGTGGGGTTGTGTGAGTAGCTTTCCCACAATGACTCTTGCTTAGCGCTGGGATATATTCTAGACTGACGTTTACTTGCTGTAGAGACTGTGCATGAGTTACGACTGGGTGACTTTCTCTGACTTGTTCTTTATTTTTAAATAGTTCCACATGTACCTAATTCTTGGGCTACTAAAAATCCCAAATTTAAAAATTAGATTAAAATTAAATTTTTTAGGAAAAGCACTAAACTTCTGTTATTTGGTACTACTTGTAAGTATATTACTTGAAGAAGAAAATATTTTCACTCCAATTTAAAGTAGATATTTCCTTTATAGATATGAACAACCAGTCTTAGAAGTTCTCTGATGAGTCTCTCTATTCCTGTCTTGGCATACTACATCTTTACCTTGACTAAATGGCTTGAGTAAAACTATAGGCTGTGTATCCACACACAATCCATCTCAAGTATGTATGTATACCCTTTACGGCTAGTCATATAAAGGAGAAAAAGAATAAAAGCTAATCCAAGTAAATCATTAATTGACAACAGTAATTCTTTAGTATATGCAACTTCTTCAGAGTTTTCTAAAGCAACTTCACAATATTCTGATACCCAGAGGAAACAGACATCACTTGATTTCACTTCCTATAGAGACCAAAAGGAAGCCCTTATTGCTGCTGATGAAGATGATAGCAATAACATGGAACATAATGACTTCATTTAACTTAAGCAATATAGCTGGTTTTTCTTTCTATTTTTGGATGTCAGTTTTATGAAAGAGATTCAAATATAGTGGCCCCACTGGCCAGACTCTCAATTAAGACTGTGTGTGGCTTCTGGACCCTCTAGGAGAAGGGAAAGGCTTTTTCCCTCTTCTTTTTACTGCAGATACAGCAAGTAAATCAAAGGCTGCAGAACCAGCTATTCAGCATCTGAAGAATTTGTACCAAAGGCGAGAACACCACAAACTAATGAAAGACATTCTGCTGTGGGTGCTGGTGCAGATAATGAAGTAGCCATGGAGACCCAGCCACTGCAGCAGAAATGTCTGATCCTTAAATGGGCACGAGAGGGAGCTGTGAGACAAAGCACAGAAACGGAGCTGAGCAGATTCCCAGTTGGCATGGCAACACGCTGGCTCCTCAGATGCTATGAAGACTGATGGAGGGTTTAGAGCATTCTTAACCAGTAAAACTCTGGCAGAGGTAGGGCTTAACAAATCAGGCAGGACCTGGAAGGCTATTTTGTAGTGGAAAGGGGAAAAAAGCCTGGAAAATGTCCAAAGTACTCAATACCTTTTCAAGTTTTCCATTAATGCCCTGGGAATAGGACAAGGTGGACTGACATGAACAGTAACTGATACTGTAAAGTGCTTCACAATGAAAAAGACTTTCCCACACATTCTCTCATTTGAGACTCAAAAACCATCCTGAGATAGTTAGAGATATTCCATTCTATACACCGGGAAAAGAATTCAGAGAACTTAGATGATTTGTCCAAGTCATGAGGCCAGAAGTGGCAGAATCGAGATTTGTCTCTAGCAATTTTGACCCTGAAGCCAAAATTCTGGACACTATACCATGCTACACTGAATTCTCTCATTTCAGTTGCAAAGCAAAGACTGCTCCCATACTCTGATCTTCCCAAAATGAGCAGGGAAGGCCAAAGTAGGAGAGGTGCATGCATACATGTCAACGCAAATGAAAAAAAGAAAGCTACAGTTCCCAAATGAGACAAGTCCTTTACTGGGTCTCTGTCGTAGACTTCAGGGGCACTCTGAATGGTAAAATCCAAGAACACAAACTACTTAAGCTCATTTCCTGCAAGCCCCAGTCCACTCACCCCGTAGTTATGAAGTCTCCTTTGCTGACAGTGTCAGGTTCAATGCAGATGTTCATAAAGTCTTCTTTGCTCTAAAAAGGTTAGAAGACTAACATGAATAATCTAAATTTTGGCTAATGCAGCCTGTTGTTCGTATTTCAAAGCTGTGTATTATATAGGGGACTTTACTTTTAGTGACTTAGTACTGAATATATTTTCAGTTCTTTTTTTTTTCTTTTTACATTAAGACCTTTACTAGGGTCTGATTCACATACTATAAAATTCATATCCATTGCTTGCTTGTTTGTTTTTTACTACATACATAAGCTAAATAAAATCTCAGGTTTGGAGGTTTGTAAGGTTCTGTGACTCACTAATAATCACAACTGCGGCCGTCTCCAGGAGGCCCTCCCTCGCAGGCCACGCTTTCCGCGCCTCTGTTGCAGCAAGTCTCCATCCTTACTGTACGCCAGCATCACACCACATCTGCTGGATCAGCTTCTTGGTGTGGAGAGCCCAAGAGTGTGTTTTTCTAAACGCTCTACACGCAAATTTGGTACGCAGCCAGAGTTGGAGAGCAGCAATCCATTTATGCCATGGTAATGTTTTAAAAACTCTCCATTCCCAACCACAGAAAGCTCTGGAAGAACTGAGCTACAAGGAAGTGGCTATAAAAACAGACGTGGTTCTTGTACCATTCCCCCAATTAACTACCAGTCAGTGGGCCCTCTATAAATCAATCCCAACACTTCTGTGTCTGCTTCAGATAGAGGTTTTGTTTCTTTTTGGACAACCCACAGGCCTCTGAGAGCCAACAGCCCTTGCCTAAGATTACAGGCTACAACTTGACCTCTCAACGAGGAATTACAAGACACGGAGGGAATGACTTTGCTCTCCGTTCACCTTTTATTCAACAACAGCTTATCGAGTGTCAGTTACATACCATGAACTCTTCTAGGTGCTTGGGCTATAGCAATGAAGCAAAACCCCAAAATTTCTGCCTACTAAGAACTTACATTCTACTGGGGAAGGTAGCGGGGATAAACAGAACAAAAAAAACAACCAAAAGAATACATTACAGAGTATGTTAGAAGTATGGCAGAGTCTATCAGTATAAAAATAGTAAACTGTGAAATATATATGTTAGCATAAATGGTAAATTACAGAGTATATTAGTAAATAAGTATATGAGAGAAATGAGATAAAAGACCTACAGCAAGGAACACCAAGTGGAATTGGTGGTAGTGATGACATTTTTAACTAGGGGTCCAGGTAGGCCTCATTGAGTCAGTAACCTCTGAGCAGAAACCAGAAGAAGGTGAGGGAATTAGCAATGTGGATATCCAGGGTAGTGGTTCTCAAACTTTAGCAAGTATGACCTGGAGGACTTGTTAAGACTCAGACTCTGGCCCCATTCTCAGAATTTATGGTTCAGTAGATCTGGGGTGAGGTCCAAGAATTTTCACTTCTAATAAATTCCCAAATGATGCTGATCTAAGGACCACATTTTGAGAACCACTTGTCCAGAGAAGAGTGATCCACACAAAGAGAACTCCCAGGGCAGGGGCCTTAAGGTGGGAGCACGCCTGACATGTGAAAGAACAGCAAGGAAGCCAGTGTGGCTGGAGGAGAGTGAGAGAAGGGGACAATAGGAGACGAAGTCAGAGAGGAGGGGAGCTTGGCCAGTTGGGCCTTAGAGACCATTGGAAGGAACTGGCTGTTAGGCTGAGTGAAATGAGGAGCCACTGGAAGGTTCTAAGCAGAGAAATATGATCTGGCTTCATTTTAAAAGGATCGTTCTGGCTACTGTCTTCAGAGTAGAATGAAGGGGGAAAAGGAAGAAGCAGGGGGACCACTGCTGTCCTAATCCAGGTGAAAGACAATGGTGGATTAGATCAGGTAGTGGTAGAGATCAGATGGTTTAGATCAGGTAGAAGTGGAGATACAGTGGTTTAGATCAGGCAGAGGTGGAGATCTCATGGCTTACATCAGGTAGTGGTGGAGATCTGGTGGTTTAGATCAGGTAGAGGTAGAGATCTGGTGGTTTAGATCAGGTAGAGGTAGAGATCTGGTGGTTTGGATCAGGTAGAGGTGGAGATCTGGTGGTTTAGATCAGGTAGAGGTAGAGATCTGGTGGTTTAGATCAGGTAGAGGTGGAGATCTGGTGGTTTAGATCAGGTAGAGATGGAGATCTGGTGGTTTGGATCAGGTAGAGGTAGAGATCTGGTGGTTTAGATCAGGTAGAGATCTGGTAGCTGAGATCAGGTAGAGGTGGAGATCTAGTGGCTTAGATCAGGTAGAGGTGGAGATTGTGTGAAGTGCTGGCAGTATTTAGAAGATGAGGCCACCAGGACTTCCTCAAAGCTTAGATGTGAGGAAAAACAGAGTAGCCAAGAAGCTCCAAGATGCATGACCTGAACAACTGAAAGAATGGAATTACAGTCAACCGCAGTGGGGGGAAGTCATGGATCCAGCCGGTTTCAAGGGCTGGAGGGAAGATAAGAAGCTCAGTTTTGGACATGCTAAGACTGAAATGTATATTAAACACCTAAGAGGGTGAGTTAAGTAGATAGTTAGAGACACAATTCTAGGATTTGTCTTTTGCAACTGATGCAAGTGCAAAAATCAATGTATCGTACTAACTTGACAGATTAAATGAGAAACCTTATCTCAATAGATGCTGGAAAGGTACTTGATAAAATTAAATATCCATTCATGATAAAAACTCTTAACAAAGTAGGAATAGAAGGGAACTTCTTTAATCTGATAAAGAGTATCTAAAAAGAACCCCATCAAACTGAAGAATGGAGCAGTGAAACCTGTATCTCTAGATCAGGAACAAGAGAGTGCCGCCTGCTATCACTGCTTCTATTCAACACTGGATTGAGGTCCTAGCCAATGGCGGTAAGGTAAGATAAAGATTTGAAGGCTAAGTATTTGAAAGGAAAAAGCAAAACTTGCACTGTGCGCAGTTGATATGATTGAATCCATAGAAAATCCAAAAGAATCCACAGATAAACTTAATATAATTAATAAGAATTTAGTTAGGTTGCTGATTCAGCATCAATATAAAAAATCAATTACATGTCCATCTACTAAATCAGATAGTTAAAAAATGACATTTTAAGAGATGCTATTTATAATAGCATCAAAAGTTGAGATAACCAGCAAAAGACAGAATGTTATAGAGAAAACAATAAAACTTCATTGAAAGACATTAAAAAAACTAAAAAAAATGAAGATAGGCCATATTCATAGAAGAGTCAATTATCATAGTGTCATTTCTCCTCAAATTGATCTACAGATACAATGTAATCTTGATCAATATTATAACAGATTTTTACATGGAACTTAATAAAATAAGCATTCTAAGAGATTTATAGAGGTCAAAGAGCCAAGAATAGCCAAGAGACTCTTTAAGAAGAAAAACACAGAGGGACTTATAAAATGATAATTATTAAGAGAAGCATGGTACTAGCACAAGCAGAGACAAAGAGAGCAATAGAACAGAACAGAGACTGGAGACATTTCCATGTGCACAGATGCTCAATGTATGACAGAGGTCACTGCAGATCACTGGGGGCGGGGGACGGACATTTCAATAAATGGTGCTTGGACAACTGGCCTTTTTCATAGATAGAATGTAAAATTGGATGTTTACCTCCATCATTCTTTTTGGGAATATTTCTTTTTTAAATAAAAGTGGAATCATTCGATGCAAATAATTTTAACCTGGTTTTTCACTTAACAATATATGAACATCTTTTCATGTCAATAAATAGAACATTTTAAATAAATGTACCAAAATGTACTTGATCAGTCCCCTGATTACTCTGTTTCATATATTTTGCTATTATAAATACCATGAACATAGCTGTACAAGAGATTCTAATTTTTACACCTTCCACAACCCCAAAGCCTCTTCATACTCTGAATGGACTTTTTTTAATGATGAATGAACATTTTGAGCTATTACATGGCAGCTTCATTGTCTTTGAATATTTTATTGCACTTGCTTTTATTTTTACAAAGAGGTGTGGAAAAAAGAAAATGAATGCACCGCTACTAGTGATAAGCAGCGCAGCATCACATACTTTTATAATTGGCACAAAGATAAAAAGCAGTCAGCATTCTGAATGTGGCTAATCTTGAGCCACAATCGCACACTCGCTGAACTCAATCCGTTCATTGGTATTCAATCATCAGAGAGAAGAACAAGGTTAAAGAACATGAACAAAATACTGGAAATACATATTATCAGAGATTGTGTATAAAGGAAATGTATAATTAGAAATCTTATCTTTTTTAAATTCCTCTGGAACACAATCTATTTTTTTACCCTTAATACATTCACTTTCACCAATGTTTTCAGGATCCCATTGTGTAAGAAATAAGGGACTGTCTACATTATGAATTCATCTGATTATTTCTGTGGGATAAATTCCTAAAAATATACTTAACTGGGCCAAGGGTATGCTTATATTTTAGATGCTTCATATACACCGCCAAGATGCCATCGAGTAAGGGTGTTCTGATTCACATTTCCACTAGAAATATGCAAGTCTACCCATTTCCCCACCCACACCAACAGTGAACACTGGCATGCTTTTGAATCTCTGACAATTCAACAGTTACTATATTAATTTGCATTTCTTTGATGTTGAGCACTTTTTCTGTTTCCTTACCTATAAAATGCAGATAAAAGTTAGATCTACCTGATAGTGTAGTACTTATGAGGATTACATGAGTGGATATTCTGTAAATTTCTTAGGCCAGGGCCTAGCATCTAGTAAATATTCAGCAAATATAAACTACTTTTTCATGTTCATTTCTTTAATGAATTTCTAGTCTTTCCCTTTGCCTATTGTTTACATTAGTCCTTTGCCCATTTCTTGTTGATTTATCCTAAGAGTTTGTTATAAAGGAAAGCTATACCCCTGTTCTATCACATTCTAATATTTCTCCCACTCTGTCATTAAAAATTTTGTTTATAGTTTCTTTTTTAATTATAAGTAGACAAATGCATCAGTATGATTTTTGCCTTAGGTGCCCTGCTTAGAAAGGCCTTGTCCTCCCCAAGCTTATACTGATCATCACTTAGATCTCACTCTAATGCTTTAATGGTTTTCTTTTTTACAGTTACAGCTGGAATTAATTTAGAAGGAGAAGGAAGCTGTCATCCAAATGTTATGCAATGGACACATATTACCTTTATCATTAGAAAACCGCTCAATACTCTGAATATTAATATTAGAATCACACATCTCACCACCTTCGTCTCATCCATCTTGCTCGTTCATACCTTCATCACTACTCTCAATTCCAGGTGCCCATGTTCAGACTGACCAGGTCAATTGTGAACACATTACTTTGATTTGCTTACAACCTGATCAAGTCATTAGTCCACAGTTAAGGTAACTTTTCTATTGGCATTCTCACTAAATAAACTACTAAGGTTTTCTCTATACCAGGGGTCAGTAAACTTCTTCTCTGAATGGCCAGATGGTAAACGTTTTAGGCTCTTGGGTCATACAGTTCCCGTCGTAACTACTCAACTCTGTCATTGTAGCACGAAAGTGGCCACAGACAACATGTATGTGACTGAATGTGGCTGTGTTCCAATAAAACATGACTTGTGGATGTTGAAACTTGAATTCTGTATACTTTTCACATATCACAACATTTTATCCTTCTTTTGATTTTCTTCCAACTATTTAAAAATATAAAATCAATTCTTAGCTCTGGGCTATAGAAAAACAAGTGGCAGACCCGTTTGCCAGCCCTGCTTTATTTCAACTTTCTTAGTGTATTGTCTATAGCAGTGCTATCCAGCAGAACTGTCTGCATAATGGGAATGTTTTATACCTGTGCTTTCCAATACAGTAGCTACTGCCACACAGGGCTATTGAGCACTTGCAACATGGCTATTGTGACTGAAGAAATGAGTTTTAAATTTTACTTAATTCTAACTAATTGAAGTTTAAATTTATATAGCCACATGTTGCTAGTGGCTACTGTATTGGACAGTACCTGTCAATAGATCAGACTCAAAAAAGCAATGTGTAAATACAGATATAAATGTATGTGTATACATATACACATAAGCATGTATGTATATATATTTTTCTCCTGGGGACCTAAATTTACATAATTAATGTAGTCACAAAAATGGTGAATATTTATTCAAGTAAAAGTTGCACAATTTTTTATTCCTGTGACAAATGAGAGCAGGCTAACTTTTTGTTTCTAAAGCCTTTTTCCTTCAGTCCCCTGAAGGTAGGGAGCTTGGTGACCGCTACTAAGCAATGCGCAGAATACTGGATCAGAGCCCCTAAGCTTTTAGGCCACTACTTTACTTTGCTATTTCTTCTCGTTGCTACTGTTCCTTAAAAGCACCCCACATCCTCTTTTTCCTGATCCTTTCCTCTCTATCCCAAGGTAAAAATGAAAATACTGAATTAGTGGAAGAACATGTAGCCTTTGTCACTTTTCTCAGACACCAAAAACTTTTCTAATAAAAAAGCACACTTACTGTCAGGTCAAGCTGACTGTTCCGCGTTGTGATGGACAGTTCAATGGTGGACAGCTGCACTTCTTCCCAGGCCTCTGGGCCCACCTCTCGGGAGAGGGCTGTGTGAATGCATTAGATACAGGTCAATTTCTTCCATTAACATTTCACTACTCCACCACCAACGGCTGGCTGCCAGCTGCTCAGCCCAGCCTCCCAAGCCCATCTGCTGACTCTCCACCTTGGTTTTCTTTATTTCCTGGTTCTTATACATGGGATAAAGGGCCATGCTCAAAATGCAATCTCTATGCCTAAAACGTCCCTACCAAAGCAGCCACAATAACATACAGGTCAGTGACAGAAAGAGGGAGCCACTGTTTGTCACAAGTGACACAGGCTGTTCCCCTTCACGGGACATGTCTGTGCTGGTTTGAGCTCTGCTCTGACACACGGAAGGTTAAATGCAGTGACCCCTGAAAGGCATCTCCTGCTCTAGCTAAGTCTCTGTCACCGATCTTGGGGGCCTGCTTTAGGTGGTCCTGAACTGACCAGGGCTCTCCCCTTCAGTCACCGTGCTGCTCACCGTCCTGCGGTTGTGCCCAGTATGACGCAAGCCTCCGTAATATTCTCCTGTACAAGGAGGGCCGTGGAGGGGTCTCTTCTGCTTCCCTGGAAGGTCTCTCTGTAGGTCCCATGTATGAGATAGAGGCTTGATGAATCTGAGGCCACTCCTTTCAATGTGAAGAGAGAAATACTTTTGTCATGCACTCAGTTCCAAACTCTTGGAGTTTCTCTCTGCAAAGGATAGTATTCTACCTATAGCTGCTAGAAAGCTAACTAGTCATCTCCTCTCATTGGATGGAATTATCTCTAATTTGAAGCATGGAATCCTCCAGCTTTCTTTGCCCATTAAAGGCCTATCTTGAAAGCCATGAACTCTGTGACTTGCTGCCTCCTCTGCTCTCTCCAACATGGAACAGAGAGGAGATCCAAGTGGACTAACAACCACTGCTTATAATTGTCCAAAAGAAACCATCAATATGAATGAGCATAGAATCATCCCATAATAAATTTATCTTTGGTTTACAGATGGTGACACAAAAATGAAATTGATAAAATCCAGTTGCATCAACTACCTTCTTCACTTCTGGAATCATACTCCACACAAAGGCCAGAATGGTTTTGCGCAGATGCAAAATCCAGCCAAGGCTTCTCACTCCTGCTTCAAACATCATCATTCTCATGCTCTAGAATTTTTCTCTTTTACTTCCTGAGGACCCCAAGTCCAGTGTCATCATGGGTCTCATCAGTGTCCACAGGAATAATTAAAACAACACCCTAGTCTCTCAGCCCTTGACATCACCCCTAATCCATCACAGCCATCCATTTCCATGACCACATCCTGGTCCTTATGGGTACCCAGAACTAGTCCGTCTTGGCAATCTAAAATCTTGATATCCTATTCTCTCATCACATCCCATATTCTTCTGTGCCCTTTGTCTCTTATGGTGAACTACTCCTCTGTTCTCAAGCTTCCACTGGGTGAATTACAAAAGAGTAATAATTCTGACTTCTTACTCTATTGCTTACTCACCCCACCCCAGGTCCTGAAGGACCACTGCATACACCCAGCCCCCTCTTCTCTCTCTCTCTCTCTGAACGTGGCCGTCCTGGGGACTCACACACCCACTGCTTCTCATGCAGTAAGCTCACCATGGTGCTGTCTGCACTGAAGGAGATGTTTTAAGTGGGTAACTTCAATTTGGACTGTTAGGCAATCAGACTGTGACCACATATCTAAGCTGGGGCCTTCACTCCTGCTGACAAGTATAAAGCTGATATTTGGATCTCCATGTGCCTGGTTCCTACATTTGTTTTCATAACTTGGTTCAAGCTCAGAAGAGGAAGAGAGGGCTGTTATTTTTTGGACCTGAAGATCCTAACCACAAGTTTTCAATCACTTTGAGAATTCCAGTCTGTAACCACACCACTTTCCCTCAGTACCAAATTAACAGTCAATTACTTTAAATCATTCTCTTTTTCCATCACTCTTGGTTGTCTTGTCACCATTCTTCCATAATATATGCCTTGAAAAGGCCCAATTCTGGATCAATCTTGTCACTAGGTTTCTGTAGTTCTACATCACGCCTCAGTATTATTAGAGGGGAAAAAATATTCCTCCTGAGTATTAACACAGGGGAAAACAATCACCCAAAGCAGCACATCAGTGTCACAGCAAATTATTGGTCTCAGGTCCTCAATGTCACTTGATAATCCTCCTAAACCTCCCTATTTTCATCTTTCTTCAAAATCCCGCACACCACCACCACACCCACTTCATTTTCAACAGACCACTTTGCTTTCTATACTTCACTGAGAATATCAAGGACAGCAGTGAGAACTTAACTCCCTATAAATTTGTTTTTCTCGGAACTCTCCTTTATTTCTCTCCTGTCTCAAGGAAAGAGGTGTCCCTACCCCTGTCCAAAGCCAACCCAGTACTTGGACCCCTTCCACTGGCTCATGGATTGTGCCAACCCAGTCATGCTTTCTGTCTCCTTTCTCTTCACCTCTTCCCATTCTTTCTTTCTTTGCTTCAGGGTATAAAGACATGGATTTCTCTCCACCTAAAAACAACAATACTCCATTGACCTCATATTTTCACTAGCTTTTGGCTTTTCTATCTCCTTCCCTTCAAAGTCAAGCTTCTTGAAGGAGTGGCCTACTCCTGCTGTCTCCACTTCTTTACCTCCCATTTATTTCTTAACTTTCTTCAATATGGCTGCAGTCCCTCCACGGAGGAGGTTACCAAATCTTCAGAGGTTGCCAAATTCAAAAGATACTTTCCTGTCTTTATTTAGACTCTGCTGTTGCTTCTTGAAATCTCACTTTCTTCTGGAAATTCTCTCCTCCATTGGCTTCCATGTCAGTACTCTCTCCTAGATTTTCTCTTAGCAGTTCTCAGTCATCTTTTCTGGCTCTTTAAATGTTTCCATTCCTTAGGGCTATTCTCAACAGTAACTCCATCCAACCCAGAGTTTCGATGCCACTCATACACTGAGGACATCTAAATCTGTTTCTCCAGCCAGGTCTCTCTGCTGAACTCCAGACCTAAGTCACAATCGTATCTCCACACAAGTACGCTAAACTCAGTATGTGCCAAACTGAACATTTCATCTCTCTTCACGAACTCTATCTTATTCTATTATCAACATTCTACACATTACTTTTATAATTAGAAAAACACTTGATACTCTGAATATTTACATTAGAACCAAACTTTCCAGTACAAATGTCATCTGCCAGTTTTCAGACTGGCCAGCCAAATTGTGAATATACTACGATTTTCAGAAAAGCCGAATGCAGTATGCAGTCCACAGATAAGGATGACTTTTCTATTAGCATTTTCATTCATATACATTGTTCAGCTTTTCTCTATGCCAACATTTTTCAATGTATAGTCTATAGCAGCACTGCCTGATAGAACTTTCTCTGATGATGGAAACGTTCTATAGCTGTACTGCCCAATACAGTAACCGCTACCCATATTTGCCTAGCAGTTTGAAACCTCCAATATTATATACAAACCTGTACGATTAGATACCTTCAGATACAAATCTTCAATTCATTTCCAGATACTAATATAGACACACTAACAAATAATTGATGAGATAACGATCATTCTGTTTAAGATTTGTCTGGCAAGAGCAAGTGAATGAAGAGGTAAAGGGAAGTGGAGTAGTAAAGAGAAATTATATATGGGTTTGGTAATGGAGGAAATGTGTTGGCAGATGAGGGGCAATTGTTTATCAAAACAGGAATGCTTTCTGCATTTGTTCATAAGTAAATATGCCCCCATTTTAGTATTGGAGCACGTCATATATATCCATAGGAAGAAATTTTTTAAAAATTTTAAATACATACGTCACAGAGTAATGACAGAATAAGATACGGCAAATTTCTACATTTTAAACTGCATTTACCTTAAGAGTGCTGAAAAAGTGGGCTGCTTTGGTTTTTAGAGGCCCAAGATACCAGTACCTGAGAAAGATCAAGATAAAAATCTAATTAGAATATTAAAAGAACTATCAGTGTGATAGATACCATTCATGACAGACAATACATGAGAATTACACCTCTACTGGAGAGTCTGCTGTGGAGGCTTGGGAATTGTGGCTCAGCATAAGAGAGTATTACAGCAAATTTTTAATCTGCATTTCAATGCTATGTCAAACAGTACGTAATTAGTTATACAGTAGATAGATGCTTGCAATTTACAAGGGATATATAATCAGAGTCTCCTTGAATCCCTAAATTCACAAGTATCACCATAACATATACTTTCAACCATAGAACACAGTTGAGTATACATTCAAGAGAGCAATGAGTAGAGGATGATAAAGCCACAATGAGATGCAGATGCTGGGTGATCTGATGTGTCATTCACATGCTAAATGACTGGATCCTGTATACCATGTCCTCTCTCACACACAAACATGCAATTAAAATTTGTAAATCAGCATAATTTCCCATTACTCATATTATGCAGCTTTAAAATGGCAGATGTTAAATCTAGGAGCGAGGCAGGTCTACTTCATATGGCTAAATACAGAAAAGCGACTGAAGAGAGAAAGATGACGAGTTGGAATTAGAAAAGTGGCAGAAAGTAGAATCCTCTCTTAAAACTTACCTGCCACCTGCCAGCCCATCTTAATTGCTCCCTAGTTGATTCTGATCAATATGCATTTACTTAGCACTTACTACACATATGGAGGAAACAGAAGAAATATAGAGTATAAAATCTCTCCCTTTGAGGGTTTATAATTTGAGAAAATAAAGCCCCAAAAAGGAACAGAAAACAATAAATGACTATATATGTATACATAAATATATGACATGGTATAAACTGATCACTATTTATGGTTAGGAGAGTCAAGAAGGGACAAGAAATCATTAAGAGCCTCAAATCACTAGAGCAGTGATGCTTGTGTAATGAAGAAGAAAGTAAGGGCATGGAATTTAGAGCAATGGGCTGGACTGAGATACACCAAAGATGGAAAGAAATCATTCTGGGCAAGAGGAAAAGCAAAGGTGCAGGAAACACTCAGAATAGCAGCCAGAGCAAGAGCTTAAAAGTAAAGATACATAACCAGGTAATTAGGGGTGATGATGGATTGAGCTGGGCCTTGAGTGCCGGAATAAGGAGTTTAAATATACCCAAAGAGCAATGTAGAGCTATTCTAATTATTATTTGGGTTTATATTGTTATGCCTCTAATGAGGGCCTTGATCATCTGATTTTTTTTTAAGCTTACTTAATAATCTGCTACTTTTCCTGGTTAGCCAGAGAGAAACACATCCCTACTAAGGCAGTTGACTTCTAAACTGTCCCAGTTCCCTTCATCTCTATTAATAGCAAATTTGGATGCTACGCTTCTAGTCTTCCTATGGCCAGCTAGTAAATCATTTCTCACATCCCTATTGTTTCTTCCATGACACACAGAGCGACTCAGTGGATAGTCCTAGTCGAGATACTAGATAACAACCAGAATTTTAAAATTCATTGTTCAGAAATCAATCAAAATGTGGGTAAATATGTGAAATGGGCAAGGATTCCTAAAGGGGCTGACCTGTGCTTCTGCTTAATTGTCAATTAATACATTTTAGAAAGCAATTTGTTCTCACCAGACTTTTTCAGCGAAAACTAGGCAATTCTTCTTGGTGAGTTGCTGGTATTTGAGATTACAGATCAAATTCAAGGTAACTTGTGGAGTCAAGATACCATGGCATACTTGCAAATAAAAAGATGTGAATATTAAATCATGCAGTATGTAAAAGACTTCAGTAATAGCTTTCTTTTGACATTCCACTATCAGGAACTTCATTAGCAGGAATAACAAAGTGAAACAAGTGAGAGAAATTTCCGTAAAGAAAGTGTGGCAAGAATGCCTATGAAATAAAAGAGGAGTTTCTTGATAAAAGCTATGTGTGAGATCAATCAGAATTCATTTAAACTACACTAAAATTGCAGGCCTGTTTTTAAGAAAAGGTAAAGAAAAAGCACCACCCACTGGATATGAGGTGAGCCTCCCATGGCGCCTCCTCCAGCCCCACCTCAGGAAGCCTGTGCTGTTACACTACCTCTCCACATCAGACAGAACACGACACACCTCCTGTCCAAGCCAACAGCTCCATTTTCACAATGAATTCTCCAAAAATAAGCCCATTCCCATGAAAAGCCAGCGGTGGCCCTCTAATCACCTCAACGGGCCTGCTTCTTTCATCTCACAACACAACCAGGCATCCGCCTTTCTTCCTTCTCTGAAAGAGGCAGCCTATGGTCTCTCAATCTGCTAGGCCTTCAAAAAGAACACCTCTCAGGGACAGTCTTCCAAACACGGTAAAAGTTCCAGAGGGCTGTGGCCCCAGCGGTGCCTTTCACTTGGTACCCAGCTAAGCAGGCTGCAGGGTGATGGGCAATCCGGTTCCCCTTCAGTCTAGCTTAAGCCCAACCTACAATCAAATATTATGTTTAGAAATAGAGACATACTCTTCTCCTCTTTAGCTACCACCAAAATAGTGTAGAGGAAACTGGAACATTCCTTAACCTTTCCGCATGTAAGATATAAACCTCTACCTCTATTATTCATACATAATTCAACCTCCAGGCCCACCAAATTTATTCCTAGAAGATCACTGTATGTTGAAATCTCAAAGACAGAAACAGAATAAGAAGGTTTTTTTTTAAATAATCATCACACATCAATACAATAATCCTTTACTTGCTAACTTTGACGCCAGCATCTGTGAAGGATCCCCATCGAAGGCCAGTCATTGCAAACACAGGTTGTTCCTTTTCACCCTGGAAGTTAAATACATTTAATTTCAATTAATGATTACAATAACTTGGAACTCTATACAGGTAAGTACCCAGCAAATGTTCGTGGCCTACTTTTCATCAAACCAAAATTCTAAAAAGGATGTTCAAAATCTAAGAAATTAACTCTATGAGTGCTTAGTAAAAGTACTTGAATAAACCATACTGTAAAATGAAACAAATTTTTATATATTAGGCCTCATGAATCTGCTGGCAAGGAAACATATTATACTTCCGACTGTAAATTAAGGAGTACTTAACTATGCTGGTCCTTGGACCAATTAGTCAAGTCAGTCAGAATTTCCTCTCTCTCATATACTTGTCCAAGATAAAGGTAATTTAAGCCTGCATTCTCTTTAGAGGCCCAAGAGTACTCAAGTAAGATCAGAGTCCTGGTACTCTAATCTAGTCCTGGTATTTTCAGATATGTATGTTTCACCTGCATATCTGAAACTATGGCCAGATACTGGTGATAACAAGTCAGAATAAAAAGTGATTTGGAAAAAAATAAAAATAAAAAGAGAAAAAAAAAAGTGATTTGGATTTAGTCCAATGCTTTATGGCCAAATAGTGCATATTACAATCAGTGAGTTTCTCATAAATCAGTGAATTAAGCAATATATAGAAAACACACAATAGAGCCACTGCCTCTAAGAGTTTATACTCCCTGAGGGACCTTCCTTAAAGGACAAACAATATATATAGTAGGATTCTCAGGGGGCTTTTCCCGTAGCACAGAATTACACCTAAAGCCCAAGAGTACTCCCACATTCGAAAGAAAGCTGACAAATGCTAGACACAACTCCACAGAACATGCTCAATAGGCACAAAAGCAGCTCGATTTCCACCATGTCCTCATTACACCCAGTATAAGCCAAAGATTAGGAACTGAAGGAGAATCCTAGGCATGGCAAGTTGCTGGCTGAGAGAAAGTATGCAAAGTCTTCTCGTCAGGGGAGTGAGTGCTTCCCTCTCAATCCCACTTCAATCCCACGTTCACTCCTGTTCCCACTCCACCAAAACCAAGTGAGGGGTTTCTAGGAGAATCACACACAAATAGGGGTAGCCTACAAGAAAAAGACACTGGCCTCTCAATCTTTGATCATCTATCTGTTCAAGCAGATTGGCTATTCTGCTCTCTGCACCTGCATAAGCAAGGGAAAAGGGAATTAGAGAGAGAGATGGCAGAGCAAAGAGGTGATGGTGAGACAACTCACGACTGGCACAGCCAGGATGTATTGGTCTCCTGGGTGCCACATGCAAATTGTGGAAGACAGCAGGGCTTTGAGCCATCCTAAATATATTAAGCTAATATTTCATTCATTTATTTTGTTCATGGAATTATCATTAATGAATATATATTATATATTAGAGACTAGTGATAAAAAAACGTCTACCTTCAAAGAGCTCATGGTACAATGGGGGGTATTCAGACACAGAAATAACAATACAAGTTCAGAGAACAGAGATATGTATCAAGTATTACAAAAGTACAGAACAGGTGCAACTGTATAACGAGTCGGGGAGCAAAGGAGATGAATGGTCAAGGAAAACAATATAAATTTTAAAACAAAACATAAATTAAATTTTAGAGAATAAAGTAAAATCTGAACAGAGCAATTATTAGTAAGGGGATTGAATCAGTAATCAAAAACCTCCCGACAAACAGAAGTCTAGGACCAGATGGCTTCACTGATGAATTCTACCAAACATTCAAAGAAAAAGTAATTCAAATCCTTCTCAAACTCTTCCAGAAAATAGAAGAGGAGAAGAGAACTCTTCCAAACATTTCATGAGGCCAGCATTACCCTGATAACCAAAACCAGACAAGGATGCCACAAGAAAAGAAAATTACAGGCCAATATCCCTGATGAACATAGAGGAAAAAATCCTCAACAGACTATGAGCAAATCATATGCAACAATATATTAAAAGGATCATACGCCACCACCAAGTAGGATTTATTCCAGGGATGCAAGAATGGTTCAACATCCGCAAATCAGTCAATGTGATACACCACAGTAACAAAGTGAAAGATAAGAATCACATGGTCTCTCAACAGATGCAGAAAAAGCATTTCACAAAATTCAACATCCATTTATGATAAAAACTCTTAACAAAGTGGCTACAGAGGGAATGTACCTCAACATAATAAAGGGCATATATGACATATATGTTAGCCCATAGCTAACATCACACTCAGTGGTGAAAAGCTGAAAGCCTTTCCTCTAAGATCAGTAACCAGAAAAAAAGGCCCACTCTGGCTACTTTTATTCAACACAGTACTAGAAGTCCTAGCCAGAGCAATTAGGCAGGAAAAAGAAATAAAAGGCATCCAAATTGGAAAGGAAGAAGTAAAACTGTCACTATTTGCAAATGACATGATATTTATATACAGAAAATCCTAAAGACTCCATCAAAAAAACTGTTAGAACTAATAAACAAATTCAGTAAAGTTTGCAGGACAAAATCAATACACAAAAACCTATAGTATTTCTATATACTAATAACTAACTACCAGAAAGACAAATAAAGAAAACAATTCCATTCACAATGGCATCAAAAAGAATAAAATATCCAGGAGTAAATTTAACCAAGGAGATAAAGACTTTATATTGAAAACTACAAGACATTAAACAATTGAAGAAGACACAAATAAATGGAAAGATATTCTGTGCTCATGGATTGGAAGAAGCAATGTTGTTAAAATGTCCATACTACCCAAAGCAATCTACAGATTCAATGCAATCCCTATTAAAAGTCCAATAGCAGTTTTCAAAGAAATAGAACAAATAATTCTAAAATTTGTATGGAACCACAGAAAACCCAAATAGCCAAAGCAATCTTGAGAAAGAACAAAGCTGGAGGCATTACACTCCCTGATTTCAAACTATATTACAAAGCTATAGTAATTAAAACAGTATGGTATTGGCATAGATCAATGGAACAGAGAAGCCAGAAGTAAACCCAGGCATATATGGTCAATTAATTTATGAGAAAGGAGCCAAGAATATACAATGGGGAAAGGACAGTCTCTTCAATAAATGGTGCTGGGAAAACTGGACAGCCACATGCAAAAGAATGAAACTGTACCACTTATCTTACACCACACACAAATATTCACTCAAAATGGATTAAAGACTTGAATGTTTAAGACCTGAAACCATAAAAGTCCTAGAAGAAAACATAGGCAGTAAGCTCCTTGACATAGGTTTTGGTGATGATCTTTTGAATCTGACACCAAAAGCAAAAGCAAAAATAAATAAGTGAGACTATATCATACTAAAAAGCTCTGCACAGCAAAGGAAATCATCAATAAAATGAAAAGGCAACCTACTGAATGGGAAAAAATAGTTGCAAATCTGCTAAGGGGCTACTATGCAAAATACATAAAGAGCTCATACAACTTAGCCAAAACCCCAAATAAATCCAATTAAAAAATGGGTAGAAGATCCGAATACATATTTTTCTGAAGAAGACATACAGATGGCCAGTGTACATAAAAAAAGATGCTCACCATCATTAATCATCAGAGAAATGCAAATCAAAACCACAAGGAGATATCACTTCACACCTGTTAGAATGGCTATTATCAAAAAGACAAGAAGTAACAAATGTTGGTGAGGATGTGGAGAAAAGGAAACCCTTGTGACCCATTGGGAGGAATGTAAATTGGGGCAGCCACTATGGAAAATAGTATGAAGTTTCCTCAAAAAATTAAAAATAGAACTACCATATGATCCAGCAATTCCAGTTTTGGTATTTATCCAAAGAAAATGAAAACACTAACTCAAAAAGATATAGGTACCCCTATGTTCACTGCAGCATTATTTACAATAGCTAAGACATGGAAACAACCTAAGTGTCAACTGATGGATGAATGGATACAGAAATTGTGGTATATCTATACAATGGAATATTATTCAGCCATAAAAAAGAATGAAATCTTGCCATTTGCAACAACATGGATGGACCTCAAGGGCATTATGCTAACTGAAATTAGTCAGAGAAAGACAAGTACTGCATGATCTTTCTTATATGTGGAACCTTAAAAAACAAGTTCATAGTTACAGAGACTGGACTGGTGGCTGCCAGAGATGAGGGGTGGGAGGCAAAAAAAATGCAATTAACTATATATATATATATATATATATATATATCTTTTTTGTTTTGGTGAGGAAGATTGGCCCTGAGCAAACATCTGTGCCAATCTTCCTCTATTTTTTTTTTTTTTAAAGATTTTATTTTTTTCCTTTTTCTCCCCAAAGCCCCCCGGTACATAGTTGTATATTCTTCGTTGTGGGTCCTTCTAGTTGTGGCATGTGGGACGCTGCCTCAGCGTGGTCTGATGAGCAGTGCCATGTCCGCGCCCAGGATTCGAACCAACGAAACACTGGGCCGCCTGCAGCGGAGCGTGCAAACTTAACCACTCGGCCACGGGGCCAGCCCCGAATCTTCCTCTATTTTGTATGTGGGACGTCACCATAGTGTGGCTTGATGAGTGGTGCATAGGTCCACACCCGGGATCCAAACCCACGAATCCCAGGCCGCTGAAGCAGAGCATGTGAACACAACCACTATGCCACCACGCTGGCCCCCTAACTATATTTTTTGATCCAGCATACGTGTGTGTGTGTGTGTGTGTGTATCTTTATATATCCTGGATTCATTCTTTTATTTATTCGTTATAATTTTTGAAGATCTACCTAGGAGGTTCCCAAAAGTGAGCTAAGCATTATCCAGTATTGAAGGAGAATGAAACAAGGCTGAATCCTATAGTATTGGGCTAAGGAAGATGCATGCTAATTAAAGAAAAAGAGAGAGAGAGAGGCCAGGCCCCTTGAGGAAGGACACTGCAATACAATAGCAAGTGTATACCCTAGTGATTTCTCCAGTCCTTCCCTAAAAAGGAAAAAAAAGAATAAGGTTCTGTACCTAGATCAGGAGAGGTTGAGAAGAGGGGTAGAGAGAAAAGAAACAAAAGAAAGAATGTTCTAGCCGACAAGGGAGAAACAACACTATGTGAGTTTCCCGTATCTACGGGAGGATTTCCCAAATGTTTCATAAGATGTTAATAAATGTTACATCTAATGATGATGATGATGATGATGATGATGATGACAGAAGATTCCATGGTGAAATAAGCTGAGGAAATACCAAACTTATCTGGTTTGAAACAAGTTATGTTTATTGCAGCTCTTTTTAGTCTTTAATAAGTTAATGTACATTATAACTTTCCAAAAGGAGAAATACAATATACAGTTTCCTGAGTTGTTAACTGTGCAACCTTTCTCAGAAGACATTCTGCATACCTACTATTCCTCGGGGGATGCTGTTCTAAAACATATAGTGTAGGGAAGAAGCACTGGGATGTGTACTCAAGACCTCCTGAACGTTGCTCTAAGACTTTTCTCTTTCTTCATCTGGGGGGAAGAATTTTAGGAATATTCTGTTAAGATTAACTGAAAAGCCTTGTAACCTTAAGGTTCCACTGATTTGGGGTGCTATATCCTAGCAAAGGGTCAGAATGGCTCTGGACAACAGGAAATGGGTGTGAAAGATCTAGAGAAGCAGATGGGCAAAGAGCCCTCAGGATTTAGAGGAGTCAGCAGTGGAGAGACTGGTCCTCGTTGGGGTTCACACAAACACAGGAAAAAATAAGCAAGGTCAGATGGACAGAGTGAAGCCAATAGACAAAGTACCACTGTATCTTAGCCCAGTCAAAGTCTGGGTGATAGTCAAGATTACGAGATGGAGAGGTCAGCAAACAAGAAGAGATACAGAAAGACAGGCACACAGCCAGATCTTAACAGTAAAGGAGATATGCTGCCTCAAGTCATAGATCCCTGGAGAGAGTAAATCCCTGAGAGAAGATGGCCTAGATGTTTGCAGAGGAAAGTAACTAGGAGAGCTGGTTGGAATAAAAGCTCAAGGAACAGTGACGAGAAAACAATTCTTGTCAACTAGATAGGTGCCTAATCTAGGAATTTTAGGGATTCTCAATGAAGAGAAAGAAACAAGGCAGAAGGAGCCTGAGGGGGTTCCGAAGCAGCTCTAAGTATCATCTTAAGAGAATGATCAGAATCAGGGTTTTACAGAAGGAAGCCATGTAATTAGCCAGGAATGAGAGATAGGGGAAAGGGAGAGATTCTAACTTCTCACCACCTCCCTATCCTCTTCATCTGGTTCTGGGTTGGCAGGGTCTAAGAGTCCAACTGAAAGAGCAAAAAAGAAAGCACTAGAAAAAATTCCACAGATCTTTCCAATAGTTACTTAAAAGTCAAGTACTAGGTGTTATAGATGTCCACATGGGAAAAATGCCCTTTAAAAATCATGGGATGGTACCAAGTGATAGCACCTGGACAAAACAGTGAAGTGGAAAGGGCAATGGACCATAAGACAGAAAATCGAGATTCTACCTCTGTCTCCAGCACAACTAGACATATGACTAGATAATTTTGTTTTTAGTTGTCAAATGAAGATATCGATACACATCTTGCCTTCCTCACTCAGTTGGGGGTCCAAATGAGATGTGAACACACGCTAACAATGTAAAAAGCTAGATATACAAAGCATTATTATAGCTTCCAAGGACTATTTCTTTTATCTTTGGAAAATCTTCAGTTACACGTTTAACTGGGTTTGGGTTTGTTTTTTAAAAGAAGAGGAATCTGGTATCAGGCTTTATCTATAATGTCTATGGTATCAGGTTTCATCTATAATGCTTTTCCCCATATTCTGAAAGCAATTTCCAGAAATAAGGGAAAAGAGAAGACAAGTTCAGCTTAGCAGGGTGCCTCAGAAACCACAGCAGAGGCTGTTGTACTACATTTTCTAGGAATTGATTTTAAAAGTTTTCTGCTTCCTGGGCTGTGTCATGAATATACAGAGCCTGTGGCAAATGTGATACTGGCTTCATCAATTCACAAAATCAGTATATGTGAAAGAAAAACATAAAGGAGACAAGGGACATGTAAATACAAGTACAATCAAGAATTCCCAGTTAAATCTAATTACTCTGGAATGTATTGCTTCTCATACATATATAAGAAGCCGTAAATCACTCAGTTGTATATCCTGATTCACCTCCTTTGATAATAACAATATTTTCAAATAATGTCTTCATAGATGTCGATCTAGTACCTTTCCCAGGCCAGAATTTCTTTCAGCATAGCCCTTCCAATTTGTGAAAACAATTTAGCTTTATTATATAAGGAACCAATTGCAACTTAAATCACTTTTATCATGACCAATGAGGTCATGGTGGAGAGTCCCACCATCACTGCATGAAGAACAAAGGAAAATAAAAGGAAAATTGGCTGCAAGCTCATGGGTTCTCCAGTCGTAAACATGCAGATAGCAAATGCTATATAACTAACATTTTAGGATTGAAGTTTGGAATCACGACACAGCGTGACCGTTCTTTCACAGATATCAGGAAACCCAAATGAAGGTAAAATGTTCACAGCCTCTGGAGGACAACCTGAATGCAGCCGGTACGTTTGAAGGCTAAACCTGAGTGAAGTACACAGGGCTCACTGTTTATAGGACTATTTGGCTTTATGGCTCAGCCTTCTTAGGAATCTGCCTTTTCCAGGGGGGTAAAAAAAGACGTTTAGATGAAGAACAAATAGTTACTTAACTACTATCCAGTGAGAATATCTTTTTTCTAAGAATTAAACCCTTTTTAAAGAAAAGATTCTAATCAAGAATCAGGAATGGCTATTGGGTTTTCTTCTCTACAAAATTTTTATTTTGATAAAATGTCAAACCAAAAAATGTTTTCTATGTATAATGGACACCATTTACATCTTTCACCCAAATTCACCAACTGCCAACATTTCCCCATATTAGCTTTATCTGTGTATGTATGTTTGTAGCACTGTTAAATTATTTGCAAATAAATTGCAGACTTCATGATCTTTCACCCCTAAATATTTCAGCAGCATCCCCTAAGATAAGGACACAACAGACATAACCATATATACCATAGTCACTCTCAAGAAATCTAACATCAACATATAGTATTTAACATATAGTCCATGTTAAAATATCTCTAATCCAATAATATCTTTTATGGTTGTCACTATTTTTATTTTTCCAATTCCAGAATCATATACTGTATTTAATTATGATATTTCTTAGTTTCCTTTAATCTTTTTTTTTTTTTTTTTTAAAGATTTTATTTTTTCCTTTTTCTCCCCAAAGCCCCCCGGTACATAGTTGTGTATTCTTCGTTGTGGGTTCTTCTAGTTGTGGCATGTGGGACGCTGCCTCAGCGTGGTCTGATGAGCAGTGCCATGTCCGCGCCCAGGATTCGAACTAACGAAACACTGGGCCGCCTGCTGTGGAGTGTGCGAACTTAACCGCTCGGCCACGGGGCCAGCCCCTAGTTTCCTTTAATCTTAATCTCTACCTTCCTTTGGATTTCATGACCTTGACATTTTTGAAAAGGCCAGACCAATTATTATTTTTAGAAAGCTCCACAATTTGGATTTGATTATTCTCTCCTTATTAGATTCAGTTAGATTCAGATTAGTTAATGTTTTGGGCAGGAAACTACATAGGTGATGCTGTCTCATTCTCAATATATCACATCAGGAGGCAGATAATGTCTATTTGTCCCATTATTGATGATGCTAAGTTTGATCATTTGGTTAAGGTGGTATATATGCTAGATTTCTCTACTATAAAGATGTATTTTTTTCCTTGTAATTATTAAGTATTCTGCAATACTTTGAGACTGTCCCTTCAAAAGTCTTGGAAACTTTTATTAGGAAATGGTATTGAGAGACCAAAATCTGGGTGCCAGGTACACTCAGTGCTTTTGGGTGTCATTGCTTCTAAGCCCTTCAATGGGCATAGCCAGCAAATATACTGCTAAAACAATTCATGAGTTCATCTGTCAATCAATAAGAAAATGTTAGACAAGCCAATAGAAAAATGTGAAGTTCTGCTCCCATCTAGGTTGTAAGAAGCTACAAAGAACATTGTTCTCACCCTAAAAGTGAGAAAAAGCCAGATAATCTACAAGATCATAATTTTTCTTAAACCCATCAGAGAGCTGAGATTGCAAGACAACCAAGTAACCTGAATTCCAAAGACAAGCCCCTCCAAAGCACAGACGGGACATGAGAAAGGTTTCACCTTTGGCAGAGCATGGGAGAAAGAGGTGGCCACGATATAGTCAGGGAAGATGAAATCAGTCACTGTCCTAAGTGCTCTGTATTGAGTAGCTCTTTTAATACTCAAAACAACCACATGAGATACAGAAGTTACTTGAAGTCCAAAGGTAATCAATAGAAGAAAGAAAAACAGTGATACAAATATATTGAAAGGAGTTATAGAGGAATTCTTATAACAAAGAGGTCAAGAGACAAAATCCAAAACTGATAAATCAAGAAGTAGTATCATATACTTAACACTACTGAACACCTAAAAATGGTTATGAAGGTAAATTTTATGTTTTGTGGGGGTTTTTTTAACTTCAATTTTAAAAAGTAGCATCATGAGCATATTAATTAGTGATAACAACTACAATAAACCAGTAAAATTATTTTTCCCTGGGGAGTTATACTTGGGATAGGAAAGGGTAACAAGAGGGACTATTATTTTCATTAGAATCTCATTTGAACTGCTACATTTTACTTTCTTTAACATGTGTGTATTGCTTTGTTACTTTTTTCAAACTTGAAGAAAAGACTTTACCTTGATCTGCAAGACATCAAGTGGAACTGTCTCTCCTTTCACGATGGCAAGTGTAGCATCTGTAATGTGTCTAAAAGATAACCAGAAAGAAATGGTCACGCTGTGAAAAATAAGCAACACCTCCCTCCAAAACACACACACGCAAACTACATTCCTGCCCAGAGTACCAACAGTTGGGTCAGGAAAAAGATTTATTCCTTCAAAATATTCCAAGAAAAGAATTACTGATACAAGTATAGTGGAAGGCTCTGATATAGACTCAAAGAGAAGGCTTTGGTGAAGAGAAGTTTATACAAAGAACGAATCCTTTATTTACTTCACATTTACTGGGTCTCTACAATGTGTCTGACTCTCATCACTGGAAAATATGATACTTCAATAATAATAATATAACAATATTTTTCATTCATTACAAGAAATTCAAGCACTTGAAAAAACAATACTTCTTTTCACTCTAAGAACCCAAAGGGTAACTAAAGAACAGGATTTGTTGGAGTAATCGCAGCAAAATACAATCCTGATGTACTTCATTTTCATTGCTGATTCTTTTGTTCACAGACACAGACTGTTTCTATCTACATTCTGATCGACAGTTGAAAAGTCTATAGGTGAAAAAGGCATGTACTACCGACATCCATTCAGGGCACGTGGAACTGTGCCAAGCTTAGAAGCAGTTCTGGGGTTCATATTCTAATTAGAATCAAGGTCAGACATATTAACACACAACAGATCGTCAGCAAAAGAAATATTAAGTCAACAAGCGGCCAGACAATAAGATATTTGCTCTTGGGGCAGAGAGAAGGAGTAAACCCACATCACTTTCCTTGCCCAGCATGCACAGCCCTCCGGTCACCTAAACGCTGTCTCTTTGCATGCCTGGCTACTCCCGTCCTTCAGACCTTGGCTGAAATGTCCCAGCCTAGAGAGGTCCTTCCCTGTAATTCCCTATCACTGAACCGTATTCATTTTCCTTCACAGTAGATCACAATGTATATTTTTTAATTTACATCTTTATCATCTGCCTCCTCCTAGAGACCGAAAGTTCCACAAGGTGAGTAATAATCTACATCCATTTATTGACTGATATAAAACCTACACCTAGCACAGTGCATGGCACATAATAGGCAATCAACATTTGATAAACAAATGGGTTTATTCTATAGAATTTCAAGGATAGAAAAAAGTACAGAGAATAGACGGTGTCAAGATGGAAGCACAGGCGGACTCTGAACTCACCTCCTCCCACGGACACAACAAATTTACAACCACTCTTGAAACAATTGCCTCTGAAAGAGAACTGAAAACTGGATAAGAAGAACACCCATAACAAGGGACAGTCCTGACTGAAGTGGAAGAGGCAGAAATTCCTTTCTGGAGAGGGAAAAAACACCTTCTGGCCACTGCACTTCAGGGTCAGCCGGGAGCAATCTTAAGGTATGAAGCCTTCAGTGGAGGAGTGGGGTATCTGAGTGGGGGAGCATTACCACAATAAGCAGCTTTTGGACTCAGCACAACCAATACAAGTGTCATAACATCTGGCTTTGCTGGCTATTGATTACAATGGGCAATACCCCCAGAAAAGCTATAGGACATAAGGAAAAAACACGCCTGCTCTTAAAGGGCCCACACTCAAATTCACCCATTTCAGAAAGCAACCTAAAAGAAAGGCGCACAGTCCTTTGGTGAAAAGAAACTCACTTGATAGGATCTGGGCACATCTCAGGGAGAGGTGAGACCTCCCCAGCCTGGGACCACCCCCAGGTACTGAGACATGGAGGCAGTCGTTATTGTGACCTAGTACAGGCGTGCTGACACAGACGCTGGCAGATGCCATTAGAGTTTCTTCCGCTGGGCTGCTGGCACAGGGGTCTGCCTCACCCACCAGCATGGATTTAATCCAGCTCAGCCAGGGCAGGCAGCCCACCCTAGAGACTGGCCCCATCCAACGGCAAGCCCTCAGGCAACTTGTAGGCCCACATAGGTGAAGCGCCTGGAACCTCTGCAGCCAAGTGAGTAGGTCTACTTCCGTGGGGCAGGGTGTGCATGAGGGGTGGCTGTGTTGGTGGAGTGTGTGGGGCCTCTTCAGGGAGGCGAATGGGCCCACTTCAGTGGGTCAGGGCACCTGCGTGGTGCAAGAGTGTATTGATGGGGTGTGTGGCCCTGTGGGCAGTGGGGCTTGTCAGCTGCAGCAGACTTGCGCTCCTCAAACAGCCACATAAAGGAGTGGCCCTACCTTCCAAAGCCCAAAACAATTGGGTGCTCTCCCCTGCCTGGGACCAGCCCCACTCATCTGTAATCCTGAGAGAGTTGACAACAGCCTTGCAGCAGGCTGGAGGCCTACAGCAATTGTAAGCCCCTGAGCCTAGCAAACAGTCGTGCAGGGGCCTACTCACTTAATAGAAAAACTGTAACAGGAATGTGCTATTAGACCCTGCAGCCAACTGTGCGGAGGCTCTCCATGCCCAATAAAATGACTGAAGGGACCATAGCTGCCACACACAGCTGAGCATTACAACCAGCCAGCCAGGGAGACAGCATAGCATCCCTGGGCACCTGCAGCAAGAGCAACCCTGCCACAACAGAAGGACGCATGGAGCACACACAGGGGTCACTCCTGGAATATTTGAAACTGGTGACAAGAGGAAAGCACACTGCTGGGCCTCATAAATCATCTCTTACATAAGGCCACCTCTCTAAGATCAGGAGACATAGCTGATCTACCTAATACAAAGACATAAGCAGAGAGAAAGAGGCAAAATGAGAACTCAAAGGCATACATTCCAAGTAAGAGGACAGGACAAAAACTCAGAAAAAGAACTAAAATAAACAGGGATAAACAATCTACCTGACTAAGAGTACAAACTAATAGTCATAAGTATGCTCACTGATCTTGGAGAAGAATGGATGAACTCAGTGAGAACTTCAACAAAGAATTGGAAAATATAAAAAAGAACCAATCAGAAGTGAAGAATACTGGAACTGAAAAATTCAATAGATGGACTCAAGAGCAGAGCAAGTGACACAGAAGAACAGATCAGCAAGCTGGATGAAAGACTAGAGGAAATCACCCAAGTTAAACAGATAAAAGAAAAAAGAATTAAAAAGAATGAGGACAGTCTAAGGGACCTCTGGACAACATCAAGCACAAATATCTGTATTAAAGGTGTCCTAGGAGGAGAAGAGAGACACAAAGGGGCAGAGAATCTATTCAAAGAAGTAATAGCTGAAAACTTTCCTAACTTCAGGAAGGAAACAGACATCCAGGTACAGGAAGCACAGAGAGCATCAAACAAGATAAACCCAAACAGGTCCACACCAAGACACATTATAATTAAAATGTCAAGAATTAAAGATAAAGAGAGAATCTTAAAAACTGCAAGAGAAAAGCAACAAGTTACTTACAAAGGAAACCCATAAGGCTATCAGCTGACTTCTCAGCAGAAACCTTACAAGCTAGAAGGGAGTGGTATAATATATTTAAAGTGCTGAAAGGAAAAAACCGACAGCCAAGAATACTCTACCCAGCAAGGTTATCATTCAGAATGGAAGGAGAGAGAAAGAGTTTCTCAGACAAGCAAAAACTAAAGGAGTTCATCACCAAGAAACCAGCCTTGCAAGAAATGCTAAAGAGACTTATACAAGCAGAAAAGAGAAGACCACAAATAGGAATAAGAAAATTATTTAAAAACAAGAAACACAATAAAATCACTGGTAAAGGCAAATATACAGTAAAGGAAGCAGATCAACCACCTAAGAAGCTAATATGAATGTCAAAAGACAAAAGTACTTAAATTATCTATTTCCATGACAAGAGGGTAACGGATACACATGCACAAAAAAAAGGTTAGGTTATGATATCAAAAACAAAAAATGGAGGAGGAGGGGAGTAAAAGCGTACAGCTTTTAACAAGAGGTCAAACTAAGAGATCATCAACTTAATATAGATTGCTGTATACGTAGATTATAATATGAACCTCATGGTAATCACAAACAAGAAACCTATAATCAACATACAAATAATTAAGAGAAAGGAACCCAAACATAATACTAAAGAAAGCCATCAAACTACAAAGGAATAGAGCAAGAGAAGAAGAAAGGAACACAGAAGAACCACTAAAACACGCAGAAAAAAAGTAACAAAGTGGCAATAAGTACATTCTTATCAACAGCTACTTTAAATGTCAACGGATTAACTGCTCCAATCAAAATGCATAGAGTAGCCGATTGGATAAAAAAACAAGACCCACATATATGCTGCATATGAGAGACACACTTTAGACCTCAAGACACTCACAAACTGAAAGTGAAGGGATGGAAAAACATACTCCATGAAAATGGCAGTAAACAGAAAGTTGGGGCAGCAATACTTCTATCAGACAAAATAGACTTTAAAACAAAAACTGTAACAAGAGAAAAAGAAGGGCACTACATAATGATAAAGAGAACAATCCAAGAAGAGGATATAACAATTGTAAATATCTATGCACCCAACACAGGAGCACCTAAGTATATAAGGCAATTATTAACAGACAAAAGGAGAAACAGACAGCAACACAATAACAGTAGGGGACTTTAACACTCCACTTACACCAATGGATAGATCATCCAAACAGAAGATCAATAAGGAAACATTGGCCTTAAACAACACATTAGACCAGATTGACTTAGTAGATATGTACAGAACATTCCATCCAAAAACCACAGAATACGCATTCTTTTCAAATGCACATGGAACATTCTCTAGGATAGATCACATATTAGGCCACAAAACAAGTCTCAATAAATTTAAGAAGACTGAAATAATACCAAGCATCTTTTCTGACCACAACAGTATGAGACTAGAAATCAACTATAGGAAGAAACTCGGAAAAGCCACAAGTATGCAGAAATTAAACAAATGCTACTGAACAATGATTGGGTCAATGAAGAAATCAAAGGAGAAACCAAAAAATACCTGGAGACAAATGAAAATGAAAATACAACATACCAAAATTTATGGGATACAGCAAAAGCAGCTCTAAGGGGGAAGTTTGTAGCAATACAGGCCTACCTCAAAAACAAGAAAAATCTCAAATAATCTAACAGTGCACCTAAAGGAATTGGAAAAAGAAGAACAAACAAAGCCCCAAATCAGCAGAAGGAAGGAAATAATAAAAATCAGAGCAGAAATAAATGAAATACAGACTAAAAAAGAAAAAAATAGAAAAAAAATCAATGAAACCAAGAGCTGGTTCTTTGAAAAGATAAACAAAATTGACAAGCCTTTAGCTAGACTCTCCATGAAAAAAAGAGAGAAGGCTCAAATAAATAAAATCAGAAATGAAAGAGGAGAGATTACAACAGACATCTCAGAAACACAGAAGATTATAAGAGAATACCATGAAAAGCTATCCACCAACATATTGGATAATCTAGAAGAAATGGATAACTTCTTAGAATCACACAACCCTCCAAAACTGAACCAAGAAGAAATAGAGAATTTGAATAGACTAATCACCAGTAAGGAGATCAAAACAGTAATCAAAAACCTCCCAAATAAAAGTCCAGGCCCAGACAGCTTCCCTGGTGAATTCTACCAAACATTCAAAGAAGACTTAATACCTATCCTTCTCACTCTTCAAAAAAATTGAAGAGGAGGGGAAGCTTCCTAACTCATTCTATGAGGCCACCATTACACTGATACCAAAACCAGACAAGGACAACACAAAAAAGAAAATTACAGACCAATATCACTGATGAACATTCATGCAAAAATCCTCAACAAAATACTAGCAAATCGAATACAACAAATACATTAGAAAGATCATACACCATGATCAAGCGGGATTTATTCCAGGGATGCAGGATGGTTCAACATCTGCAAATAAATCAATGTGATACACCACATTAACAAAATGAAGAATAAAAATCACACAATCATCTCAATAGATTCAAAGAAAGGATTCGACAAGATACAGCATCCATTTATGATAAAAATTCTGACTAAAATGGGTATAGAAGGAAAACACCTCAACATAATAAAGGCCATATATAACAAACCCATAGCTAATATCATTCTCAATGGAGAAAAACTGAGAGCTATCCCTCTAAGAACAGGAACCTGACAAGGATGCCCACTTTCACCACTCCTATTGAATATAGTATTGGAAGTCCTGGCAAGATCAATCAGGCAAGAAAAAGAAATAAAAGGATCCAAAGAGAAGTCAAACTGTCATTATTTGGAGATGACATGATTTTATATATAGAAAACCCTAAAGAATCCACCAAAACACTTTTAGAAATAATAAATGAATATAGTAAAGTTGCAGGATACAAAATCAACATACAAAAATCAGTTGCATTTCTATACACTAACAACAAAGTAGCAGAAAAAGAAATTAAGAATACAATCTCATTTACATTGCAACAAAAAAATAAATACCTAGGAATAAACTTAACCAAAGAAGCAAAAGACCAGTACACTGAAAACTATAAAACAATGCTGAAACAAATTGAAAAAGACACAAAGAAATGGAAAGATATCCCATGCTCATGGATTGGAAGAAGTAACATAGTTAAAACGTCCATACTTACTAAAGCAATCAACAGATTCAATGCAATCCCTATCAAAGTTCCAATGACATTTTTCACAGAAATAGAACAAAGAATACTAAAATTTATATGGAACAACAAAAGACCCCAAAAAGGGGACCAGCCCAGTGGAATAGTGGTTAAGTTCATGAGCTCTACTTTGGCAGCCCAGGGTTCACCAGTTCAGATCCCAGGTGCAGCCCTACACACCACTCATCAAGCCATGCTGTGGTGGCATCTCACATACAAAATAGACAAAGACTGGTACAGATGTTAGCTCAGGGACAATATTCCTCAAGCAAAAAGAGGGAGAATGGCAAAAGACGTTAGCTCAAGGCCAATCTTCCTCACCAAAAAAGAAAAGGAAAAGGAAAAAAAGGACCCTGAATAGACAAAGGAATCCTGAGAAAAAAGAACAAAGCTGGAGGTATCACACTCCAAGATTTCAAAGTATACTACAAAGCTATAGTAATCCAAACAGCATGGTACTGGCACAAAAACAGACACACAGATCAATGGAACAGAATTGAGAGCCCAGAAATAAACCCACAAATCTATGGACAGCTAATTTTCAACAAGGGAGCCAAGTAGATACAATGGAGACAGGAAATTCTCTTCAATAAATGGTGTTGGGAAAACTGAACAGCCACATGCAAAAAAATGAAAGTAGACCATTTTCTTACACCATACACATAAATTAACTCAAAATGGATTAAAGACTTGAATGTAAGACCTGAAACCATGAACCTTCTAGAAGAAAACACAGGCAGTACGCTCTTCAACATCAGTCTTAGCAGCATATTTTCAAGTACCATGTCTGACTGGGCAAGGGAAACAATAGAAAAAATAAACAAAGGGGACTATATGAAAGTGAAAAGCTTCTGCGCAGCAAAGGAAACCATAAACGAAACAAAAAGACAACCTAACAATTGGAAGAAGATATTTGCCAACCTTATATCTGATAAGGAGTTAACATCCAAAATATATAAAGAACTCATACATTTCAACAAGAAGAAAACTAACAACCCAATTAAAAAATGGGCAAAGGGTCTGAACAGACATTTCTCCAAAGAAGACATACAGATGGCCAACAGGCACATGAAAAGATGTTTAACATCACTAATTATCAGGGAAATGAGAATAAAAACTACTATGAGAAATCACCTCACG
This sequence comes from Equus quagga, assembly GCF_021613505.1. Taxonomy (NCBI): domain Eukaryota; kingdom Metazoa; phylum Chordata; class Mammalia; order Perissodactyla; family Equidae; genus Equus; species Equus quagga. The sequence continues at coordinate 118,905,863 of NC_060274.1, read as the reverse complement.
CCCATCAGAATGGCTATCATTAACAAGACAGGAAATAGTAAGTGTTAGAGAGGATGTGGAGAAAAGGGAATCCTCACACACTGCTGATGGGAATGCAAACTGGTGCAGCTACTATGGAAAACAATATGGAGATTCCTCAAAAAATTAAAAATAGAACTACCATATGATCCAGCTATTCTACTGCTGGGTACTCACCCAAAGAACAGGGAAACACGAATGCATAAAGACTTATGCACCCCTACGTTCACTGCAGCATTATTCACAATGGCCAAGACTTGGAAGCAACCTAGGTGCCCATCAAGGGATGAATGGATAAAGAAGATGTGGTATATATACACCACGGAATACTACTCAGCCCTAAAAAAGGATGGAATCTGGCCATTTCTAACAACATGGATGTACCTTGAAGGTATTACGCTAAGCAAAATAAGTCAGAGGGAGAAAGTCAAATATTGTATGATCTCACTCCTAAATAGAAGATAAAATCAACAACAAACACACACACAGACATAGAGATTGGATTGGTGGTTATCAGAGGAGAAGGGGGGAGGGAGGGGGCCGATAAGGGTGATTAGGCTCATGTGGGAATGGGTGGATGATAATAGATTGTAGTTAGTCTTTGGGTGGTGAACATGATGTAATCTACACAGAAATTGAAATATGATGATGTACACCTGAATTATACTGTTATAAACCAATGTTACTGCAATTAAAAAGTACAGAGAACAGTATCATGAACTCCTATATATTCCTCATCCAGCCTCAATAATTATCAGCTCATAGCCAGTGTTATTTTCTATCCTCCACTCACTTCCCTTAATCTATATCAATTAAAGCAAATCTCAGATATCTTAACACTTCATCCATAAATATTTCCTTATGTGTCTCTAAAGGCAAAGATTCTTAAAAAATAAAATGCCATTATCATACATAAAATACTTAAACAATTCCTTTATATTAACATATATTTAGTCAACGTTGAAATGTCCCCAATTCTCTCATATAAATATTGTTTCTTTGTTCAAATCAGGATCCAAATAAGATCTATACGTTGCAATTGGTTTATACGTCTCAAGTGTCTTCTAATCTATAGATCCCCTCTCCTTTTCTTTTCCCTACTTGTTAAAGAAATCAGTTGTCTTACTGAGTTTTTAACAGTCTGAATTTTACTGATTGCACTCCCACGGTATTCACATGTGTCTCCATTCCCTGCATTTTCTAAAAATCTGTATCTAGAATAGAAAACCTGTATCAGATTCAGCTTTGAGTTTTTGGCCAGAATACTCCATAGGCGGTGGTGTGTACTCCCATCAGTAAGTATATAAAATCTGGTTGTCTTTCTTTTTGTGATGGAAGCAACCACTGATAATCATTGGCTGGGTTTACTAACTAACAGAGTTGTAAAATGGTGATGTTTTAATTCTGTTATTCTTTCTAATTATCTGGTCCACAAAGAGAAACTTTTCCTCATCAACAATTTGGGTACCCTGAAATACAGGTCATATAAGAAAAGTCAGGATAAGTGCTTGATTTGTTTCACTTTACCAATTTTCAAAATAAGTTGATTCCCTAATATCCTCTGAAAGAGACCAATGAGTTTTCCATTTTTATTTTTCTTAGTATTTTTATGAACTCATAAATAGATTTAAATACACTTGATGTTTCAATACATTACAGTTACTAACCTTACTGATACTCAAAATTGTCCCAAAGGAACGAATGCTAATGGTAGGGTAGAAGGGTCAGTAGATAATTAGAATGAATGATGAGTAGCCACAGAAGGTCATGTCAACATGAACCAAACTGAGGAGAAACTAAAAGCTTTTCCCTAGTGCTTACTTACGCAACTGAAAGTATCTAAGTTTGAAAGAACTAGTTTAATATTTAAATTTTTTGTTTTAGGAAGATTAGCCCTAAGCTAACATCTGCCACCGATCCTCTTCTTTTTTGGCTGAGGAAGATTGGCCCTGACCTAGCATCTGTGCCCATCTTCCTGTATTTTATATGTAGGATGCCTGCTACAGCATGGCTTGATAAGCAGTGCGTAGGTCCGTGCCTGGGATCCAAACTGGCGAATCTGGAAGCCAAGGGAGCAGAACATGTGAACTTAACCACTACACCACCAGGCTGGCCCCAATATTTAAACATTTTTTTAAAGTCAGATTTATTGAGATATAATTTGTACACACTAAATTTTATCCGTTTAGGTATACTGTTTTATAAATTTTGACAAATGCCTATAGTCACATAACCATCACCACAACCAAGATATATAACATTTCCAATATCCCAAAAAAGTTCCTTTATGGTCCTTTGTGGCCAATGCACTCCCTCCACCATCAGCTCCCGGCAACTACTGTCTATTTTCTGTTCTATAGCTTTGCCTATGGAACAGAAATAATTCAATTTAATTGAATTGAATAAAGTAAATTAAAAAGTAGGGAGCCTTTCCAGTTCAGCATTTTTAAACTTTCAGCATGAGTCTGAGATTCAGTCATGTTGTTGGTTGTACCAAGAGGCTTTCCTTTTATTGCTGAGTAGTGTTCCACTGTATGGATGTACCACAATTTGTTTATCCTTTCACCAGTTGATGGACGTTAGCACTGTTCCCAGGTTTTTGGCAGTTACAAATAAAGCCACTGTAAACATTCATGTACAGGTTTTTGTATGGACAAATGTCTTCATTTCTCTTGGGTAAATATTTAGATTGCTGCTTATATGTTTAATTTTATAAGAAACTGCCAAACTGTTTTCCACAGTGACTGTATCATTGTGCATTTCCACCAGCAATATGAGAATTTCAGTTTTTCTGTGTATTTGTCAGCATTTGATGATGTCAGGTTTTTGTTTGGTTTATCTGTTTAAACCCTTCTAATAGATGCATCTCTTAGTGGATTTAATTTGCATTTTCCTAACGACTAACAAGGAATATTTTTTCACAGGCTTATTTGCCATCTATGTCTTTGGTGACGTGTCTTCAAATGTTTTGACCTTCTTTCCATTAGGTTGCTCGTTTTCTTATTTTGAAGTTGTGAGTGTTCTCTGTGTATACTGGATATTGCTCCTTTATCAGATATGTGTCTTGCAAATATTTTCTCCCAGTCTGTGACTTGTCTTTTCGTTTTCTTAACAGTCCTTTTCAAAGAATAGAGGTTTTAAATTTTGCTGAAGTCCAAATTATCATCCTTGATTTTTATAGTTTCTGCTTTTTTTCCTACCTAAGAAATCATTGCCTAACCTGAGGTCACAAAGATTTTTCTTTAGAAGCGCTACAGTTTTAGATTTTACATACAGGTCTATAATCCATTTTGTGTTAACTTCTATATATACTATGAGCTATGGGTTGTGGTTATCTGATTGTTTCAGTACCACTTGTTGAAAAAAACTGTCCTTTTTCCATTGAATTGCTTTGGTGCCTTTGTCAAAAAACTGTGTCCATATATGTGTGGGCCTGATTCTGAACACTTTCTTCTATTGATCTATGTGTCTCTTCTTTTGCCTACACCACACTGTCTTAATTCCTGTAGCTTTAGAATAAGTCCTGGAATCAGAAAGAGTAAGTCCTCAAACTTTGTTATTCTGGCTAATTATTCTGGCTATTCTGTTCCTTTATATTTCCACATAAATTATAGAATTTACTTGCCAATTTCTATAGTCTTCCGGAATTTTGATTGGGATTGTGTTGAATTTATAGATCAATTTGGAGGAAATGACATTTAAATATTGAGTCTTAAAATCCATGAACACAGATATCTCTCCACTTATTTAGGTTTTCTTCATTTCTCTCTTCAACATTTTGTAGTTTTCAGCACACAAATGTTACACATATTTTGTTAGATTTATCTCTATGTATTTCGTGTTTTTTGTAAAGGGTTAGCAATGTTAATATTCTATTGCCTTTATTGTTGTAGTTATATTTTAGAAAAATGTAGTAATTATTAATAAACTAAAAGATTTATTATATCTTGAGTTTAAGTACAACTATAAGATAGGAGTCATGTAGAAATTACTTTAATTTCTATTCAAAAAAGTGTCATTTCACTTTTTCGCTGCCTGACTGCAGCCATCATGAGTCGCGTGCGCACTCCTGGGAAGGGCCTGTCCTACTCAGCTCTGCCCTGCCACCGCAGAATGCCCGCCTGGCTGAAGGTGACATCTGATGATGTGAAGGGGCAGATCTACAAACTGGCCAAGAAGGGCCTGGCTCCCTCACAAATTGGTATGGTCCTGAGAGACTCACATGGCGTTGCACAAGTATGTTTTGTGACAGGCAATAAAATCTTGAGAATTCTTAAGTCCAAAGGACTTGCTCCTGATCTTCCTGAGCACCTCTAACATTTAATGAAGAAAGCTGTTGCTGTTGAAAGCATCTTGAGAAAAACAGAAAGCATAAGGATGCTAAATTCTGTCTGATTCTGATCAAGAGTCGTAATCACCAGTTGGCTCAGTATTATAAGACCAAATGAGTCCTTCCCCACAACTGGAAATGAGTCATCCACAGCCTCTGCCCCGGTTGCATAAATCTGTCTATGTACACAAGCAATAAAATCATTGTTTAACTGGGAAAAAAAGTGTAGTTTCTCTAATATGGCTCTTCCTAATCTATTCTGCTCTGTAGAGCTGCTAATAATGTGAATTTGGGCAGGAAAAATCACCTTTCCATAGTAACTGACTGGAATCTCTATAAGATGTTCTTTCCTTTTTTAAAAAAAAAAAAAGCTTTTCTAGGTGAAACAGAATAGAATAGAGGGTTATCTTCTCTGATATGTTTACATTTGTTTTAATTATAGAACCTGGAATCAGAAACTGTATAGCCATCCTATTTGTTATTTACTGCTTTCCATACTAAATGAATTTTCAATAAATATGCATAAAGTCTTCAACATATCAGGTAGTTCACTAGGCACAATTACATGCTTACCTAACTAGTCCTTATTTTGGCTTTTTAACAATCCTCTGAAGTAAGCATTATTACTGTGCATTTCATCAATACAGGTGAGGAAATTGAGGCTCACAGAGATTAAATGAAACTCCCAGGAAGACAGAGCAAGCCTGTGGCAAAATGAAATGTGACTTCAGTCTAATTCCTAAGGTGTGCTCCCTTCACCTGGGGAGGCTGCTCTGGACGTACCACAGGATAATCAGAGATTCCCAGAGGGCAACCCCGGGCTCTACAGGCCTCCCGACAGCGTGATCAGGGTTAAACTGTAAACACCAAGCCGGGAATCACACCCACTGGAATTGGTGCAGCTAACAAACTTAGGTACAACTCAAAACGCTTTAAAATCCCCAAAAATACACGTTAACCCAAACGCTGGGATTACGTTCCAAGTTCCCTAGGAAGCAAGTTGAAACATAAGAGACAGCCTATTTCACTTTCTCCTATTTCTCTATCAACACCTTTTTATCCTATTTTTTCCCTCCAATACAGATGCTATCTGGGAAGCAGGTAGCAGTTCAGAAAATGAGATTCAATGTAGGAAAAAGCAAGAAGCAGGATCACAGGTTGAGATTAGTCTGCTATGAATACATTACTTCTGAAGGAAGCTATTAGAAAGGATCCTCAGCACTGTACTTACTCTGAGTAGTACCTCGCACATGCAGAGGGTGAGGAAATGCTTTTGAGATACTGATCTTAAAAAAATGTTGCAACTGAAAAACCCTTTTTATATTAATTTTTTTTCAAAATTATTTGGCAGAAGACAGCTAAAATGCAACCTTAAATTTATCATTCTCCAGCAACAATTGAAAGTTCTAAATAAAGCAGCACTGTAGCACGAAACAGTTATTTTTTAGGATTATTTACCTGCAACACTCCAAATTCAAGATTCCTTTTCCTTCTGTAGTAATTATGGTACAACAAATCTTGACAGCAGTGCAAAAAGCAAAGCCTTGTTCTTTTAAATAGCCTTAGGCATCTGCCATGTTAAGAGGTCTTCAAAATTCTGAACCCAGGGCAGACTGACTTAATTACCTAAGTGGCCTGCGGCATGCTTATAAATTAAATTTTATAAATCCTTAAATTATAAATAGAAGCAGCAACAACATTAGCTTAACTACAGGGGAAAATCAGCTCCCAAAAAGCTGCAGGCTATCTAAGACCTTGAGGGTGGCCACACTGTGTGTAAACCAGCTTTTGGATAGGGAGGGGGTTCTCCAACAACAGGGTCTATCTCTGGATCAGTGACATATTTGGGAATGTTGGCTAAACCACTCAATCTATATTGACAGAAAGGCAAAGACTAGCTTTCTACAGTAACCAAGACCCAAACCAAATAAGATTTATCTCAACAAGCAAAAATGTTTGAGTAATTCATTGTTTGTCATATCTATTGTCTCTCGGAAGTTCTAAACTGGGAATAAAAAGTATGGTAAACTCAAGGGCCATGTCAGCCTTCAGGATGGTTGGGGAAGAGCTGAACATTCCCTGTTTGATTAAGGCTTGAAGCCTAGGAGATGTTTAATGAAGGCCTGATACATGACTACATTTAAGGCTAGTGTTAGATATACAGACCAAGGCTTTTATAAAAAAAAGATAGACTTGTTAAAAGATGTAAGATGATCCCTAAAATCACAACAGCAAAAATAAATCCACAAAAACAGCCTAACCAAAATCACAACACAGAAAAAAATAATCCAAAACAGAAAATCACTTGAGTATTATTATTCTTATTGATTGTAGATTATAACCAGAAATGTCTTGAGAAGATTTTAACTAATTCATTCAACAAATATTTATTTATTGACCCCCCCCAATGTGTTTCAAAGCTTACATTAGCGATCAGGCAACTGACAACAAAAGCCTGAAAATGATTTGCTCAAGATTATCATTAATCACTGTCAAAGCCAGGACTCAAATTCAAGATTCCTATCTTCTTGAAAGACTGGAGCTTTGTTTACATAATGCTTTCAAGAGAAAAGAACAATAGTAACAATTTGCCTGATTCCTGAAGACACTGTTAGACTCACAGGAATTCAATTTAGACAGAGGGTACACTGCTTTCCCTGTCTGCTTTATCCACATTGCCTTCCACTGCAGGCATTCCCAAAAGATATGACTATATTTAGTTGTTTCAGCTACTTATACTATCAAGATAATGAAGCCAAGGCTACCAGTTCAGTCTTCACAAGGGACTTGCTATTTGTCATCATGCGTATTTAAAGCAAACAAATGATCAGTGCGAATCTGTCTTTAACAGAGAATCTCACAATGTAAAGGCACAAAACCAGTTTGGATCAGGGATGCTACCTTTATAACTGACAAAAGGACATCAACGTTCACCTGCAGACCTGACCTGGGGACTTCATATTAGATCACCAGGGTCTCACAACTCAAGAGGAAAACTTCCCAATGAACTGAGAGGTTAAACTCTGATCCTGATCTTCCTCTTAATGATTTGAAGCTTCAGGCTATCAAAACTCAAAAAGAAACATTGTATCACACATGTGAATTTTCCATTCCCAGGCTCACTCACCCACAAATGCTACCATCCCACATTGACAACCTACTGGACTTTGTTTCCACTTTCGGCAAAGAGGGTATGACTCAAACTACTGGTCTGTCCCAGTGGGATAAATCCAATGGGAATCTTACTGAAGGTAGCCTGGGGGAGAAAAAGAAGAAGAGAGTTTTATCGTTATGGTCAGAAAATCAGGCCAAACAGAGAGGCACAACCATGTCCACTGTGACAAAGTAACAGACCCTGGGTCCGCCACCCTGTCTCCTTTCCCATACCCCTAGACCAGCAACCAGGGAACACTAAGTGAGCAGCTTCTGGAATGACGCAGTCCATGAAAACAACATGACTTTGAATTTGGAAGAAATACTGGGTACTCATTAATGGCAACTGGTTCAAAGAAATTTGGTTAAGAGAATGAGGTGCTTAACGATATGAGATAAATGCACTATTGTGACAGACACTGTATTATGCTGTCATGCTATTTGAAAAAGTTGCATATAAAATTCAACTAAAAATATCTAACATTTGTACAGTAACTAATGACAGGTGAAAACGCTTTATAAACTATCTTAAGTATAAATAAGGCAAGAGAATAAATAAGTTGAAGTAGCAGAAGGTAATCACATAGTAGTTGATTTAATTAAACGCCACAAATTAATAGACACTGTAAGGTTCCTAAAGACTATTTGAGCACAAGCTACTATTACTAACGGGACTAGGAAGGATCTTTTTTGTTGTTGTTTTTATAAAATGTTTTAAACTATTGTAGAAAAGTGCATAAAATAATGTAACAACATCCATGTAGCCAAGACTCAAATTTAACAAATGTTACGTGTTTCCATATTTGCTTCAGATGTTTTAAGAAATAAAATGATTCAGATACAGCTGAAGTCCCTTCTCATCTTTTTCCCCTCTCTCCCTTTCCAGAGGAAACCATTATCCTGAGGCTGCGTTATTCTTTTACTAAACATTTGGGCATCCATTAACAGTACATACTATTGTTTTCTGAATTTTAAAACTTTGTAGACACGCGTAACATACTTTTGGCAACCTGCCTTTTTTATTGAATATCTTTTAGATTTAACCGTGTAGATACTTATAAACCTAGTTCATTCATTTTAACTGCTGTATGGCTTCCAGTATATGAATATACCACAATGTATTTATGGAGGAATCCTTTGAAGAAAAGACTTTATAGGAAAATTTTACATTTTAAACAACCCTTGGTAAAAGCTATTGGATAATCTGAATTACCAAAGCAGAAAAGTCCATATGGGTTAATAAAAGCGTTCTGTCACACAGGCAACACTACTTTATTTTCTAAAATCCAAGGAAGCACAACTTAGGCCTGCCTTAAGATATAAAATGGAAAGAAAAAGTAAAAGAAAAAAGTAAAGAGAGATAAAAAGAACAGAAAAGTAAAAGCTAAAATGCAGTTACTCTGTTTTTTAAAGCTCACCTCATCTGCTCTTCGAAGAACGCCAGTAATAACCTACAAATGTTTAAAAAAAAAATATTATAAACAAGATGTATTTCCTTTACCATAAAAGAATTGGATTCAATTTGCATGGGCCACAAACTTGTTCCTGTTTTCTTCTTGGATACTAGGACAAAAGATGTACTGGCTCTCAAAACACGTAGTATTCTCCAATAGGATCAGAGCTAAATTAGATTTTATTCTTGACCTAGGATCAACAGTACAATAAAAGCTAAGATAAAATAATCATGAAACCTCTGCACTATATTAGTAAAATTATGTTTCAAGTTCTGTAAAATGGGTATAAATGTGATACACACATCAATTATACAAAAGACCCTTGTTTGCTACTATGAAATACACATACGAGAACAAAATAATACCTTGTTACACGCAGAGAAGTCTGCTCTCAATAAATGTTTCTTATTGATGAATATAAAAACAAGGCAGACAGTATTCCCTCTACTAAAAGACATTTTTAATTTGGATTTTTACATTATTTTTTATTTTTAAAATACAATATATATATCTTGGTAAAACTATGAAAACATCTAATGAAAAAATATTTTCTCATAAATCCACAACGCAGAACAACCATCATTAACCAGTTATTTACATTTTGGTGTATTTCCCTCTGATTCTTTTTTTATCAGGGTGTATTTATAACTGTATTATACCAAAGACACAATTTGGTATCTTTTTTAAAAACCTTTTACAAAGTAAAGGCTGATGCCAATCTGCTCCCTTCATCTCCTTCCACACTGACTTTCACTAGTACACGGGGCTGTCATGAGGCCTACTTCATTCTTTGTTAGCATGTTATCAGTATTCTTCACACTTCATTAAAAAGCCAGAAAAACAATTACAAAATCATTAGCACAGTCGTTTTAAAAGAAGCTTACGAAGACTTACATAATTGCTAAGTCAAACATAGGATGGTGCCCTGTCTGCTGCTGGCTCCTGATCCCTGAGCACTGATGAAACCACCAAATGGAGGCAAAAGGTGGTCAGAAATGAGTACAGATGTGAATTATGGTACCCAGGAAGGAATGAGTGGTGGTAAGAGGGGCGTCTGTACTGGGCTCTTTAGGGGTTTCCAATGTAGAATGAAGGTTCTAGTCTGCTGTAGGGAAAAGAGCACTTCCAGGGCAGTGTACTCAGTGCCCTCAACGGACAAGGTAGCGTGGAATTTTAAAACAAAGGCACACGCACGAATCTGAACATGTAGACTCTGCCTCTGAATGTACTATTTGGAGATAACGTTACATGTGGCGGAAATGATGTGAGAATAGGAATCTTTATTTTTTTTAAAAAGAACCTTTATTTAACTTTATAAGAAATATTCCTCATAGTTGAAACTATGATTCCATAACAAACAGGGCTACTTCACAAGAATCTGCAGAATTTACATAAAAAGCTTATCATACCCACCACCATTTTATCTCCAGTTTTATTCAATTTTATCAAACTTACATTTGACAAAACAAAAACCCTTCTGTGTGTTGGGTATAGAGTTTACTCAAAGCAATTAAATAAGTGTATGAGAAAAATTAATGCTACACTTGTTTCAGAGTAACAATCCTAAAAGAATGGATTACAAAGAAATAATTTCCTTAAATTAGAACCACTTTACGCCACTGCTCTGAGATCTAATTTCCATTTTCCTTACCTTCAGAATGGTTTCAAACAGAAAAACAGCCATACCTCCTGCAATGTCCCATCTCCTCCAGCAACAATGATCACATCTGTGTTTTCCATCAGTTCCAGGAGTTTCTTGGCTTGGCCCTCATAATCTGTCTAAAATACAAAGGAAGCCTTTGGTAAATTTATCATCCTAGGGCCACAGGGTCAAAGGTTTAAAAATATGGGATATTTTCTTTAAAGTTTTAATTGAATCTTTTCTTAAATTCTACATAATTGATAGACCTGAAAAACTAAATAGCTATTGAAGCAATTATGTATAATTTTTATAGTTTTATATTTTTAGAGCCAAAGGGACCTCAGAAATCATCTAGTCAGCTCCTTACTTTAAAAATAAAACTCAAATCCATTGATTTGTCTCAGTTACAGAGTTAGCTGGTCAAAGGACTCATTTCCAGCCCAGCGAAGATTCTATTATATCCTTTATTCAGGGCTTTTCATCTGAAGCAGGAAGGCAAATGTATATGCAAATAGGGAGAAGCAGATGTAATGAAAAGGGCACAGATTTGGGAGCCCAAGAGACCTAGATTAAATCCTAACTCTGCTACTTTTTAGCTGAGTGGCCTTAAACCCTCAGGATCTTAATTTCCTTATCAATGCAATTATGTGTTGGGGGAGAGGGAAATAATAGCTTCCTTGCAACACTGTTGTAAAGCAGTAAATAAAGCAACTAGCTAGGCAGCTGTTCATAATTGGTACTGTACTAAATGCAAGGAGGTTAGTATTGTTTTGCTATGTCTGTAGATATAAAGAAGTACAGGTATGGTTTAAAGCAGGCAAAAAACAGTACCTAAGCCTCACCATTTGTATTGAGAATATTGTATCTCAGACACAATGACGACCAAAGGAAGCACCTAAGCCACGACCTCTGAACCCAAACACTGAGTTTTAATAGACACAGTGCAACTCATACCAAACTAAGGAAACGTTCCCTCCAACTGACACTGTACTAGACACACTAACAGGCAAAAATGAAGGATTTGGATTTCAGATGGGCTAAAGCACCTGAGCCAGGAAGTCACAGTTAACACAGAGGAAAAAGGATGTCCCTAACTAACAGCACAGAATTTTATGATGAACAGTCCTACTTTTATCCTAAAAATGAAATCCCTGGCTTTATAGTTATACATTTGCAAATATTTCATTTTTAAAAAAAGAATCTATGTCAGTCCTTATTAAAAGGATGGTTTGGAGCAGCACAAAACAGGTGACCATTGGGAATCACCATGGGTTGGCAAAGAATGAGGCATTTCAGACTACCCTCATCTTCGACAGATTACTAGATCTGGGAAAGGAGACAGACATTATTTCTGATCTGCAGCAAGGCACCTGGCAAGCTAGGTGATAATATCCTTGGGGACAAGGTGGAGAAAGGTGGAAACAATATGCTAGAATATGATTAGGTGAATTAATTACTGATCAAATGTCTAAGCTCAAAGTGAGATGCTCAATCAAGTGACATTAAATTGTAGGTAACTTTTTTTTTTTGCTTTTTCTCCCCAAATCCCCCAAATACATAGTTGTATATTTTAGTTGGGGGTCCTTCTAGTTCTGGCATGTGGGACACCGCCTCAACACGGCCTTAGGAGCGGTGCCATGTCCACGCCCAGGATCCAAACTGGCGAAACCCTGGGCCGCCGAAGCAGAGCGCACGAACTTAACCATTTGGCCAGAGGCCCGGCCCATGTAGGCAGCTTCTTAGTGACATTTCTTCAGGGCTCTCTCTTCAACCTTTTTCTATATAACCCTTTATCAACAATGGAGATGAAAGGTAATTTACTGCATATGTAAATGATACAAAGCTGATGATCTTGCCCCTCCTTACTCCTCCAACCTCATCCTCTCACTCTCTCCTCTTGCTCATTCCACTCCAACCACACTGGCCTCCTCACTATTGCTCAAACACCCAAGCACACTCCTACCTCAGAGCCTTTGAATGTGCAGCATGCTTGCCCCCCGTGAAGGTTCATGACTCATTCATTTCCTTCAGGTCTCCGTTCAAAGGTCATGTCATTAGACCGGCCTTCCTCGACCTTCTGAACTAAACTAACATGCCCATGTGCCTGGTCCCCTTATCCTGCTTGATTTTTCTTCTTGGCATTCATCACCATCTGACAAATCATATGTTTATTTGTATGTTTCTTATCTGCATCCCTTCCTTTCACACTTTGAATGGAAGTTCTATGAGGATGGATAGGGAAAGTTTACTTTGTTCATTCTATATCCGCAATACCTAGAACAGAGTTTACCTCATAGTAGGCACTCAATAAATATTTTCAAAAGAGAAATTAATAAATATGAATAAGTATATGAATGAAAGACCCAAAATTCAAAAAGATCTTGACAGAGTAAACAGACCATAATTTAAAAGAGTACATTAATAGATATGACACATTTGAGGCTCTGATCTTATTAGATGAAAATTCCAAATGAACCAAAAGAAGGATAAAAAAGAGTAGCCTAATGATGCAAAAAAATGACTTGAGACACTACCCTTACACCTTTCACAAAAATTAACTGAAAATAGATCATAGACCTAAATGTAAAATAGAAAACTATAAAACTTCTAGAAAATAACACAGGAGAGGATGTAGGTGATCCTGGGTTTGGTGATGAGTTTTCAGATCACCAAAACCAAGATCCATGAGAAAAAAATTGGTAAGTTAGACTTCCTTAAAATTAAAAAAACTTCTGCTCTATGAAAAACACTGTTAAGAGAATGAAAAGATAGCTTTAAAAGACAGTGTAAGAGGGGGCCGCCTGGTGGTGCAGCAGTTAAGTTCCTGTGCTCCGCTGCAGCAGCCTAGGGTTCAACAGTTCAGATCCTGGGCGCAGACCTACGCACTGCTTATGAAGCCATGCTGTGGCAGGCATTCCACATATAAAGTAGAGGAAGATGGGCATGGATGTTAGCTCAGGGCCAAACGGCCTCAGCAAAAAAGAGGAGGATTGGCGACAGATGCTAGCTCAGGGCTAATAAAAAAAAAAAGACAGCGTAAGAGAAAATATTCGCAAAACATATATCTGATAAAGGACTTGTATTCAGAATATACAAGGAACTTTATAACTCAACAATAACAAAACAAACAGGCAACAACGCAATTAAAAGAGCAAAGATCTGAACAGACACCTCACAAAGGAGATATACAAATGGAAAATAAGCAAATGAAACAATGCTCAGGATTATATGTCATTAGAGAACTGCCCATTAAGACAACAAGAGACCACTACATACCTAATAAAATGGCTAAAACTCAAAACATTGACAACACCAAATGCTGGTAAGGATATGGAGCAATAGGAAATCTCCTTCATTGCTGGTGGGTATGCAAAATGGTACAGCCACTTTGGAAGGCAGTTTGCCAGTTTCTCACAAAGCTAAGCATACCCATACGATATAACAGAACAACTGCACTCCTAGGTATTTACCCAAATGAGTTGAAAAATTACGTCCACACAAAAACCTGCACAAGAATGTTTATAGCAGCTTTATGCATAATTGCCAAAATTGGAAGCAACCAAGATGTCCTTCAATAGGTAAATGGATAAACAAACTGTTGCACATCTACACAATGGAATATTATTCATTGATAAAAAGAAACGAGCTATCAATGCACAAAAATACCACTGAGGAGCCCAGGAGAGACCGGCACAAGATCAGCTATGAACACAGACTGCTGACCAATAGAATTATAAGCAGAAAAACAGTTGTCCAAGGCAGTTTGTAGTGATAATTAGTATACAGATAAATTTATCAACAATTACAGTAAATGTTAATGGATTAAATGGTCCAGTCAAAAGGCAAAAAAAATTGGATCTTTAAAATATCCTGTTTTCATGCCATTACCAATGATGCATCTAAAATACAAGAATACAAAAAGGCTGAAAGTAAAGAGATGTAAAAAGTATACCAGGCAAAAATTAACCAAAGTCAGCTAGTATAGTTACTAATAATATTAGATAAGATAGACTATGGTAGGATCTATGACAGAGTCAAAATGTGAGAAGAATGAAATAATTTGAAACTTGAGTGCATCTACTGACATGGTTTCAAAATATAAAATGCAAAAATGGACAAAACTACATAGAGAAGTAGACAAATCTACAATCAGATTGGGAGATTTCTAACACCTCTCTCTCTGAATAATCTATAGTTAAAACAGAAAAAAAAATCAGTAAGGACATAGAAGATTTGTGCCACACAATTAACAGATTTGACTTAAGGGATATATATAGAACACAGTACCCAATAACTGATAGATTTTCTTTTTTTTAGGCATACATGGAACATCTATGAAAACAAACCACATGGTAGGCCATAAAACAAGTCTCAATAAACGTTAAAATACTGGAATTATATAGACTACATCCTTTGACCATAACATAATTAAACAGGAAATTATTAACAAAAAGATTTGGAAAAACTGCAGATTTGGAAATTTTAAAACATACCTAAATAACTCATAGGCCAAACAAAAATCACGATGGAAATATTTAGAAATGAATCATAACGAAAATATAGATCAAAACTTTTAGTATGCAGCTAGAACAGTAGAATGAAATTTACAACTTTAAATAAACACACTAGGAAAAAAGGGTGAAAATTAATCAAATAAACATCCAAGTTAAAATGTCAAAAAAAGAAAAAAAGCAGAAAAAATATCCAAAGAAGGTAGAATGAAGGAAACAATAAAGACAGACAAGGAGTTAATGAAACAAACACAAATGAGAGGATCAACAAGCCAAAAAAACATTTCTTGGCAAGGATTAATTAAACTGATGCACCTCAAAAAAAAAATTGATGCACCTCTCACTAGACTATTGAGAGGAAAAAAAAAGGAGGGCACAAATAAACAATATTAAGTATGAAAATTAGATACTACAGATATTATAGAGATTTAAAAGTTAAAGAGGATAAAACGAACAATTGATGCCAATTAATTTGAAAGCTTAGATGAAATGAACAAATTCCTTTAAAAATTTACCTTACCAAAATTAGTTCAAGAAGAAATAGAACTTGAGTACTTCTAGAGCCATTAAGGAAATTTAATATAAAAAAAAATGTCCCCTCAAAGAAAGCTCCAGGCCCAGATGGTTTTACTCCTGAGTTCAACCAAACATTCAAAGAACAAATAATACCAGTCTTACATAACATTCTAGGATCCCTCATATGTAGAGTCTGTAACATGCATCACAGGTACTCAAATAAACGTTAATTTTCTTCCCCTTTCTCCCATCCCTGGAGGCAGACAACTGGAAGACCCCATCTCAGACAAGGTGGAGAAGAGAGTTCAACACTACATGGTAAATTGGACTAAATGACTTCTAATCTCTATGATTTAATGAAAGGGGGTAATATTAAAAATAGATAAACCATAGACTTACAAACATGTTAACAGAGTGATTTTCACCAAATACATGTACTTATGTATACACCACACACGTTACTTAAAAGTCAACAAAGCAGAGTCTTGAGGCATCTTCCGAAATAGCACATTTCCTTCTACCTTATTTTTGTCCCCTTTTCTTCTCACCTAAATCTTGCAAATTCTAAAGCTTTACCATTTAAAATTCCTCATCAGAGATAATTCCTCACCAGAGAGAAAATATTTGCCTGTCTATGGAACTACCAAGAAATTAAACTAATTTTTAACGTTCAAGAATTCTTACAGCTACAACAACTTTCATCTTCCAAAAGACAATGATTCCACATCCTATCTTTCAGATGAAAGGAATCACGTTCATGCCTCCATCTAATTCTATTCTGAAAACGAAAAGCTGACAATGCTTTGAAAAAACAAAATTGCTTTTATTAATTATCAGAACAAACACACAACATTGATTTCTCTGTTCTTGTCTTCTTAAGTGATTAAGTGACTTCTGCTAAGAAGTCAAGAGAAGAGGATATGTTGTAAGGAGTGGTAACCTGGATAAAATCAACACTCTGGAGCAGTTCTCACCTTAACAACAGTCACGTCCATGCCAGATAAGTGTAAAATCGGGGCAGCATTTTTTTCAAATAGAGTCCTGGCTTTGCTGTAGACAAAGGAAAAAAATACAAATATTTTAACAAAAGTTCTCAAGAGGAAGAAGAAAAATCCCAACCATCTTCTCTAGAATAGAATAAGAAACAGACTAAGGAGCACAGGTTTCCTTTATTTGTTCAAGGATAGGAAGTTTAACAACGAGTGATGAGTTTCTATGGATAGAAACGGAGACTCTTTCACGCTGGGCCTCCAGGAGTTACCCTTTGTCTAACACAACCAGCTCTTATCCATTTGGGATGCTTACAGTTCACAGTGGTTCCTCGAGACGAAGAATGTACACTAGATACGGCTCCATGCAGGCAACAGTGTTTGATTCCTTCAACACATATTTACTGAGCACCTACTCTGTGCTAGACACAGATTTAGGATCTGGATACAGTGGGACGAAGCAGATAAAAATACTTGTAACTTAAGTATAAGGCATTAAGTCCTCATGGAACTTATTTATATTCCAGTGGTGGAAGGAGAAGAATGTATTTACTACAACATTTTTCAGATGGCCTGAAGGAATGATTGAACCAAACAGATATTGCTTAATTCTAAGTCAATGGACACAACCTTTGGGGTAGAAATACATCATTTTTAACAATTTCAAATACTACGGGTATCTCTATCTCTTGACTTTTAACCTTGTAGTGAAATCCCTGGAGAAAGAGCAAAATTCTTTTCCATGAAGACAGAATTTCTGCTAGGAAAGGGAAAAGTTCAAAATTACCTAATGTAACTATTGGATACTCAGCAGCTTGTCCGACATTCCCAGGCACAGTCATGCCCTTCTCTGTGCTGCCCTATGACTCCACACACACCTCTGTTAGAAGCTTTCACATGGCACGATGATCGGTGATTTGTAAAATAGTCTTTGGGACTAGACCGGAAGTCTTGCAAAAACTGACACCAAATCTTATTGACCCTTGAATCCTGGCCTCTAGCATTATGTTTGCCACACTTAGAAGATACTCAATAAGTATCTGATGAATTAACGCACAAATGAATGAATGAATAAACTCACCCTAAACGCAGACGTGAATTCTGAGGAAAAGGAAATGACACAATTGTGATGTCTTGTAACAACAGAAATGATTAAACAGGCTTACAAGAGTTTGTGTGTTTTAAAAGTTTCATGCACATCATTCTGATAGTGACTCTTGTTCAATTTAGGTCAGGATTCAAAACAACAGCCTAGGAATCAAGGAACACAGAAGCTGCAAAAAGTCCCCACTGGCATAGTCTCAAAGTTGAATAAATGCTAACCATACAATCAGTTGACTTGTCTTTCACTCAAATATTTTCAACTATCACATCAGAAGACAACAAACAAAAACTAGTACTTTCAAAACAATCAATGCCAAACATCTAACATTTACATCCACATTTACTCAATCCTCTTTCAAAAAGATTTTTTTTTTTTTACCAGTGATACATGCTTTGACTTTCTTCAGAATACTTTATACTAGAAAGAGATGCAAAGGTAGATAATGAGGAGCATGTATAGTTAGAGATAGATCAAATTTAACATTCTTTAAACTAAAAAGAATAACCACCAATTAGCAAACAGAAGACAAAACATTTTTTATTGTGATTAAAGTAGAAATAGAGAAGCTTGGACAAATTTTCAGAAGAACCATTCAAAAGAATATCTCACACCAAGGGCCTACCTGAGCAGGTAATAAGCAAACTAAACAAATTTCCATACCTTTTCTATGGCTCTGAATGCTTATCAGAATAAACATGAAAGGCTAAATGGAAACGCCTCCTTCCCTGCTCACCATTTCTGGGGCTTAACTCAACAATAACGGGCTAAGCTAGTGACACTACAAACATTTCTCCTCCCAGGGTTGCTTTCATTACTAGATTGATAAGAAAGGATCACTTAGAAGTGGATCACATCTATCTCTGAGAAGTAAAACTCTGGAGAAGTCTCAGTCTGCTATATTAATCACTTCCAACCAATCTGTAAGCTCCTCCAAGTTAGCTGAAGATGTGAACATGTGGGCCTTTCTGTGATGTCATGGCTACAGAAAATCTCTAAAATGAAAGTGAAGACATTTTTTTTCCTTCTTCCATATAAAAAACTGAAAAACAAGTGTTACCAGTAAGAAATGCATTATTATTATATAATTAAGGGTGAGATAGCACCGGAGCTAAATAAAAACTTTAATACTTAGAGCAATTTCCAGGTTCACACACACACAAAAAATATTTACTCCTTAACATATTATTTATTTATGCTAAACACAGTTACCTTATTTCTTAAAGCTCTTATGTAGTTTTAAACCAGTACTACATAATGAAATAGCTACATGATAAATCATGAATTGTGTCAGGACAGAGCCAAAATGACAAAAATAGTCAATTAAATAGTGAAAGCTTTCAAAAAAGATGCTGGAGAGCTTCCGAGTGGTTGCTTCCTGGAAGAATGTGGGCATTCACCTTGTTAAAGGGGACAATGAATTTAGAAAAGAAAGACTTTCCTTAGCCTCACCTTTAGATAAAAATATTGTACTCTTATACAAGAATCCACCTTTAAAAATGCAAATACATTTACATGTAAAAATGTAAGCAGAACCTAAAACTGCTCTAAAAGTAGTTTATTAGTTTTTTTAAATGTACATATCTCTTAGAAGTAGGAACTCAAAATGAATGATTATAGCTTAAACAGCCATATATTTCTTCATTAGAATGAGCAAGTTACTAACTTACTAGGTCTCTAAAGGCATAGGGCTTAGAACAGTTAAATTATGGCAGGCAGGAGAGGTACAGGCACCTTTGGGAAGAGAGGGAGAGCAAAGTAGAGAATGTTCTCAACCTAGCCTATGGTTCAACAAAAACAGCAGCTTTATTTCTTTCATCCAGTGCTTACTATGAAATGGAAATAATGCTAACACTTCTTGGCATTATCTCATTTAATCCTAAAGGCATCTATTCCATATGGTAATTTTATAATGTGTGTGATATTACTTTTCCCATTTTACAGATGAATAAGCCGAGGATTTACGAAGTTAACTCTCACAGTATCATGGAGCAGCAAAGAGTATAAAGACCTGGTCCTTCAAACTCTGAAGCCCAGATTTCTCTGCTAGCTTCTGCCATAGGTCACCACTGACTATTCAGTTATCTTGGGTGTTTTGACTGTGTTATTAGGACCCGTCCATTTGTTGGTATTAAACAAGAATGATCAATAGGCATTATGACTGGTATGTTTATAGGGGAGGCAAGTGGTTCCAACAAAGCCAGGCAAATATGATTCAATTCGGCAGAGGACTGAAGCCAATTTAGACAATCTATAGGTAAATATCTTAAACTGCTGAATTACAAAGAAATAAGCCGTCACTATCTGTGAAACCACACTCACTGCCTCCCAAGAAATGGTGAGAGAAATTTATTTCAGAGCCCCTGTGGTTTACTTCAGACAATATTAACCTTATAACTTACAAGCTGGTCCAAACTATTCTTTTTGTGGTTGTTCTTGTTATCTTAACGTCTTCTGATTCAGATCTTATAGGATCCAATCTAATATGTATTTATTAATTTACTCATCCTCAGAAAAGACAAAAAGAATTTTTCTGGTCATTAGGGAGAAAATAAAAAGTATCAATCTTTTTTCAATTCTTACTATTTTTTTAAAATAACTAAAAAGTCTAAATGATTTATTCTAAAAGCCATCGAGGTCTTTTTATTCACCTTTCCAACTGATTTGCATCTAACTAATACTGTAAAAAAATTGTTTTGCTCACTGTAGTTTTTTAATATTCATAGACTTTTTTTTTTTTTGAGGAAGATTAGTCCTGAGCTAACTGCTGCCAATCCTCCTCTTTTTTTTCCGAGGAAGACTGGCCCTGAGCTAACATCCATACCCATCCTCCTCCACTTTATACGTGGGATGCCTACCACAGCATGGTGTGCCAAGCAGTGACATGTCCGCACCCGGGATCTGAACCGGCAAACCCCGGGCTGCCAAAGCGGAATGTACGCACTTAACCTCTGCGCCACCAGGCCAGCCCCCTGCAGACTTTATTTTTTAGAGCAGTTTTTAGGTACACAGTAAAAATGAGCAGAAAGCACAAAGAGGTCCCACATACCCCCTGCCCTGCTACACACACACACACACACACACACACACACACACACACACACACAGCCTCCCCCACTTTCAACATCCCACATCAGTGTGGTACATTTGTTACACTAAATGAATATGGACACATCATTACCAACTAAAGTCTCAACTATTCTTCACACCTTAATTCCTACAATTCCTCACATGACTGTTCCAGCCCAGCCAGAGCAGTTTACTGACTGTCCTATAACAGAGCAACAGACACAACTGGTCACTCCTGTCTCCAGGCCCCTGGCCCTGGGCCACTTCCTCAGTTGGGAAGATTGTGTGTTCTCCCTCTGCCTACCTTCAAGACCTAGGCTCACTCCTTTTGGAAAGAATGTTTCTGACCTCACAAGTCCACAGTGCTCGTGGCCATCTCCGAACATCTGGTAATAGACACGGCCTAATAATTTACATCATAGCAGCAGGAGTTGCTCCCAAGGAGGCAGATAAGACTTGTTTGAGAGTGTTAATTCTGGAATGATTATTAAACTTCAATTAGACAAGTTTGCTAAGCATCAGTTAGCTTTACAGTTATATCTCACTAACCATTATTTCTGCGTTACAAATGAATCTTATTGCTAGAAGAGAATGGAACCTAGTTCTTCCAATTCCATACAATCCAACCAGCTGCCTGATATTCTGTGATTTTTTTTCCCTTAGACAAACTGATTATGTAACAAATCACACACTGAACTACCCTTTGCAAGCTGCAGGATTGAGAAAGACGGTTGCCTTCTTCACTTGTGCATTGGGAGGGATGAGTTGATTGCCAAACACCTAAAAAGGAAAAAAGAAATGTTGTAACTAAATGTCCTTTTATCCAGTTATTGATCACATATATTCTTTCATTCTAAAAGAATTTACTTCCAGTAGATATGCTATTTACTCTGGGGAAAAAAAATATTATTTCATATTGACAATAACACCATAAACAACAACAAAAGTGTACCATTATTTATACAATAAGTAAGACAATAAGCTGAATTTTGTATTATAATAAAAGATCCTGCTTCGCCTACTAGAGGTGAGTAACTTTTCTTTTCTCTATAAACATGGCTAGGTTAATAGAAACACAGAGCCAATGAGGCCACAGCCCAGCAGAAGGGAAATTTAATCCATTTGTCTTCAGTTTTCAGAGTATAATCTTTTTCTCCTCTTTATTACTAAAGCTTACTCATAAAGAACCTTATGCTACCAATTAATTTTCATATCTTTATACATATAAAAATAAACCTAATACTCTGCCTCCTCTTCTTTGCAACCTTGTATAACTAAATAGCATCAACTGGCACAAGAAATGTCATTACTACTAACTAAGCACCTAGTATTTGCCACTTTCGCACACATTATTTTTAGTGCTCAAAAACCTAGGAGGTATTAAATATTCTCATTTTAATAGATTAGAAAATCAAGATTCAGAAAGATTAAGTCACTCA
Organism: Equus quagga; assembly: GCF_021613505.1. Lineage (NCBI taxonomy): Eukaryota > Metazoa > Chordata > Mammalia > Perissodactyla > Equidae > Equus > Equus quagga. Next base: position 118,883,640 of record NC_060274.1, on the reverse strand, counting down.
AAGTCACACAGTTAATAAATTACAAGCCTAAAATTTACATCTAACTCCAAAACCCAAACCTCTTCTACTCCATCAGCTCTAAAGAGCATACAATGGATGAGGCAGAATGAAGAGGCACAGAGGACTAGATGTGAGTCAAAATTGGAACTTTTGGGACCTATTGCTATATAACATATGGATGAGAGAAGATGATCAACAAAAAGAATGAGAGCAGGAAAGCACCAAAAAGGGCTAAATTTCAAGTCTTAGATGGTGGGGAGAAAGTCTGGGCCAAGAAGGCAGAATTCAAGTACAGAAGTACAAAGTAAAGAGAGGAGAAAAATGAAAGTTATAGCAAGATTTTTCTTAAATAACTGACTCTAAATCCACAATCTCCCTGACAGTCCCTTGGGGATCCTTTCTCTCCACTCTCTATTTCTTGCTTTAAAAAAATAAACTTGTTCCAAAGACTTGAGAAAGATATACTGTTTCTTTGTAAAAAGCTTCTGGTACATTATAAATTTCTACTCTGTTTTCACTCTTACTGAATTAGACCTTAACATTTTGCTGCCAAATCTCCAAATATTATAATTTGTTCTTTTTCCATCCATGCTATTTCTGGAATGTAGTCAGAAGTTATTTAATTAAGCAGGTTCTCTGGCCTACCAGGTTCCAGATCTACAGTTTCAGATTGTCCTCCTCATCCTGGTTCCTTAGTCTCTAGAATTCTTACCTACTTGCAACTCAAGTCTCATGTTTACAGTGGGTTAAGGAGTTTATGTAAGACTATAGTGAGTTCAGTTATGTGAGATTAAAAAAATCATATTCTTTCAAGAATTTAGGCTGTAAAGGGAAGGACAAAAACAGGAAAAGAAACTAAGGGAAGCTATAAGGATGAATTCACTTCCTTTCGTCACATGAAGAAGCTAAACGTGTGCTGGGAAGCGGAGAACTAGAACGCTGGGAAGAGGTACATATATGAGAGGGAGGACACAACTAGAGGAACATGGTCTCTGAAGAAGTAAGAGGAGATGGAACTTGGAACAGAGGTGGAGGCATTTACCTTAAATAAGAAAGAGAGGCCCCTAAAACCCCTCTTCCTTAAAGAGAGAAAGAAAGGCTTCTCCTCCCAAGAGAATTTTCCAGTTACCAATGGAAAATTAGCTTGGGGTGGAAATCACCTCAAATTTAATATTAAAGTTTATTTGAATTGATTTCCAAAACCACTTAGAGCCATATGAGATAAAACAAATAAAAAAGTAACAAATTCTTAAAACGCAGATTTACAGAGGAATTTATTAAGACTATTGTCATTGTCACCCAGGAAAAGATTTCAGAAACAAACATGAGGTTTGCCACCCTACTCTCCTACTAAACACATCATACCTTTGTCATTTTTTACTTCACATGTTTCTTTTTTGGTTATTTCTGATATTATAAGCTTAAATTATATATAACGAAAAGGCAACTCAGTCATGAAAATTCATCTGCAAGCTATAATGTACAAATCTGGAGGGGAAGGAAGAACAAAAATGTGACAAACTTGAAAGGATTCACAATTCAACTATAACTAACACACTCAGATGTATGAATATTTAAGTGCAGTATCATGGGACTGGGATAACAATGTACATGGTATGAATCAGTTGGGCTAAGGAGACAGGCTTTAAAAATATGAATCAACAGTTTTAAGAAGATTTGACTTTGAGCGGTAACACCTGCTCTGAACTGATATCTTTGGGGATTACTTGGATCGGGAATGATAATTTGGATTGGGGACAACCACAGCCACGAACAAATTCCCAGGGCTCCAACCAGTCCGCTTCTGTGTTCTTAGGACTAATCCAGAAGTAAACAAGTCGAAAAGGGTGGGCGTTAGCGCTGCTCTTCACCAGATGGTTAGCTTCCTCGAGTTCTATTCAGAGCTGGCTCTCAGCCTGATTCATCCGAATAGGAGAAAAAATAGCCAAACAGCACTGATGCAAGGCACTGTGCAGGACCCTGGACAAGCCTGAGTTTTCTGCACAATGGAGATAAGGTGGGTTTTAATTCTATCACAGTAAATGGCATTACCTGAGCTTCTTCACAGGCTGCTCTCCTTAGGAGGTTATCACTATTAAAGTAAACAAGAGAGAACGAATATTAGCTTTAATACGTAGGTTGAGATCCAAACAAATAAAATTTGTTTCCTTTTTTGAAAATATGTTTAACTCCTCCCTATAAAATACCAAAGTGAAAGTTTCTTAAAAATCTGTAGCAAATCATGGGCGTATTTGAAAAATATTTTCCCTGAATGAAATCCGGTGTTAAGTGTTTCCATATCATGGTAGGCAGAATAACACCCACTCCCTCTAAGATGGCCACAGCCTAATCCTCAGAACCTGAGATTATGTTACCTTACTTGACAAAAGGGATTTTACAGAGGTGATTAACGTAAAACGTGCTCATGTGTTTATGCCATTTATACCAAAGGAGTACTTTAAATGGCTAATTGCCGACCTGGCTCCAGAATTTTCTCCTCTTACGAGTCAAATCTAACACATGTTGCTAGCACTGCTAAGATCATGATTTCAACTTGGTTAACAACAGTTAAGAGAACTAATACCCAGAAAGGATGAGCAATACACAATTTATAGCAAAGAATTAAAAGGAGAAAAGGGTTATTTCACTTAAATTCTCTTTCTAGACCTTTTTCATAACATCGAAGACCTTGAATTTTGCATTTTTACAGTAATTCAAATCTAATTTTGATATTTAAGGTTGAACTAAAAGAAATCAAACAACCTTTTGCTTTTTGCCATAGTTGCAGTCAAAGGCTGCTCAATGATTTTCTTCCACAGCCAGGCTGGAGAACAACCCCTAGATTTCACAGAGCAGTCAGCTTCAGTAAGAAAGCACTATCCAAGGGGAAGCACCAGTGCTGCCCATCTGAAACCTCAGACAACGTTCCATTAAAATAATGACGCCAGTACCTCAAAAGCACATGCTGTCCTATAACAAAGATTTTAGCAGGACCAACCCCTTGTGAAGTCTGGCCCACAAGCTGCCTTTACTGCCAGGGTCAGTCCCCCCTTGTTTGAGCGACACTGCACCACTATGACCCTGTTGCAAAAGGGAGCTGTACAAGCTTCTCTCCCCTCCCCCACCCAAGAGTCACAAATATTCATGTTTTGCTCTTCTCCCACATGTCTCTCCATCAATTGCTCTCAGTGAATCATATCAACAAATATGTGTATATATATATACACACACACACACAAGATGAGGTAAACTGAGGACACAAACTAGTAAAATATTTAAAAATAATTAACACGTCAATAACCCTTTATAGTTGACTTGATTACCTCACAGTCATGACCTTCTATACAATGATGAAGTAAAATACTGAATCTTCAGTAATCACTGGATCACGAAACAAAACTAGGTTCCTTGTAGTAATCTGGGCATTGTCACTGGATCCCCGGTACTGGGCTAATCCTCAATCCAGCTTCCACACTACCCTGAGGGTACCGCTTCCAGCCTCACATGACTGTGCTCCTCCAAACTCACTTGCTTTAATTTTTTTTCCTAGTAGATGAAATAACCTGTGTCTCCGATCTCTTATCCTACGAACCCAGCCTGTGGAGCCTCCTTTGGGTCATGAGTAGACACCATCTTCCTTACTGCATTTCAGCCACACTGATTCCTATGGACCCAGCTGAAAAGAGAATAGCCCCAACTATATAGAAGAATATGGGTATTCTTGGATCATTTTTTCCTAAATTCTTTTTTGCTAGAAGTAAAATTTTGATGGTTAACTTGTGATTAAGTACATCATTAAAGAGCTCAGCTCTCTTGAGCTTACTAATCCTGCTTGATTCATCAGAGTGCTATTCAAAATCAAAAGATTTCTTGATAGTTAATTCCTTGGATCTTAACGTACCAAATGGAATATGCTGTCAACGCCACCTATGAGAAAGCCAGACTATGTACCAATTTAGATACTACAAAAGAAAATCTCATGATAATCACACTTAATTTTTTTAAATATCAAAAATGCTATTAATCATCTTGATCTTGCTCTCTGAACCAAGCCATTTCTAAAAATCAAACATGTCCTCAAAAAAAAGGATTGCTCCCATTGATATATTCTAATAGTCTAGAGCAAGCTCTGAAAACTATTTCAAAAAAGAAATTCCAAAAAATGTTTCAGTAATGGCAGCATTATTTCTTATAATTTCTCATTCGCTTATTGGAGTAAGAGAAAAAATAGCTTAAATTTCATAGAGCAACTACCATGTGCCAGACACTATGGCAGCTGTTTTCATAAACCTTTAAACTTTTTAACACCTTGCAAGGCAGGCATTATATTCTCATTTTACAGATGAGGAAGTTGAGGCTCAGAGAAGGAAACTGACTTGCCAAGGTCACTAAGTGGGTGAGCTGGAATTCAAACCCATGCCAACCCGACACTAAAGCAAATGCTTTAATGCTTTTTCTTCCTAACTGCAGACAATACTGAATGGGCAATACTCATGCAGATGTATGCTTTACAGCACACTTATTAAATTAATCACAAATTCCTAGTCTCTTCTAATATAACTTTCTTCTTTTTATTTTTTATTTTATTTTTTTAAGATTTTATTTTTCCTTTTTCTCCCAAAGCCCCCCAGTACATGGTTGTGTATTTTTAGTTGTGGGTCCTTCTAGTTGTGGCGTGTGGGACGCCGCCCCATCATGGCTTGACGAGTGGTGCCATGTTCGCGCCCAGGATCCAAACTGGCAAAACCCTGGGCCGCCAAAGCAGAGCACGCGAACTTAACCACTCGGCCACAGGGCCGGCCCCCTAATATAACTTTTAAAATTTACCTTCACATAATGTTTTTATAAGTTCAGGTGCGAAAAGCTCCCAAAAGTAGTTGGTGAAACAAACTCTTTTAACACAAAATGTCAGGTATGGTACAATGAACAAGATTTGGTCCTGACCCGAAGCTGCTTAGGATCAAGAGGCAAAGAACAGCTCCTGGTAAATATCGGTGATATAGTAAAAGACGTGTCTCTAGATAAACAGTATGCCAGGCACTGTGCTACGTGTCTGGGATATACTGGGAACCTCATGAGGTTCACAGTTTAGAAGGGAAGAAACACGATTCAACAGGCAATCATCATATGATTTGACTTTCACGTGCTCCCTAAAACAGGCACAAAATAGGGTATCTAACCTAGCCTCAAGGGAATTAGAGAAGGCTTTTTTACCAGAAGTGACAGTGAAGTTGAGATCTAGGGGATTATAAATAAAAAGTAGCCAGGAAAAAATAGGGAGGAGAATGTAGGCAAAGGAAACAGCATGTTAAAAGCCTCAAGTGCTAGAACATGACCAAGATAGGAAACGGCAAGTAGCTCAGGACAGCTGGAGGCAGCATGCCATGGTGGGGAGCAGCGAAAGAGGAGGCTCAGGAGTGAGGTACAGGCCAGATCACCAAGGGCCTTTTAAGCTATTTAAGGAATGTGGATTTTATCCTATGGGCCATAAGAAGCCATTACGGGGTTTTAAGAAGAGAAGTGATGTGATCAGATTTACACTGTAGAAAGATCATTCCGCTTGCAGTGTGAAGAAGGCAAAGGTCAAAGGGAAGCCTGAATCCAGGGACACCAGGAGGCTCTTCAGGAATACAGGTCACTGAGGATGACAACTGGAACCAAGATGGTGCAATGCGGACTGAGAGGACATATTCAGCAGACATTTAGGAGGTAAACTTAGCGGCTGGCTTGTGGGGATTAAAGGGAAGGGAGGGGTCAAAGATGGTGCCCACATTTCTGCCCTGAGCCATCCAGCGGAAGGTGCTACCATTCACAGAGATGGAATGCAGCAGAAAGTACAGGTTTAGGAGGGAGGAAGCTGCGTTTAGTTTTGGATGTGTCGATCTGAGATAGTAGTGAGAGTCCAGGTGGAAGTGTCCAGGGTGCAGCTGGAAACACGTGTCTGGAATTCCAGACAGTGATCTTGACTAAAGATAAATGGTAACAGACGGGATGCGAATGGATAAGATTACCTATATGAGCAGGTGAGAAGTAGAAGCAGCAGGAAGAGACACCATGAGCACTGGGACAGTTGACAGGGAACACCAAATCAATCTCAAGTAAAGTGAGACTGCACCCCATTTGAAAGCCAAAGGAAAGATGTGGTGGATAGAGGAAAAATGTTCTCTCCCATAGTGCCCTTGATACTGCCTCTATTCTTGGCAAACTGTCTGTTTTGCTGTTCCTAAAAGACACAATGAACTTTACCCCTCCAAGGATCTGATCATTTTATCCCCTTTCACCTTAAAAAAACAGAAGGCCAAACACAATACCATCCACCCCCTTACTCCACCACACACAAAACCGTCTTATCTTTCTTGTCTTATCTTTCTTCCTTGATTATAAATATCTGGAAGTCACAGATAATTCACCCTTTTCTCTTCCACAGCACACAGCACAGACTCAAGCAGATGAAAGGTACTAAATAAATACCTGTTTAATAAATAAGTGACAAATGTTTGAACAGGAGAGATTGACTCACTGTGCTCAGGCAGGCAGACTTTGTGCTGTAGGAAAAACTTAAGGTTATTCTCCGTATGAGTATTCGGCATTCTTAAACCAACAGATCATCTGGGATGGTTCTTCAGTGTGATTATCACCAAAGGGCAAGAGGAGGGATCACTGTGATGCAGTACTGGAGAAAACGACAAACTTAGCGCAGTCGTGGGCACTTTACCAGATCAAGAAGAGCCAAGGGTCTGTGTGTGTGTGTTTGGGGGAGGGTAATGGTCTAGTATCCTCTAGAAAGACTAAGTGAGGAATTCTTTTCGGTAAACCAGGAAGCATCACAAGAATTGCTCCAGTGGCTGAGTCTGCTATCAGAGAAATTCCAGATTGCCAATGTGTCAAGAATCTGAATGTGAACTGAAGACCCTGTTATCAAAAAAAACAAAACAAGTACCGTACATAAATTCAAAGCCCATGCTCCTTCTACTACATCATGCTGTCTCCTGAGAGAACTGAAGTTTAAGGCAATTTAAAAGAGGTGCTACAAAATGTAGTCATATTAGAAAGGGTCCCTGAAGATCTGCTCAGTACTAAAATGCAGGTTCTTTCACAGAAAAAATTAGAAGCTTCTGGATTAGAAAATGAAAAAATCTGCTGATGTCACTCTGCCGGAGGCTTTAAAAGAATATGAACATGCCTGCTACCACAGGAAACGGGATGCTCTCAATTTATTGTGAGTCATAAACGTTGTATTTATTACTTTAGGACTGCAAAATAAGATAAGTTGTTACTTCAATAACAACTTTACATGAAGAGAAAAATCACATTGATCCATCCTATTTCCCAAAAAAGACATTTCCCACTATAGTCTAGAGGCAAATTGTACAGCAATTTCTACCACCAGTTTTTCCCTTGGTGCATGCAAACATAGTTTTTGCTTTACACAAAACAGATTTCAAGTTTAGATGCTCATAACAACTACTTCAACTTACCCAAGCTTTCCAGAACAATTAATCATTCTATTGCCAGTGGCAGTGCCCACTGGTTGTCCATGTAACAGCAGGGATGGAGTGGAAATAGAAGCAAAGATGAAAATGAACCTCAGAGAAGTGGTTCTCTCATGCGCAGAATGGGAGAGCTTTTTCAAACTACACATCGCCCTGCCAATACCCTCAACTCCCCACCCAAACAGATAATGGCAGCTGCAGCGAGCCTTGGTCATACATGGGAATTCAGACCATTTCTGCCCAAGACAAAGACATGCGACTGAGCAGGAGGGAATGCAGCCCCCTGAGGAAGAATGCTTGATCTTCCAGACCTAAAGAATGTTCACCTGGATAGAAGAAAGTGGGTAGTGTGATAGGTTAGAAACTCCAAGAGAACAATGAAAATGTTAATGATTTTTATAAGGATTTTAGGGCCTTTTGATCTGGTCTTTCCAATTAGCCAAAGGATGACAAGTTTTCTTGTTCTCCAGACCTCCCCATGATGTGCTACCTGCTACTTAAGAAATTTTATCTTCTTATCTCCCAAGTACAATGATATAAAGAAGTTCTCTAATGTTATAAAATTATAAAGGGTCAGGAAGAAATTCTATTGGTAACCATATATTAAGTGGTGACTATCTTCATTTCATTTCAGTGCATAAAAGAGGACAGAAAAGGAGCCACACAGGCAATTACTGCCATTAAAACTCCATCCTCTGTGTTGCTGATGGGGAAAAGTTTAGCAAAAGAAAAACAAAGTTCAAGTCTACTACCAAATGTAAAGGATAAGTGTATGGCACCGCTTCCTTCTGGCCTAGTAAAGTATTCCAGACTTGCGTTCAAGAATTCTGAGGTCAAATAGTACCTCTGGAAGGATTTCCTTACTTGGTGGTAACATATTTAACAATGCAAGGATCAACACTTTTAATAATAATATAAAGCAAGCCAAGAGCACTTTCCCAAGACTATTTGCTAAGAAGTGAAGGAAGAGAGAGAGGGAGGAAGGAGAAAGGGGGGAAGGAAGGAATTCCAGAGTTAGCAAGAATGAACAATTCAGCACTGAAATTAAAAATCTAGTGAAAATAGCTACACTGAGGAACGAGCCAGTACAAAAAGGTTGCAGTATCTCATGAATCAATAAAGTCAATCCTCCCAGCAGGCCTTTGCCAAAATATGTTCTACCCCATTTAACACAGAAGATGGGTGATTTACCCCAGAGATGAAAATTTACCCACTATTTAACCAAAGCTTCCTGAAGATTTACAGCAATTTTCAGGTCTACAATCCCTGTTTTTACTATCTTTGTTTATTTCTTTGTCAAAGTCTAAAAGCCCTACAGCAGCCAGGCAAATAAAATGCCTTTATCAAAGGCATCCCAGCCTAAATTCTGTTTCCAAATAATCTAAATTTTAAGGTTGGATGAGTTCTTAGAATTTATCTAGCCCAATGCTTTTCAATCTCTCCCCACACACCCTGATCCCCATCAACCAAATGATGTAACAATATTCCATTAGTAACAAAGTTCACTATAGTGATTTGGGCAAAGAGATGCCACACACATAGCATATGTAGTTCCAACCCCACGTCTCTAAGCCCCAAGTGATTCTGGTACGTTCACTTAAGCATGGTACTCTTCCACAATGCCATCTCCTTTGAGCTCCTGAAAAGTAACTAATTGATCTAGTCTGAGAAAACTTTCTGCCTGTGGATTAGCCCACCGTTAGTCAGAAGTTACTAAAACTTGAACTAGCACTAGAACTTGAGTCTTCTGTTTCTCAACATGGCATTTCTCCTCTCAATACGCTATCTCTGTTTTGTTCTCTAAGGGCATCCTCAAATGACACTGTGATCAATAAAGCTCTGTCCACTGTTTAATCATACACACAGGCAAATGCCACCACTTATGGTCACCTCAATGCATGATCTACCACTACAGTGACATACTTTTTTCTTTCTTGCAAATGGGCTTATTAGGACAAAGCCCAACTAAATCTCACCCTGCTCTTAATTCTGATTCAAGAACACTTACTGGCCAGACACAGAGCCCGTCTCTGTCCCCAGTGGGAAGGCCCCACCTACAGCAATAGCCTCGGCGGCAGTGAAGCTCCGGGTGGGCGCCTATTCTTTCTCATTCCCTGAAGTACAGAAATCCAAAAACCTCCTTCTCCCAATCTTCTCAGCTGGCAGCCATTGTAGTCTACACTTCTGTGTAAGTGCTTCGGTGGGACAAGCCACTACTTGTAGATATTTCAGGTACCTTCTAATTTCTCAGCTTTTCTCTACACAATTTGTTCCTCCTCCACTTCAGGATAGGAAACGACTTAATAAAAATAGCATCACCTGACAGGTCCTCTCACATAACTACGCTAGTCATTCTGGTCTGTTCTATGGAACTTCTCACCAAGCAGAGAGATGGAAATGGGTTCTGCAGTTTATTCCCTCATTCTATTGACAAGAGAAATGAAAATGGGGGAAGCCTTTATCTTCATATCTCACTCTTTTTCTCCTTTTAGAACATGAAATTACTCTATTTTCACCCTCTTATTCTAGCCTCAGCTTTCCACTAATATCAGTTTCTGTTCCTCCTCCGCTGTCCTAATACCCACAGGAGCTGAGATCTGTGGACTGTCCCAGGCTGGCTGCTGTTCATGCCCAAGTCCAGAACGTACCCCCATCAGGTAATGCTTTGGCTGCCACTAAAGGGCATCAATGCTTGAGCTGCTACCACCAGCCACTTTTTTAATGATTTCTACCCGTACCTAATTCTCATAAGTATTCTACAGACATTCATTTACTTCTTCAACTCTCTGCTCTTTTTTCTATCCATTCATTTCCACCCAACAACCCAATTTAAACATTCTATGCCAAATACTTTTCTTCCACATACTGTATAACATTAACTTCACTAGGCAACCAAAATACTAGTTCTTTCTGTTCTACCAACCATTACACATTTGCATATACAATTACAAACAAACATATATTGAGTATCAATTATAGACAAGGTACTTGAATCTATTTACATAGAAAAAGAGAAGACAGAAAACAGATTACACAGAGATTATGACAGCTATTCAAGAAGAAAGGGTAGGAAGAGACAGTCCCTTCCTATCTCCGTCCTGCCCAACAAGTTGGTCTCTATAAATAGCATACATAAAGTGGCATTTACTTTGGGCTCCAGGATACAGGGAAGATCTGGACAATTTCTGACCTATACACTCATAAATTAGTAGCTACTACTGCCATACGTGTGCTGTTTTGCAACACGAAATATTCGAGATGTCAGTTAGTACCTAAAGAGGGGTTAGTTGTGGTATCAGCTATGATTATTCTCTCTGCAATGCTCAGAGCAGCTAAAACCACCAATATAAATATCCCTAAAAATTATGTAAAATCAATAAAACAAAATATAACTTAAATATACCTCCTGCCCTTCCATCTCAGTCCCCCCACCCTGCCAATAAACACATGGGGAGGAAGAAAATAAATACTACTAATTTTTTTAAAAAAAGAAATCTGTTCTCTACATAATCTGACAAAAGAGTTGAAAGGAAAAGGAATATAATTAAACTTCACTGCACTTAAAAAAAAGAAAAAGGTTCCCTTATTCCCTATCAAATATGGGCTGACAGGCACGTTATTTAATTGCCCATAAATGAGCTTCTTTAAATAGCACCTATTAATACCCCAATTTTCAGCATTACCCTGTGCAGAGAGAGAGAGAGAGAGAGAGAGAGAGAGAGGAACCTTGAAATGCTTAAAAAGCAAAACAAACTGCTTTCTTAGGACTGCAATCTGGAACAGGGAAAAGCCCTCATCACCTTCCGCTGCTGCGGACCCAGCCAGGCCCCAGACCCCTGACATCAAAGCTAATCTAAGCTGATGTCAAGGTCCAACATCTGCTCACCCAGAACCCAGAGATGCTGAAAAGTGAAGCACAAGACGCTACTGCAACATAATCTGCACCAAAAGAAAAAAGACAGGTCTAGTCACGTGTGGCTTATGCACAATTTACCCTTGGAATCTAACACATGTCCCCCTGGATATCCTGTCAGGGTCTCAAACTCAACATATCTAAAAGGGAATATAATGCCTGCTCCTTAAACTAACTCTCCCTGGCAACTTTCCTCTTTCTGTATCACCAATTTTCCTAGTCCTGAAGCCAAAAAATGATTTCTCCTACCTTCTCCTTCAGCCAAATGCCCCATCAGTTGCCCCGTAATAATAACACTTACCGAGGGGGAATGATGAGGCAGCACAGTACCAGGCTTGACATGCATCGTCTCCTTTACTCCTTACAACTAACCTGGTAAACAGATCTCATTTTCCCCATTACCCCAGTAAGGAAACTGAGGCACAGACGTTATGTTGATTAAGTAACTTGATAAAGGTCACTAGCTAATAAGAAGCAACATCCAAACCAAAAGTCTGCTGCCTACAGCGACAAATGCTCAGGTATATAATTCACACCATCACGACCTCATATCCGCCCTCTGACCTTTCCACTCCTAATGCCACACACTGGTTCTGGCCTTTCTGACCTTCCACGTGAACTACTGAAATGCCCTCTTGGCCTGCACAGCTCTCTCCTTCCAATGTCTCTTGCACGGGGGTGCCGAATTAAACTTCCGGAGTGCCACTTCGTTCATGAGAACAAACATTCTGCTCTCCGTAAACATCTTCACTGAGCCTTCACTGCTCACCAAATACTACAAACTGCCTAAAGCCAAAGACTTCCATAATCTGCCCTTTTCCCCCATTCTACTGAAAAAACGCAACTCTAGTGAAGTCATATTCTTTGCTGATCCCCCAAAATACACTGTGTATTTCCATCTTCTGCCTAGACTCAAGTCATTAATATCACCTGGAACACCGTCCGATTCACTCTGCAAGGCCCAAATAAAAAGACATCTTTGTTATGATGTTTTCTCTGATAAGGAAAGAAAAGCCAAAAGACGAGGAAAAGAAGCGCTATTTCTGTTGAGAGCTTTCTTTTTGCCGGCACTTTTCTAAGAAATTCTGCACGACAACCAATGAGATGGGTACTCTATGATCTCCAGTTTACAGACAGAAAACAGAAGCGCAGGGAGGTTAATTAACTACCTTATCTAGGGCCCCACAGCTGGTAAGTGTAAAGTCGACATTCAGAGCCACATAGCCGCTCCTCCTCTTAACCATGTTGCTCTAGTGAACTCTCAGATGTTGTGATCCTTAACTTTCTAACAGGTGGATCGGGCTCCTCACATCTGAATCCACTGATCAATCTCAATATCCCCTAAAGCAAGACAACCAGACACCATGAACTTCCTGATGTGATACAGTAAGAAGTCCATAACATGCCTATGAAGGATTCTTGCCAAAAAATTAAACCTGACTCTAATTATGCCTCCAGAGCAGTGCTTCTCAAACTTTACTGTGCACACTAATCCCCTGGGAAGCTGGTGAAAATGCAGCTTCTGACTCAGCAGGTCTGGGATGCGGCCCAAGATTCTGCATTTCTAACAAACTCCCAGGAGTGACCTGTGCTTCTGGACCGCAGTTCACACTTGAACAGCAAAGTTCTAGAATCTGGATCTAATCACCAGATTACAAGACACAGGCGCGCGAAAGGAACAGAATAAACAACTCATGGACAGGACCAGAATGAGGGGAGTGAGGCCCTGCCTCAAGTGCAAAATGTAAGGTAGTGCTAAACAACACAGTAATGCAGACAAATACTTTAAAAAACCAAAATGAATGCAAAAAATGCATGATGAACACAATACTACAATTTTAAATAAAGACACACTCTTATTACTGATTTTTCTTTCTGCCTCAGGCTCCAATATGGCTCTGCACAGCACTGAACCCTATAACGAAGTTATCTGCCAAATCTGGACTATGAAAAATTCTACAGGGCAAGTGAGACCGGCCTGGTTTCTAAAATAAATAAACACCATAAAAAAGAGGAAGGCATTATAGTTTATGAGGCTTAAGAGACAGACAGTAAATGCAGTGTATAAAACTTGCTTTGATATTGATTTGAACAAAACTATAAAACAGAGAATTTGGGGACAATAGGTGAAATATGAACACAGACTAGATATTCAATGACATGAGAGATTTTTAACTTTGTTAGGTTCATGATGGTGCCACTGTAATTTTTTTTAAGTCCCTACTTATTAAAGATAAGGTACCAAAGTATTTATGGGTAAAACCATATGAGATATAATATCTGGGATTTGCTTTAAAATATTCCAGAAGAAAAAAAGGAAAGGAGAAAGATGAAATGAGATTAGTAAAATGTTCATATTTGTTGAAACTGGGTTATAGTACATAGGGATTCACTATGCTATTTTAATTTTAATCTTTTTCCTTAGGCACCCTTAACATTTACTTTGTGCCACTCAAACTGGACATAGCACAGTGTCTTATACATCTATAGTAAAAGTAGCTGCTCTTAATATGTGCCAGGAGCTGTGATTATATCATTTAAGTGTCACAATAATGTTGTGAGTTATTGTATGAATGAATAAAAGTGAAGTTTATAGCAAGCTGGAATAACTTGCCCAAAGTCACACATCCAGCACGTCACAAAGGCAAGGCTCAAACCCAGATCCCACTGACTGGAAGCCCAAGTCTGAAGCACTACACTGTAACATCAACCTAATGCCATACAGACTTATGGCATGACACAACCTCAGCTTATCGTTCTTCATTCGTCACTTCTCCCATGCCACCTAAGACACAGGAGCCATGAGAGAGATTACAATGAGGGCTACCTGGTTTTGAATCATGGCTCTGACTCTTACTAGCTGCGTGACCTTGCACAAATTACTAAATCTTGCTGTCCCTCAGTTTCTGTATGAGGTGAGATTAATTTCTATTAATTTCACACTAGTATGAGATTGATAACCAACTCATAAACTTGTTAGGAAGGCAAAAGGAATTTAATAAATGTAAAGTACTTAGAATCGTGTCTGGCACATGACAAGAACAGATTGTTAGCTATTATTAATTATTACTAAGGTCTCAATAAAATTGAATGACACTGAACACATCCCTCAGGCCAAGTCATAACCATTTATTTTTACCTCTTCTAAGCAATTGTTTTTGACTCCAGAATTTGAAAGGTAGGTTCCTATCAATGCTCATGAAAGCCAACGGATAGTAACCAAGATTAATGTTCCCATGTGGGAAAAAACTCCAATCTTAATAAAAACCTAGGGACACACAGCCTACGACCACTGCTATAGTGTCACATTGGCTTTACACGTTTAATGTAGAGGGATTGACAGTGTTTATAGGATTTAAAAACCTCCAAGAAGGTACCAGAAATTCTGGCTAAGCTGAGAAGCTAGATGCTCCACAGAAATAAATAGGAGGGAGTCCCGGGTCACACGCCAAGATGGGTGGCAGAATTGGTGCCAAAAGCACTGAGCCAAAGGAGTAAGCTGAGAACCAGAAGCCTGAACCAAGCAGGAGCAGAGCCATTGTTAACTGCTGAGCCAAGAGGGTTAGTTGAGAAGCTGTGCCAAGGCTCCCCAGCCAAAATCATGGGGAGAGAGACCAGAGCCAGGATGAGCAAGCACAAAGTCCCCCCTGATGAAAGGAGCAATCTGAGCGCAAATCAGGTGGACAATGGTTCAGACATGGCTTGCTGGTTTTAACTGCTCGTGCCCTGCCTCTGTTGTGGCTATGTCTGTCAATCTTAAACTACGCTTTTCCAAGCTTGTTACACATGGAAGTTGAGATAAATAAAAAGCTCAGATCTTATTAGACTACCTGGCAGATCCTAGTCTTCCTTCCCCACTGGCTGTCTCTTGAATTGCTTCTTACCCAAGGACCAGCAGCACTTCATTTTTAACTCCCATAGTACTGAGTATTTATTATATCAAATTTACTCGCAATTACTAGCATTTATGGAACCCTTATATCTATCAGGCACTACTGTTAAGAGCTTTGCAGTTATCTCATTTAATCCTTCAATGGTCCAGTGAGGTCCTGTACAGATGAACCTAAGGCTCAGAGAGCCCAAGGTCACACTGCTGGAAGTGTCAGTTCCGTCTGACTCCAGACACAACTTTTATACTACACTGCCTCCTTCCTCTCACTACTTTTTATTAGCAGACTCTTTGCTAAAAGGCCTAGGAATGAGTGAGAAACTACTGCAGGTAACCGCTGACATGATGAACTGAACAACCTGGAACATAACCTCCCCCAGAGAACGCAGACGCTTGGGAAGAGCAGTTGAGGAGGAATGAGCAATACTTAAATTCTCTTTACTTTCAGCAAACAGGGTCATTTCCTCTTCTTCAATTGCTCTTACCCAGTCCTGAGAGTCGTGCCTGCTGTTCCCATCAACTACCGCAACCTGCTGTGGGGGAAATTACGCAGAGGGAAAACATCACAGGTTTTTTTCCTTGAAACTTAGGGGAAGGGAGAAAAAAGGCAGAGGAATCCCCAATGGAGAAGAAAACCTATAAATACAGTAACAATGGAATAAAGCCTGCAAATAAATAATACCTGTGTCAAAAGACAAATTAAAGGCAGCAAACAAAAATGGGTCAGATAAAAATAAATTAATATATGCAATTTTTTCTAAATCTATTGCAAAAACACCTTTTTTCCTTAAAGGTAAACTACAGTTTATTAAATCATGATCGTTATTAAAATCTTAAAATCAACATTAAAACACAGCCAACTATTATTACTGGCAGGTGAATCCTGTATCAAGACATACCATCTTCCTTCCAAAGAAAAGAAAAAAGTCAAATATATTTAATAAAACAATTTTCTTGCTGTTTAAAATGAGAAATGTAAAATATGTTCACTAGTCTCAGAAATCAAGAACAAGGAACTTGAAATTCTCTATAAAATAATAATAATTATTATATGCTTATCTCCTAGACTACTACTCAGCAATAAAAAGGAATGAACTACAGATAAATACAATACAGATGACTCTCAAAGCCATTATGCCGAGATAAAGAAGCCTTACAGAAAAGAATACATATTATATGATTCCATTTATATACAGTTCTAGAAGTGAAAAAGAATGAATATATAGTGGGGAAAAATTTCAGAACAATGGCTGCCTCAGGGTGTGGGGACAGGGATTGACCATGAAGGGTCATGAGGAAAACATGTGGAGTGATGGCAACGTTCTGTATCTCACTAGAAATCTGGGTTATACAAGTGTACGCATCTAAAAAAACTCAGCAAATGTATACTTAAGATTTGTGTGTAAATTTTATAATAAAGGAAAAAACACCATAAGCAAATATTGAACTCTAATTACTGATATGCATGTTCAGGCATTTACATGGAAGTACACTGATGTCTACAAATTACTCTGAAATGCAATCCAAAAGGAAGACTAAGAGAAGGATGGACAGATGGACAAATATGTGATAGAGCAAACATAGTAAAATCTAGAATCCAGGTAGTAGACAGACAAGTGCTTACTGTATAATTCTTTCAACTTTGCCATATGTTTGAAAATTTTCATAGAATGTAGGGAAAAATACCTTCATCTATATATGACAAACAGATAAGGAGGCTGAAAAAGGGAGAAAAACTAAAAGGCAGAGTGAAAGGGAAAGAACAGTGAGTAAAGGGAGAACACGAGACAGGGAGTCAGGCAAACATATAAACAAAGGCAGAGGCCGAGGAGCAGCGAGAGCAGGTAGGAGCAGCCAAGGAGGCGCAGGAGGCTCTGAAATGAGTGTCTTGGTCCCTGGGCAATGTGTTCAGTTTTCAACACTAATCTATACTGAATGCTAATAAATGTATTCCATCTATTTAATAGGGGAGCTTTATTCTTTTTTTTTTTTTTTGAGGAAGATTAGCCCTGAGCTAACTACTGCCAGTCCTCCTCTTTTTGCTGAGAAAGCCTGGCCCTGAGCTAACATCGTACCCGTCTTCCTCTACTTATATGTGGGACGCCTACCACAGCATGGCATGCCAAGAGGTGCCATGTCTGCACCAAGGATCCGAACCAGCGAACCCCGGGCCGCCGAGAGGCGGAACGTACAAACTTAACCACTGCGCCACTGTGCCGGCCCGGGGGCCTTTATTCTATCTGAGCAGTTAAAAATGCAACGGCAACACAATACGATAGTTCTAATAAAGCTATACAGAAGGCATTTAAAAGGTAATGTCATTAATAAATGCAGCAGAATATATACATTGAAGTGAGCACTGCTCTTCAAACTTGTCACCAGCAAAGTACATGGGGTTTAGAGCATGATTAACCTGGGTCCAAATCCCAATTTCACCAATAAGTATCCTATGACTTTAGCAAGTTACTAATTTCTCTGAGCCTCCATTTCCTTATCTATGATACAGAAATATTACCTCTCTCATAGGGCTATTTTGAGGACTAAATGAGACCATGTACATTGAAACAACTGGCCCAGCACCAGGTATGGAGTAATCATTCCATATATGTTGTTTCTTATTATTATTCTACTAATGCCACCATTGCTTAACATGGTTTTATGACACATTTTTTTGAGTAACTGGCCAAGCGAAAAAGAGTAACTTGTTCCAGGTGGAGGGAGGAACACACGCAAAGGGACAGAGAGGGACAACAGAAAACAGGCCTCCTTCTCAGGACCAGTGGAACGCAGAGGTTGAGTTTAAGGGTTATGGAGGGAGGGTGAGAAGGGATCAGAAAAAGCCTGGAGAGGAAGACAAGCGCAGAACCATGAAGGGCCTTTTATGCCATGCTAAGGAACTGGGTATTGGAGAGCCATTTACAGGCTCTCAGTAGACAAGTGACATGATCAGAGCTGTATTTTAGAACGAATATTTGACAGGTGACTGCACTGTCCAACTCCAGAAACAGTATTCTCACAGAACATCAAGAGAAGCAAGACATGGACTACAAAAACATTATGACTCCAAAATCTAAATATCACACCTGAAAACACTAGTGTGGTTATGATCACCTAAGAAGTGTGTAGAATGAGAACAGAACCCAGGGGACACCAACATTTAAGGGATAAGCAGAGCAAGAAGACATCCTAAAGGCAAGTGAAGCAGATACGGTCAAAGAGGATCAAATGTGGCAGATATGGATTGAAAAGTATACACTTAATTTAACAACTAAGGAGCTATTAACGACCTTGTCAAGAGCAGGTTCAATCAAATGCTGGGACAGAAACCAAATTTTACTAAACTTATTCTAAAATGGAGATAGAGACTGCAAGTGTGAGGTACACTTTCAAGAATGGTGTAAATGCAAGAAGAGAGAGGGCAGTAAGTAAATGGGAATACACAGTTGAGAGAAGACATGCTTAAGCTGGGAAGAGTCTGACAAATAGCAGGGAAAGAAGTAGGAAGGATGAGAGCTGGAGAACGCCGACCCCACCTCACAACCCGTTTGAAAAGGCAGGGAAGCCTCTATTCTAGAGAGCTGCAGGGTAAGATTTTCTCAGGGGAAAAACTGGGTTAATATAAAGAAAGAATGCGAGGACCGTTCTGTGAAAAGGTTAGGGACGTACAGATTTTTTTTTTTTAAGATTTTATTTTTCTTTTTTCTCCCAAAGCCCCCCAATACATAGTGGTGTACTTTTAGTTGTGGGTCCTTCTAGTTGTGGCATGTGGGATGCCACCTCAGCATGGCTTGATGAGCAGTGCTGTGTCCATGCCCAGGATTCAAACCAGCGAAACCCTGGGCCACCAAAGAGGAGCACACAAACTTAACCACTCAGCCATGGGGCTGGCCCCCAGATTTTTTTTTTAAGGCACTAGAAGACGGGCTGGCCTGGTGGCATAGTGGTTAAGTTTGTGTGCTCCACTTCAGCAGCCATGGGTTCACATGTTCGGATTCTGGGCACAGAACTACAACACCGCTCATCAAGCCATGCTGTGGAGGTGTCCCACATACAAAATAGAGGAAGATTGGCACAGATGTGAGCTCAGAAACAATCTTCCTCAAGCAAAAAGAGAAAGATAGGCAACAGATATTAGCTCAGGGCCAATCTTCCTCACACACACACACAAAAAAAGGCAATAGAAGAAAACTACCTCAACATAATAAAGGTCATATATGAAAAGCCCACAGCTGACATTATACTCAACTGTGAAAGATTGAAAGCTTTTCTCTAAAATCAAGAACAAGGCAAGGATGCCCACTCTTACCACTTATATTCAACATAGTATTAGATGTCCTAGCCAGAGCAATTAGGCAAGAAAGCAGAAATAACAGGCATTCAAACTGGAAAAGAAGCAGTAAAATTATCTGTTTATGGATGACAGGATCTTGCATGTAGAAAACCCTCAAGATTCTACAAACAAAAAACTGTTGAACTAATAAATTTAGAAAAGTTGCAGGATACACAATCAGCACACGAAAAATCAGTTGTATTTTTATACAACCACAATGAACAATCCAAAAAGGAAATTAAGAAAATAATCTCATTTACAATAGCATCAAAAAGAATAAAATATTGGGGGCCGGCCTGTGGCCGAGTGGTTAAGTTCGTGCGCTCTGCTGTGGCGGCCCAGGGCTTCGCCAGTTAGAATCCTGGGCACGGACACGGCACTGCTCGTCAGGCCACGCTGAGGCAGCGTCCCACATGCCACAACTAGAAGGACCCACAACTAAGAATATACAACTATGTACCAGGGGGCTTTGGGGAGAAAAAGGAAAAAAATAAAATCTTTAAAAAAAGAATAAAATATTTAGCAATAAACTTAACCAAGGAGGTGAGTGACTTGTACACAAAAAAACTACAATACACTGCTGAAAGAAATTAAAGAAGACACAAATAAACGGAAAGACATTCCATGTTCATGAATTGGAAGACCTAATATTGCTAAAACCTCCATACACCCAAAGTGATCTACAGATTCAGTGCTATCCCTGTCAAAGTCCAAGCGGCATTTTCTGCAGAAACAGAAAAAAACCATCCTAAAATTCATATGAAATTACAAGGGACCCCAAATAGCCAAAACAATCCTGAAAAAGAAGGACAAAGTTGGAGGCCTTGTACTTCCTAATTTCAAAACATATTACAAGAAAAAAAATTTATAACTATGTGTGGTGATGGATGTTAACTAGTCTTACTGTGGTGATCATTTCACAATACATACAAATATTTAATGATTATGTTGTACATTCAAAATTAACGTAATATTATATGTCAATTATATCTCGATAAAAAAAGATTATAAAGCTACAGTAATTAAAAGTGTGGTACTGGCATAAAGACAGGCTTATAGACCAATGGAACAGAATAGAGAGCCCAGAAATAAACCCTCACATATATGATCAAATGATGTTCAACAAGGATACCAAGACCATACAACAGGGAAAGGACTCAAAATGGATTAAAGACCTAAGCACAAGGCCTAAAACTATAAAACTCCCAGAAGAAAACACAGGGGAAAAGCTTCATGACATTGGATTTGGCAATGATTTCTTGGACACAACACCAAAAGCAGAGTCAACAAAAGCAAGAATAGACAAACGGAATTACAATAAACTTACAAACTTCTGTGCATCAAAGGACATAATCAACAGGGTGAAAAGAGGACCCACAGCATAGAAGAAAATATTTACCAGTCATGTATCCCATAAGGGGTTAAAGAACTCCTACAACATAACAACAAAAAACAAAATGACTTGATTTTAAAATATGGGCAAAGAACTTGAACAGATATTTCTGTAAGGAAATAAAGAAATGGCCAACAAGCATATGAAAAGATGCTCAACATCACTAATCATTAGAGAAATGCAAAACAAAAACACCAGATGCCATATCACACGTTAGGATGGCCACTATCAAAAAAAACCAGAAAATAAGCGTTGGCGAGGATGTGGAGAAACTGGACACTTGCACACTGTTGGTGGGTCTGTAAAAGTGGTGCAGCCGCCACGGAACACAGTATGGAGCTTCCTCAAAAAATGAAAAATAGAACTATCATATGATCCACCAATCCCACTTCTGGATATATACTCCAAAGAATAGAAAACAGCATCTTGAAGACACATCTGCACAGCCAAGTTCATAGCATTATTCAGATTAGCCCAGAGATGGAAGCAACCCAAATGTCCGTCAACAGATGAATGGATAAAGAAAATGTCGTATATACATACAACGGAATATTATTCGGCCTTAGAAAAGAAGAGAGTCCTGCCATATGCTACAACATGGATGAACCTTAAGGACATCATGCTAAGCGAAATAAGCAAGTCACAAAAGACAAATACTGTATGATTCCACTTATGAGAGGTATCTAAAGCAGTCAAAGAAACAGAAAGTAGAATGTGGTTGCCAAGGGCACAGGGAGAAGGAAATGGAGAGTTGTTCCTCAGTGGGTACAGTTTCAGTTTTGCAACATGAAAGAGCTTTGGAGATCTGTTGCATGACAATGTGAATATACTTAACCCTACCGGACCGTATACTTAAAAATGATTAAAGCAGTAAATTTTACATGTTTTTTACCACAATTAAAAAAGAAGAAAATGGCGAAATAGTACCAAAGCATGCAGGAGAAAAGTCTGAGAAAAGGAGGAACAGCAGGACAAGGGGTTTGCATTTTGAGCAGTAACCTTGAATGTCAAGGGCGGAGACAGAGGAAGCGAGCCCTCCAGGCTCCTACCACACTTCTGGTTCAAGCTGCTTTAGATCCAGTTCAGAATGAGGCCTCCACGGTGTGGAGACTTAATGGGCCTTTTTTAAATTCTCAAGACTACACTGGCAAGAAATTATTAGGTACCTTAAAGGCATCTTAAACAGGGGACACACTTATTTCCCTAAATCTTCACCAGCAGTAGAAACAGCAGCAATTCTCAGTGGGTGGGAGGTTCTCCCTGACTGAGCTAGCTGGGGCCTGGACTGGGCGCTCCTGCAAAGGAATCTGGCTCCTGCGTTGGCAGGAGGGATAAGGAGCCTTCCCTTGAGGACTCAGGTGTAGTAAGAAAAGGGAGGAAAAGCCAAACATTATACGCTTCATATTCCATTTGTTAGAACATCTCCTCCACCCTTTTCTTTTTTAGACATTACAAATTTTAAGCCTCTTAGGTCTGTTCTCCTCTATATATGCTAGCTAATGGAATTCAAGTGCTTAGCCTTGAGATTACTTAGAAAAGGGGGGAATGTTCCATCTTCTCTACAGCTGCAAAAAACCAGACACCATGCTGCATGATAAAATTCTCTCCAACAGCGGTGAATTGAGAACGTTTACGAAAGCATCAGTATGACTCTCCTTCCAGTGTGGAGACTTTCCTTCAAAGCCTACCTGTGCTGTCTTCTGTTTAACAAAGCAGTCACTCAGGACACCTGGATGTCAGAGTTGCTATGTATTTAAGATGTAGCCCCGCAGCCCCAAAAGACTGCAATTTGATTGGCTCTCTTAATATCTGTATAATTTTTATACAGAAACTGTTTATTTAAATCTTATTACCATATAAACCAGAAGAGGAGCTCTGGCACTTTCTGCTCCCTCCAGGCCTGAAGGCTAATAAAACGCATGACTCTGCTGAATTCCTTACTCAAACAAAAGGTTTGAAAGTCTTTGTCTCATTTAAATTAACCTAGGCTAATTGGATAGACAAAGAAAGTCACATGTTTGGAGGAAGCTGATTCAGTAAATGTCCAGCAAGGGGAGTGATAATAGATGAAGAGGCTGTAGTGACAAACTGAAGGGATGACATCCCAAGGAGACGAGTTCCAATTCCTGTTGACCACTAACTCGGGAAGAGACTTTTCTCTCTCTAGGCTGCACCTCAATTTCTTCACCTTCTGATCTCACTGGTATGTATAATCTGTCTATCCAGTGAAATCTGAGTGTTAGTAACTCCGGACAGTAGTTCCCATTTCACAGAAGTGGTTACAGCAAGAAGCCTTTGTCTCTGTTTGTGGTTTTAACATTTATTTTTCTTTTACATCACAGTGTTTAATAGGGACAAGCACAGCTGGGCAAGATTTTAACCTTAGGCTCTTTCGGACTGTTCTGTTGTTGGGGGTGAAGGTGAGGTGGTGGGGGCTGTCGGGTATTTACCAGTGTTTTCCATAGAGCCAATGGCCTCCCCATGTCAGCAGGCAGATCCCAGCTGTAGTTTTTTTCCAATGATTTCGAAGTGTTTTAAAGAACACAGTCATCTTCTCCTAGGGATTTGCTAGGTTGATGCAGAAAAAGAAAAAAGAAAAATATAATTATCCAAGGGAAGCACGTGGAGTTCCTAAAGCTCTGTCTTCCATTCTTCCATCCTCTCCATGTTTTCCTTCCCTCACTCCTCTTCCTTGTCACCACTTCTCTGGCCTTTTCCACCTTCTCCCTTCAAGTCTCTTTATCTTCATCTTCTCACTCACCCACCTACCTTGTTTTCTTTCTTTCTTCACTTCTTTCCACCTAAACTATACTTTTTCTCTATTAAATTAGAAGGAAGCGGGGAGGGACAGAAAGAGAGGGAGGGACTTCCAGGCTCCCTGTTTTTCTTTCTTCTTGCAGTCTCACTACACCACTGTTTCAGATCATTTGTCTATCCATTATACATAAGGGACTCAACAACAAATTAGTAATGTAAAAGGATCATTCAAAACAGAGGAAAACCGCTAGGCCCTCAATAGGAAAAAAGGCAGAGCACATGCACAGAAAACTCAATGAAGAGGAAATGCACATAACTCTGTTAAAATGCTCAACTTCCTGACTAATCAAAGACAGGCAAATTACAAAGAACTATCACTTATTCACTTACAAAATTAACAAATTTTTTTAATGACTTTTTTTTTTGAGGAAGATTAGCCCTGAGCTAACTATTGCCAATCCTCCTCTTTTTGCTGAGGAAGACTGGCCCTGAGCTAACATCCATACCCATCTTCCTCTACTTTATACGTGGGATGCCTACCACAGCATGGCTTTTTGCCAAGCAGTGCCATGTCCACACCCAGGATCCAAGTGGCAAACCCCATGCTGCCGAGAAGTGGAACGTGCGAACTTAACCGTTGCACCGTTGCACCACCGGGCAGGCCCCTAACAAATGTTTTAAAATGATCATATTCAGTGATGACAAAATGAGATAGACACTCTCACACACTCCTGTAGGGAAGGCAAATTAGCACAACTTTACTAAAAAACAAAGTGACTATATATCTTTATTCTGTTTTCTTCATAGCACTTAGCATTTAATGATCCCCATTTGCTAATTTGTTTATTAGCTTTTCCCACTAGAATGTAAACTCCATGAGAATAAGAAGTTTGTTCTGGTCACTGCTGTATCCCTAGTGCCTAACATAAGATCTGGCACATAATAGCCATTCAAGAAATAATTGTGAATGTGATGGGATTCAGGACACACTACCCCAAAATATGGCAACTTGGCATACTGAATATTTTGAGGTGAAGGAGTGTGAGAAAATGGCAGAGGCAGAAATGTCACTCTGACTTCCCCCCTCTCGCCCTTCTTCCCTGAAACAGGTCATAAAATCCTCATGTGAGGGATGCCCTCTCTACACACAGATGAAAGGAGCATCCTTATCTGCAAGGACAAAGGGATGCCAAGAAGAATCCTAACAAACAGGCCTTGCTAAGTTTCCTGGTTTACTAGTTACCTCAGACTCCTCCAACTATCATATTCCTCCACAACTACCCACTCCTCATCAAACCCAACATAAAATACTCAGGTCTCTTTCTTTGGGTCTTCATTTCCTTATGAAGGCTCCTGTGTCACATAAAACTTATATTAAATAAACCTGTATGGTTTTCTTCAGTTAATCGGTCTTTGTCAGTTTAGTTTCCAGACCCAGCTAGGGACCCTAAGAGGGTCATGGAGAACTTTTTCCTCCTCTACATTAAATTTTTTTCACTAAGAATTTTTGCTGAATTAAGCAAGATAAAAAGGCATATATAATTGGTATTATTCCAATTATGTTCAAACATGAACATAAATGGAAAAAACACCAATAGAAATAAACACAAAAAAATTTTAAGTCATTCCCTCTTGGTTGTGTGCTAATGGGTGACATTTATTTTATTTTTTAAATTGCAATGTATTTTCTAAGTTTTCGAAAATGAATATAAATTATTTTCTAAACATAAATATTTAAAAAGAAATTTTTTATGACTATGTGTACATGATGTAAATAGATCAAGAAAAAAAATCTGCTTTCACTGAAGATTTTGGTGTTTATATTACTCTTTAAGCACAAAGACTTTTTTTGGTGAGGAAGATTGGCCCCAGGCTAACATCCACGCCAATCTTCTATTCTATCTGGGATGCTGCCACAGCATGGCTTGATGAGTGGTGCTAGGTCTGCACCCGGGATCCGAACCCGTGAACCCCAGGCTACTGAAGCAGAGAGCACAAACTTAACCACTATGCCGCCGGGCCAGCCCCCAAAGACTCTCTTCTTGACCTAACTTTAATCAGGCTCCTCTGATCTCTCTGCCGGACTAGGCCCAACCTTGGGCTTCCCTCTCTTTCCTTACAGAATCCAGTTTGAGCAAGAATCCTGCTAAGTTAGTTTAAGGAAAATCCCCCACCCTGGATATCATATCACCCTGGTCTAGCTTCAGCAAGAATTCTACTGAGCCATCTAACAAGACGCCCCCTTACTGCTCGTTTCCTCTTAGCAATTTTCCATCCACTGACCTCCACCCTGCTCCTTGGCTATAAACCCCGACTTGTCCTCATTGGAGTCAGAATTGAGTCCAACCTTGCTCCCCTTCTGCAAGACTCCCACGGCAGTGGTCTCTACGTCCAGGGAGATGCCTCTCTCAATCCCTTGAGTAAAGTCTGCTTTACCGTTCTTTAACAAGTGTCACTAAATAAGTTTTTCTTTAACACCACCATTGGTTAAAATTCCTCTCAAGGCAAGAAACACTCTTATCACCAAAATGAAAGCCAGTGCAGGGAGCCCAAGTTCCCATGAATCAGGGACAGTCCAGGATAGAAAGGAACCCAAAGGCACATCTGATAATTAATCACCTCTCCATCTGGCCCTAAAGCATTCAATCATTCAACAGGCCTTTAATAAACACCGACATGCTGGGCTCTGTGCTGGGTTCTAGACAGGCCTGTATTCTCTATGCTCACTCACAACAGTTAAACCAACAATGACAATACAATCACACAATTTATGATTGTAATAGAGTGGGAGGAATGTTGAGGGGTAAGCCACAGCTTTGTGAGAGTCCAAAAGAACAGACCAGACATAGACTGGAGGTGACACGGTGGTGCAGGGTCCTGCATGGTGGTGGAAGTCTTCCTAGAAGGTATGACAGTTATGCTGAGACTTGAAGCACGAGGAGGAGTTACCAAGGAAGGAGCTACAGAGACTGACGTGTACAAAGGCAGAAAAGATAGCAAGCTGTGTTCAGGAAACAGGTGGGTAGCCAGGTGTGGGGGAGCAGAATTTGCCACCTCAAACTGTGTCTCTTTGGCTTGATTATTTTTAAGAACAAAAGACTCTGAAAGAAACTTTGACCTTCCCCCTAACTGCCTAAAAGAATTTCAGATAGAAGGCCTGTTTCAGGAAGGAGCTAATACCATAAGATAACTGTAATGTAATGTAAAACGTGTCTCTCTGGTCACATTGCCTAGAGAGGGCACAACAAACACTTGTTTAACAAACATTTACATTTCCATCTCCATGTAAGCTGCCATCCTCCCCTCTGAAGTCCCAAGGCCCTACCCCCAACATCCTCCTTTGTCTTTGGCTAAAGATGGTACTTAAGATGGTGGCTTCAGCCATTCTGGCAAGTTACTCAGTTTTCCTGGGTTTCTCCCATGTATACATGTTATTAAACTTTGTTTTATTTTCTCCCGTTATTCTGTCTCATGTCAGCTTAATTCTTAGACCAACCAGAAGGACCTAGAGGGTAAAGAAACTGTCTTCCTCCCCTACATAGGCATGGATAAAGAACAGGGGAAATCTGGGAGAGTATCTAGAACAAGGCCTCTCAAACTCCAGTGTAAAACGTGTTAAAATGCAGAGACCTTGTTAAAAATGCAGAATCTTGGTCATTATCCCCCAAGATTCTGATTCATTCTGGTTGGGTTGTCATTTTCACTTTTAACAAGTACTCCCACGCTTTTAATGGAGGTCCCACACTTTTGAAAGAAACAGTGGTCTGGAGATAAAGGGTGGAGAGGGAGGGGAAGTTGGGAAAAGATCA
This sequence comes from Equus quagga, assembly GCF_021613505.1. Classification (NCBI taxonomy): domain Eukaryota; kingdom Metazoa; phylum Chordata; class Mammalia; order Perissodactyla; family Equidae; genus Equus; species Equus quagga. The sequence continues at coordinate 118,856,056 of NC_060274.1, read as the reverse complement.
GGAAGGATCTTGAATTCACCCTAAGGCCTTTGATATTATGAAGATGAAAAATCTTGAAGGGATTTAAGTGAGTGATATGACCATATTTGAACTGTGGAAAGATCATTTTGTAGAGAATGGAAAACAGACTGGACAAAGCTGAGCTTAAAGCTAGAGAGCCAGTAAGAAGTTATTACCATAATCTCTAGGCACCTAAACGAAGGAAAGAGCAACAGAGAAAGACGATGGATTTGGGAGATCTTCAGAAAATAGAATGTGGCAGCACTTGGTGATCAATTCATTACGGGAGGTGAGAGAGGAGGAACCAAGCCAAGTTGGTACTTGGGTGACTGACTGGATAAGGATTTCAACCATTTGATCTGGAGCGTAGGTCTGTGGAGAAAGGTAGTGTGTGGAGTTTAGGATACTGAGTGTGAGATGCCTGTGAGGCACCCAAGGGGAAACAGTCAGTGGAACTGTGGATTTAGCAGTTGGAAGCCAGGAGAAACTGAGTAGAAGGTAGATTTGAGACTTGTTGGTTTGAAGAAGGTCAAGTTTGAGCGCAGATAAAAGTACCCAAGGGGAGGGCAGAAAGGGGGAAGAATGCCAATAAGAAGTCAGAGAACAATCTAAGAGTCGATACCAGTCTGTTTTAAGCCCATCCATGACCCAATAGAACTCCCTTTTTGTCACAAACGATTCAGGTATTATAAAAATAATGTGGGATCATGCAGACACCTAAGGTAGTGGAAAGAGCCCTGGTCCAAGGGGTCCTGAGGCCTAGATTCTAGTCCAGCTTTGTCACTTCCCGCTAGCGAGAGCCCGGGTAAATCATTTAACCTCTGCCTCTATTTCTTCGTTAAATGAGAATACACCACCTGCTCTGATTAACTCAACTGTCTGGAAAAATCACACCTGAGAGGGCTGTGAATGCACTTTGTAAATTTTGTGTATTTAAGCTGTCATCACAATACGCAATATATTAGCTAACAAAGTATATATTCCTAAATATCCAACAGAATTCCTATTCCCCAATCTCAGTAGAAGTCTAAATTTTCTACCTTCAAATTAACATCCTTCGTCTGAAAAGCAGGGCTCTTCCCCAAAACCTTCCAATTCTGTGTTCGACCCTCCTCCCCTGTAAGGCGGGGGGTTTCTCACTAGACTGTGACCCCTCATGGGCAGGTTCCGTCTCTCTCCATCTCTAGCCACAGAACCTAGTCAAGCGCCGGGAATGAATGAACCAAGCCATCCCTCACTCGATCAGAAACTATTCGCCCCATTTTGCAAATGAGTAAGCTGAAGCCCAAAGGGAAACAGTGCGGACGGGTCACACACGTCGGGCGCCACCGCTCTGGGGCAGACCCGCGGAGAGCGGGCCGCCCGCAGCGACCACCAGGGCCCCCGCCGCCCCGGCCCGGCCTCGCCCCCACCCCCCAGCCCGGCCGCCGCCCGCACCGCCGTCCCCACACCGGGCCCCCGCTGGCCCTGGCCGAGCGCGGCTCCGGCGCCTCCGCCCCGCGCCCCCGGGGACCCGCGCTCTCGTCCCTCCCGGAGCCCGGCGCTCCGCTCGGCGACCCAGCCCCGCCGCACTCACCCCGGCCGGCCCCGCTCTCCGCCCGGCCTTTCCTGTGTGCTCCCTCAAGCTTCCCCGGCTCGTTGCAGGGAAACCGCTGCCGCCGCCCTCGGGTTCCGCGCAAGGCGGGCGCGGTCTGCAGGGGCCGCCGCCCGGGGCCTGCCTGCATGTTCGTACGCTCGTTTATTCATCCAGTCATCCTTTCATCCATCCATCTATCGCTCAACAATATTTTATGGAAAGCTTACCAAGGCAAACACTGTTTTAGGACCTGGCACTAAATCGGAAAATAGCTAAATGAACAGGGCAATTTTAGAGAAGGCAAGAAGGAGCCGGTTAAGCCAAGATGCAGAGGAAGGAGAGCTTGGGGGAGGGAACGGCCGGTGAAAATCTCCAAAGCCCGAGGCGGTTTGGCAGGTCAGGGGTCAGGGTGGTGAAGCAAAGGGAGCTGAGTAGTAGGTGGTAGCGGTGAAGCTGGAGAGGTGGGCAAGACCGGCCTCGGTGGTAAGGAGGTAGGACATTATACCAACTGGGATGGGAAGGCGTTGAGGGATTCAGTCAGAGGAAGGGTGTGATATCTGGTTTACATTTTAAACATCTCTCTGTCCACAGTGTAGTGAATGGATTCTAGAGAGCAAGAGAGCTACAGAGAAGCCAGGGCCAATGCTGACGGCCAGATAGCCCTTTCTAATTCTCGGTCCTCCTAACAACCAGCCCCCTCTCCCCTAGTTGGTGTGGGGACAAAGCCAGTCAATCCAGGTTTCTTTCTTACCCTCTGCCTTCCACGGTTGGATCAACCAACATTCACTGAGTGTTGAGGATGTGGGAGGCGCTGGGGATGCTGTCACCTACAGCAGCCCTGGTGGCTCCTGCCCTCAGAGAGCTCACCATCTGGGTTCCCTATGGCCCCTAGATGACGGTTTCAAGAAAAATGAGAACATCCAATGGCCTTATGGGGCAGTAAAGTATACTCTGCCAGATCTAATTCTCACTGGACCACACTAGATAGTAGTATCAGCTTCCTAGCCTTCTCTCCTGAATCTCCACCTGTAAATTAGGAGACTGAGAAGATCATCATAAAAAATCTCTTACAGCTATAAAATGTTGTGGTATTGAAGGTATGAGAGACAGTTATTTCAACTCTCCCTTTACAACTATCTAAAACATTTGTGTTTGAAAATGAGTTCCTGAGCGGCTCAACTGGCAGGCTAGAAAACTCTGGGAATTGATACTCGATGGTTCAGTGAACACACAAAGCTTTAGGGCTTCAGCGAAACAATGGCTCCCCAAAATGAGAAAAGTTCAGCTTGGGTGAACTTTCTGTAATTTTCTAATCAGAAATTCCAGGAAGAAGCTTTTTCTGAAAACTTCCACATATATATATATATGCTTTTTGTTGTGGTGGTTGTTTTAGGGCTGGTTTTAGTTTTGCTTTGGATTATATATCAACAGGGAGCTCTATACTCATTTCTGAAGACCAGAATCCAGTCTTGCTGGGACATCTGCGTCACATGTGGATGTGAGTTTGACCACATGGAATGTGCTCATGGGGGTATGTTTGCCTCTGAGTGCCCCATGGGTACAGCTGTGCAGGCATAGCCATGTAGTGTGGATGGTTTCCTGGCAGCGAGAAGAGGCAGGCATCTGTGCTCTGTGACTTATTGGCTCAGTTGAAGGAGGACACTGTACTGCCCCGGCTGAGGATGTGCACTTAAGGTCGTTTCTACGCTGCCACTTAGCCAGTACTATAGAGCAGCACAGCTCAGCAGCTTTGCAACTGGCTGCCTAGAAATTCCAGCTCTGCCATGTACTAGCTGAGAGAGTTGAGCAACACGTTTAATTTCTTTGTACTTCACTTTCTTTAATGACGATGATAACAACTGTATCTACCTCATTGGATTGTCACGAGGATTAAATGAGTCCCTGCATGTAAGGCATTTAGAAGAGTGCATAGAACATAGTTAACATTCAATACATATTAGCTTTTATTTTTTCTGTGGTTGATGCCTAAACCTCAAGCAACCACCAGTTAACCAGCAAATCTCCAGGATCCAATAGGAAGCTTGGAAGAAAGAATATGTGTTTGGCAAAGCTGGAACAAGCTCCTCAGAGTATCTAGCCCATGAGGAGCAGGCCATCTTTGTACATGGAATGCTGGTAGGCCAGGGCAAGAATTCTGAGGACTGACTCCTCCCCAGTCCACCTCCCAGGGTCATTGAAGACAGTGATTCTTCATTTAAGAGGCATGAACCTTAACTCACGGAGGGCTGATGACAAAGAACCAGGGCTGGGGTGTGGTTTCAGTTACCCTATTTTAAACTGAGGTCACAGCCAATGACTCTCCCGCAGGTCCAGGCAGAGGGCATGAGCACCTCACCGGAGGGTGACATCTAGGGGAAAGAAACCCTGATTTAATGTGAACTGGAGTCCTGTACTATTGAAAAGATTGGGCAACACGAGGCAGATGCCCAGAACCCCAGGAAGAAGGGCGACGGGCCGTGCCACCAGGGAGAAACAGCAGCCCGGGAGAGAGGCAGCCCCTCCCTGGAGGCAACCCGGGCATGTGGAGGGTTGTGAGCAGCTGAGCAGGCCTCACCCACGATGGTCTCTAATCAAGGAGTGCTCCTGAGGCTATTGGGGAAGGTTTGTTAGTTTTCTTTACTTTATTTCTTTAATATGAGGGCTTTAATTCACTTTGGCCAGTCTGGTGGTAAATGGGGACATGGGTGTCAACCTGCTGTGCTCCCAACAGAGAAACCTGGAAACAAGTCCCAGGTTTCTACATGAATTATCAGACTAGAAAAAACAAGACATCTCCTCAAAATTAAAGCCTCAGCATTACATATGCAAAAGAGAAGAGTGTAGCAGTAGTGTGGGGTACAGCCAGTCTCTGAGCGGGACCTTTGTGTCCCTTCCTTAAACTGTGTGTTTGTATAAATAGAAACAATAGGTCATATGGCTCAGGTATGTCACCTGCAAATGTGAAACATCTGCGTCAAAACGAGAGAGAGTTGTAAACTCATCTCTGAGGAGTTAACTGTACCCGTTGCATGACACACGTATTTACTGACATTTTAATGCATTACTGTAGCATCCCATTTATTGTTGAAGTTATAGAATTCATACTATTAATATTTTTCCTATAGTAACTGCCCCACTTTGGTTAAGCTAATGATTGCCCCTTCGAATTCTTTCTAGAGGGATACAGTTATAAATAAACAAGTTAACGATTGTCCCTACTTTACAGAACTTAACGTTCCACCCCACCCCAACCACATGGGGGACTATAGTGAGAGCCACATCTCCAACATGTAGCTTGTAAGTGCAAAAGGATACGGATGACTGAGACATGGGAACCTCTCCAAAGCTCTCTTCAGGCATCATTACCAGGGTTGAGTGGTGGACATGGAGATGCGCCGCCTGTTGTTGCAGGTGTGGAGCTGCAGGCAGGCTGCCTTCACCTGTGAGACCCTTCAGGGTCAGCCTCTGATGCAGTGAGCTAGCTTAACTGGTGTCATGCCCTTCTGGAGGCGGGCCTCATCCAATGACTGATCTAGGAAGGAGTTCAAAATCTTGGTCATTTCAGCCCAAAACGCATTTAACACACTGCCACGCATGCTAGTTGCTATGTATTGAAATAAGGTACATAATGAAAGGGTGAGCCCAACTGCCTATACAATGAAGTCATGCTCCCCTGAGGGCATTAGAGGAATGTGCTGACTGACATCCAGTAGCGCCCAGTATTGGAAGAGTCTGACTTATGTCTTAATATCTGTAGTATTTTCCCAGTATGTTGACTGACAGACCATCCCAAAACCCAGTAGCTTCCCATTAGTCCAGAACCAATCCTGAAGTGACATTCTCTTGGCTCAGAATCTGTTATTAAGAATGTTGAAGGGAAACTACCTCTGACCAGAAGTATGGTAAGAGGAAACCAAGTAAGACAGGAACGCCATGATCACTCAAAAAGGAGTCCTTAAATCCCCAGTCAGATTGACCCTACTGTGGAAGAGTGTGAGAGAACATGACACTAAACCAAGGGAGACAGAATAGAGGTTTAGGTGGCCCAACATTTTAATTTTTTGTTCACTGACAGGATATACATATACATGCATATACATATATATAGTATTCTCATACTTGTAACCTCCGTCTCAGTTGCGTACATCAACCACATAAAGCTGGAATAGCAAAGGTAGCATGCCAGATTTTGTCAGTCAATTACCTGGGCAGAAGGCACTGTGTGGCTCTCACTTTTCAGTTACTTCTCCCACTTCCCTGAAGCTCCAACAGTTGGTGAGCTTGCCTAAGCCTCACGGTAGAATCCATTGCAAGGGTAGTATGTGGAGTGGCTGGTGGCAGTGGCCGTGGTGAACCTAGAATCCTAGAACCTTAGTGGTGTCCTAGAGTCTGAAACCTACAGATGCAGAATAAAAAGTCAGCAAGAAAGGAAGACTGATAAAATAAATAAGCCAAGGTAAGTGTAGTCACTTTCACCATTGATTCTTGGCTCCACTTGTAACTATTACGTTGCGCTATCTAAGTGTAGTGCACACTTTCTTTCTTTAAGCCAACATCCATTTCCCCCATTCTTCTTTTCTAAAAGGAATGCAATTTTGTTCAGGTATCCACCCCTCACCTTCACAGTCCCTGCCTGCCAGTGACAACTTTGCAGGTGACCAGCTAACCCAGTCATCCCTGTTGAGAGGAGTTGGTGCACATCAGTTTAAGGTACTCGCAGTAATTCCTCCTCCAGTGCAGGGCTTAGATTAGGAAGCAGTCATGTAGCTCGATTTAGACCAAAGAGTCTTAAGGAGGAGTCTGCTGAGAGATTTCAGGAACGTTTTCATTCTCCTTCAAAGGGGGCATTCAAGAAAGAGATGGTGATGAGCCTTAGAAACATTATGCTAGGTGAGATATGCCAGTCACAAAAGACCACATATTGTATGATTCCATTTATATGAAACATCCAGAATTGGCCTATACAGAGATGGAAAGTGGATTAGAGGTTGCCTAGGGCTGGAGTTGGGGGGTGTTGAGGAGAAATAGAAAATGACTGCTAGTGGGTGTGAGATTTCTTTTGGGGGGACGAAACATTCTAAAAGTGGTTGTGGTGATGGTTGCACAACTCTATGAATATACTAAAAACTGTTGAATTATAAACTTTACTTGGGAGAATTGTATGGTTAGGAATTATGTCTCAATAATGCTGTTTAAAAAAACAAAAGTGATAGTCTCACTTTTTCCCTTAGATAGGGTTGTGTGTGTACATACTACCTGAAACTACTACAACTGTTGTTCAGCCATGAAGGGAGTCAGCCCAGAGCAAAGCCAACTCACAGAGTATGACAGGGAAAAGATGGGAAAACCTGGTCCTGATGACATCATTGAGGCAAATGGTTGTACTAGGCCTGGAGCGTGTTCAACCTCTGGACATCCTATAATGTGAAATAATAAATTCCCTTGTTGTTCAAGCCAGTTAGAGTCAGGGTTTTCTGTTCCTTAAAGCCAAGAGCACTGACTTGATAAACCACAAACTGCAAGCTCTTGGTGGGTAGGAAACACAGTAAGGACAATGTGTTTAAAAGATCATGTCGAGATTTTAAGAGGAAAACAGATGGCAAAAAAGGGGTAGTTGACATCAATGGGGGGCTTAACCTTCTGTTGTTCCTAAAATCATCTCCAATCATTCCCCTGGCCTCTGGACCTGTGCCATGTTTATTTTCTATAGATTCACTGACAATAAAACAGAGTTAAATGTTCAGAAAAACTGACACAACACTCATATCACCATGAATAGCCTTATATGTAGCATCTCAGATGAAATATGCTTGTGGGAATAAGTGCTCCCAGTCAAAACTTCTATCATGGAAGGTTATGTACACATTTTTTAACATTCATTTTGGTTTATTTACGTTTTTTATGCATGCAGATACTTCTTTAGACTGTTTTGCTTCCCCTTAAAAAAATGAAAGAGTGTTCTTGTGGTATTTATGCTTAAAATCTCTTCCTTATTGTGACCTTTAATATGCACTGCATCTACTCTTACTACCAGATTGGAAACATGTAAATGAGGCCTTTCAAGAACTAGTCAGTTTCTAGGAGAGAGAATGTCTTCCATATTATAACATGAGAGTTTATAAAAGCCCTCTGTAATGCCCATTCTCATCCATGATCTATATGGGCGCTGCCTTTTCCTGAATGTGACTTCCCTTGTTAATGTTTCTCCTTGTCATCCTTTGCCACCTGCTCCTCCTGAAGACATCTGGGCCCTGGCTGGCACTTTCCAGCTCTCTATATGATATAGGAGTGAAAAAGGACAAAGCTCGGATCTACACTGATTGCATCAGGTAAGGTCTCCAATAGTGTTTTGCAAAAGCCAGTCTCCTAGAGTAACCTAATTTCTAAGTATTCTGGCACAAGAGGAAATTCTAAGTATAATGAATTTTAAGTAGGTTCTTTTTTAAGACTTTATTTTTTTTAGAGCAGTTTCGGGTTTATAACAAAATTCAGAGGAAGGTACAGAGATTTCCCATATATCCCCCTGCCCCTACACTTGCATCATCTCCTCCCTCATTATCAACATCACTCACCCATCACTCACCAGAATGGTACTTTTTTTTTTTACCAAGGTACTTTTTTACTACATCGACACATCATAATCACTCAAAATCCATAGTTTACCTTAGGCTTCACTCTCGGTCTTGTACATTCTATGGGTTTAGACAAAAGTATGATGACGTATATCGATCATTATAATATCATACAGAGTAATTTCACTGCCCTAAAAATCCTCAGTTCTCTGCCTATTAATCTCTCCCCACATCCACATCCACATACAGCCTAGCAACCGCTGATCTTTTTATTGTCTCCATAGTTTTACCTTTTCCAGAATGTCATATAATTGGTATCATACAGTATGTAGCCTTTTCAGATTAGCCTTCTTTTGCTTTGTAATATGCACTTAAGATTCCTCCATGTCTTTTCATAGCTTGATAGCTCATTTCTTTTCAGTGCTGAATAATATTCTGTTGTCTGGATGTATCACGGTTCATTTATCCATTCACCTATTAAAGGACATCTTGGTTGCTTCCAAATTTTGGCAATTATGAATAAAGCTGCTATAAACATCTGTGTGGGGGTTTTTGTGTGGACATAAGTTTTCAACTCCTTTGGGTTAATACCAAGAAGTGTGATTGCTAGATCATATGGTAAGAGTATGTTTAGTTTTGTAAGCAACTGCCAAACTGTCTCCCAAAGTGGACATATAATTTTGCATTCCCACCAGCAGTGAATGAGAGTTCCTGTTGCTCCGCATCCTTACCAGCATTTGGCGTTGTCCAGTGTTCCAGATTTTGGTCATTCTAATAGGTATGTAGTGATATTTAATGGTTGTTTTAATTTGCATTTCCCTGATGACATGTGATATGGGGCAGCTTTGCATATGCTTATTTGCCAACTGCATATCTTTTTTTGGTGAGGTGTCTGTCATGATTTTTGGCCCATTTTTTTATTCAGGTTGTTTGTTTTCTTATTGTCGAGTTTTAAGAGTTCTTTGTATATTTTGGATGGCAGTCCCTTACCAGATGTGTATTTTGCAAATATTTTCTCCAAGTCTGTGGCTTGACTTCTAACTCTCTTGATATTGTGTTTCACAAAGTGGAAGTTTTTCATTTTAATGAAGATCAGTTTATCAACTTTTTCTTTCATGGATCATGTCTGGCGTTGTATCTAAAAAGCATCACCAGAACCAAGGTCATCTAGGTTTTCTCCTTTCTTATCTTTCAGGAATTTTATAGTTTTGTGTTTTACATTTAGGTCCATGATCCATTTTGAGTTAATTTTTGTGAAGAATTTGTGTCTAGATTCATTTTTTTGTATGTGTGTGTCCATCATTCCAGCACCATTTATTGAAGAGACTATGTTTGCTCCATTGTATTGCGTTTGCTCCTTTGTCAAAGATCAGTTCACTATATTTATGGGGGTCTATTTCTGGGCTCTGTTTTGTTCCATTGATCTATTTATCTATTCCTTTACCAATACCATGCTTGATTACAAGTTTTGATTTTTTTTACTTGATTTTTATAACACACTACAGGCTTGATTACTTTAGCTTTATAGTAAGTCTTGAAATTGGGTAGCATTAGTCCTCCAACTTTGTTCCTCTCCTTCAACATTTTGTTGGCTATTTTGGGTCATTTGCCTCTCCATATAAACTTCAGAATCAGTTTGTCAATATCCATAAACTAACTTGGTGAGATTTTGACTGGGATTGCATTGAATCTATAGTTTAAGTTGGGAAGAACTGACATCTTGACCATATTGAGTCTTCCTGTCCATGAACATGGAATATCTCCTCATTCATTCAGTTCTTCTTTCATTTCATTCATCAGAGAGGTAAAATATAAAAGAGAGTTAATAGGCATGGAGGAGGGAATGAGAAGATCCAAAAACCATCTAGTAGGATCTCCAGAAGGAAAGAATCAAGAATGGGAAGAAGCAGCATTCAAAAAGTATTGGCAGAGGGGCTAGCCTGGTGGCGTAGTGGTTAAGTTCATGCACTCTGCTTCAGTGGCCCAAGATTCCCAGGTTCAGATCCAGGGTGCAGACCTACAAATTGCTCATCAGGCCATGATGTGGTGACGTCTCACATACAAAATAGAGGAAGATTGGCACAGATGTTAGTTCAGAGCCAATCTTCCTCACCAAAAGAATATATATGTATTGGCAGATATATCAGACTGAAATTGCAGAACACTAAAAGCAAAATCTTGAAAGTAACAAAGGAAGAGGAAAGCAAAGGAAATTAAATGAAAATGTATGATTATGTGTGACACTACAGAAAGGAAACATGAGTGGAGTACCAGTCCTTGTTCCTCCACTCGTTGCTGGCCCGCAGCTATGATTATGACTTGCTCCTCCACCGCCCATTCCACATTTCCTCGCCTTAGGCCAGACCTCAGCTGGTTAGAATTTTGGATTGGGGAGATCCAATCATCGTTCCTGGGGGATTGAGTTCAGGTCCTCCCTGGATAGAAATGCAATAGTCTTTCATTAACCTTTGCCCTTGGACATGGAAATAAAAAAAGCACTCAGGGAGCTCCACTGGGACTCATGCATATAACTCCCTGTCCTCCTTGTACAGCAAAAACTTTGTTTCCCCTTGAAAAGTGGGACAAATAGCCCTGACCAGGAGAGATAGATCTTTTGCTTAAGGCCCCTGATGACTCTCTTCCCTCCCCAATTTATGCATGCTTGGCTACAAGCTGAGTCAGTAGGTCTGAGCCAGCTCAACAAAGAATGCAAAATCTTCGGCTTAGTTTGCAGACTCCCCTAGCTGATCTTCAAATCCTAGTTATTTCCCTGGAAAAGATTCGCTCTTCATCATGTAGTAGACCACGTGTTCCTGTTCCTCTCTCAACTTCCCTAGAAATATAAAGAGCAGAAGAAGGGACAGGATCCTGCTCCTGGATGACTTTCCATGGTATGCCCAGCTGCACCCAATCCAAGCACACCTCAACATGGAATAATGAGAGTTTGCAGGATCGTATCCTATGCACTCTTCTCTTCCTTCTCTTCTTCCTCTTTCTCTTTCTATCCTCTTCTGCTGCTGCTGCTGTTTTTCTCAATAAATCTTCCTTTATGCCTTCAATAGTATTTGTATGAGACTCTGCGTATGTGTGTGCACACATGTGTGTGTGTGCACAGCTGTGTATGCTCATCCATGTGCTTTGCACCTTGCTGGCTATCTTAGCATGGTTTCCCAGAAAGCAGAGGCTGAGGCTGAGGGCTAATGTGTTGTCACTTTATTAAGATATGCAATACCAGGGAGGAGGAGGAGGAGGAACAGAGGAATGGGGCAGCAAAGGCAGGACAGCCCAAATGAGGATGTGTTAATGAGTTGGCCACAGACAAGTGTGACTGATAGCTTCATCCAATGGGACTGTCCTCCAGAAATCCACATGAACTAAGTCTCAGAACCGTCCTGTGAAGGAAAAGTAGAGGGAAGGGTTTATCCACCAGCCCTTGCCTTCCACTGGCCGAGGGTTTGTCCCACAGGGTGTGAACAGCCCCACAGTTCCAGGAGCACAAGTATGGGTGCTGAGCAGGGTCTCAAGCAGTGTCAACAAGGAAGTGGAGATAGCAGAGCTTGGGGCACACACTCGAGCTGGGTGCAGCCTAGCTCAGCTTCTCCAAAGCCAGTCAGAGCACATACAAAGCTGGCTGCCACAGTGGCAGCTGGACCAAGAGAAAGATGGGGTCACTAGACATGAACTGATGCATAAGATGTGTCAGATACACTGGCTAAAAGCATAACACCGAGTTTTTCTTGTTTACCCAGTGACCTCATGAAATCTAATACCCAGCCAGTAGTCTAAGCTTCAAATTCAATAAGAATATTATTCTCTTGGTACCAGCACTTCTATATTGGGTATTAAATTTTCTATACAATGAGGACATGAAGCAAACATTTTAGAAGGAGGTCACAGGGTATTTTCAAGATGTGCCATCCTCAATTCTACTATTTGATTCTCTGACTCATGTATTCTGGCTAAAGGAGGAATAGCATTATTATCATGCTGGTTCAAAGAATATTTCAGCCTTGCAGGCAGCATGCCATATTCAAAGTGTTTATTTAACCAGCTGGAGGCATCAGTGAATTTTAACAGACCATTCCACTGTTCTATAAGGCCAGCTGCTTCTGGGTGTTGGGTACATGATAAGACCAGTGATTCTCATGGGCTGTAGCTCATTATCTAACGTGGGTTTCTTGGTTAGAAGCAATGTGGTGCAAGATACCATGACTGTTTATAAGGCCTCCAGCAAGTCCCCAGATGGTGGCTTTGTCAAGGCATGACACGCAGGGAAAATAAAACCAAATCTGTGAATCTTTCACAGGGTCTTGCTCCATTCAACATCCTGATCTGCCCCTAGACAGCAGGAGCATGATTAGATCTGCTAGGACTTAAGGAAGGGCTGAAGGACAAAATCAATTACACCAGGTCAGCAGAGGAACCTTCCCACGCTCTGAGCCCACTCAAACCTGACAGCTTTGCACACCCGTAAATGGGTCACTGTAGCACACACACATTTGCTACCTCAAAAATGTGTACCTTCCTTTGGTAGAAGCTGAAGTGCATAGCGCCCTTCCTTCACTGTGATGGCAGCCAACACGACATCTTTGGGGGAGTGTGGCAGTAAAAGTTTCCTACCCTCAGTGGCCATGTGGTTCCAAGTTGATCGTAGATCATAATATTTCTTTAAAATCCTTCTTAATGGATGATGTTTCCACCTTTGGCTGCATCACTGTTTATCCCTTCATTGCTGGAAGATTGGACTTTAAGATTTTAACTAAAATAAAGATCTTTGAAGTCTTTTATGACTACATCCATAGGGCTAATCTTTAAAACTGGAATCAGAGGAAATATATTTGAAGTTCCAAATGCATATTCCCAAACTGTTTTATTAAAAGCCTATAACCAGTTTATATTCGAATTATCTGTATAGTATAGCACCCTCACCTCATTAAGTAATTTTTTCCCAATTTCTATTTATTTAATTGCTGGGAAAATGGTATTTCATTTTTTTAAAATTGTATTTCTTTGATTATGAGTAAAAATGCTTTTTTTCTCTATTAGGCATTTTTATTTCCTCTTCTATAAAATATTTGCTCATGTCTTTTACTTGTATTTTTATTATATTTTCTCAATTTGTTTTTATGTTTATTTTTGTTTTTAAAATTCTGTAACTTTATCTAAATGACCAAAGTACCAAATCATTTTAGAAGGATGACATTATAGTAACTAGATTCTATTGATATTTTAATGCTTTTCTCATCAATTTGATACACAGTCTTTATAGATTAACGATGGTAATCCTTTGACTTATTTGTTGCAGATATTTTCCTGGTTTATTTGCCTTTGTACTTAGTTTATGATATGTTTTACATTAAAAAAAACTTTTGAATTTTATGTAGTTAAATCTTAGTCATACTTTCGGAGAGTCCTCCATCTAATGATCAGAAACTCGCCGTATTTATTTCTTAGGAGTTTTCTATGGTTTCATTTATTTATACTAACCTTGTAAAATTTACCTATAATTATTTTTCTCTATCAAAATGTACCAAAATCTTTCCAACTTCAAGGTCTTCACTGAGGTTAGTCCACCTACTCATCATTAACCTACTCCCACTCATCCTCCTCTCTTGGGAGTCACGGCTGAACATTTGTCTTTATATTAGTTTTAATAGAACCTTTGGTATACAAGTGAGCATAATGAATTTCCAAAAGAGTGATATAGTATGCAGCGTTTTATGTATTATTTAGGTTGGGAATAAAACTTAAGACTTCTTGACTTCGAGTCTAGTAGAGTCAACTGGTGTGGCACAAATACTACTAGACATAGAGATAGGAAACGCAGATTCCATTCCCAGCTCTTCTGTCTAGTTGTTATGTCATTGGAATGGTTATTTAAAATCTCTGAGTCTCTGTTTCTTCACCAATAGAAAGATAATTCTCTAACTTACTTATGGGGCTAGTCATGAAGATTAAATGAGTTATTGGATGTGAAATCACCTAGTCAGTGTCTAATGCCAAATACATGAAGTTCTCCTTTTGCTTCCAAACCATATGCTCTTAAAGAAAATGCAGATTTAAAAAATCCATTTTAGGGGCCAGCCCAGTGGTGCAGAAGTTAAGTTTGCGCGCTCCACTTCTGTGGCCCAGAGTTCGTGGGTTTGAATCCTGGGTACAGACCTACATACCGCTCATCAAGCCATGCTGTGGCAGTGTCCCACATACAAAATAGAGGAAAATTGCCACAGATGTTACCTCAGGCCCAATCTTCCTCAAGCAAAAAGAGAAAGATTAGCAACAGATGTTAGCTCAGCGCCAAGCTTCCTCACAGAAAAAAAGAACAATCCATTGTTCTTTTGTAAACTGTCTTAATTTGATTAAAAATATTACCTACAGAGACAGACCTAAAATTTTATAACAGATAAAGGGAATATGAGTTGACATTATATATAAGACATTTAATGTATATAACAAATATAATAAACTGCCATCCACATTATGAAAATTCTCAGGAATTCTAGTTCCTGCCTGAGGGACAGTTTGTGAGTAGAGAACAGAATAAAGATGCCTGCCCCATTGGTAGGAGAATATCAATGCAATGGCAGCAAAACAAGGCAAATATCAAAAGAAAGGAGGCCCTTTGAAGAAGCACAATGAAAGGAAAAAAACTCGCCAAGCCATCAGGGCGCTTGCCTCTTTTGTGGGACATTTGACCCTGGGCACTTAATGGAGCCTTGCTTGCTTTAATTGTGAAATGGCAAAGACACTTCCCCGGGCTGGAGTCAGGGGCTGGATCAGATTGTCTTCTCCTTCTCAGCTCTGCATTTCCTTTGCACAGCTTTAACTTTCGATCTCAGCCTCCTTGTCCAAAATTGCTCAATGTCTCAAACTGCGAAACGATAAGCACAAATACAAAATCCTGCTACTAATTGTGTATGTAATTGCTGGGATTAAGTTCTGTGACTGAAAATTCTCTGACGTTAATTCTAAAGCTCTGAATTTATTCATTATTTCCACATAGTCTCTTATCTTGAACCTTAAGAGGAAGGCGTTAATCCTTCCAGCTTTAAACCAGGGCATGAAGCCCTGGTTGGTTGCATTGGAGGCGCAGAGAGCCTGAATAGTGCACCACTAGGTGGCGCCGAAGATTCGGCTGTGGAAGGAGAACTGAGGATAAACGTACAAGTGAATTTTCCTCTGGGTCTATTGGCTGGCACCAGGCCGCTATTTCCGTCATTGTCAAGGATGTCAGGGATGTCTCAGCTTGAATCTATTGCAAACAGTCCCTCTGCAGTGCTCAGCAGTTTGTAAAGGAGGTCTTGGTCTTCGCAATAGTATCTCCAGGGCCTTATCACAAGATCATTAATGACCAGATCTTTCTGCCTCCTCCTTGCACCTTCCCTGAGTCCCCAAGTCTGGGGCCTATCCTGTTTCTTCAGCCATTCATTCAAGCATTTACTGCATGCTCTTATGTGTCAGGCATACAGCTGGGAGTGACGTGGTTTGAGAGATACAGGACTTTAGCATACTTTTCTCAATCTGCCATCAGTACCAAGTCCAGGCATCCTGCACCAGGATGACTGCTCAGGCCCTGCACTTAGGGGACCAGGTTGTCGGCAGCTGAGCTATGTTTCCAGGAGGGAACAGAGGGAAAATATGGTGGTTCTTATATTTACAGCCAGCCCATAATCGCTCCATCATCCACCACACACTGTCTGCATGAAGGCAGTGAGAGTGGGAATGCAGCTTCTCTGCCCAGCCACTCCCCTATCAAGCTGCCCTTTGCACTTTCTCTTTCTCTTTAATGATGCTCTTGATATTTATTTTCATTTAACTCTAATACAGTGTAATCTTTGGGGTTCTTTTTTTGTTTTTAAGTCAAAAGTCTAGGGAAGTGATAATACCCTGTGTAATAGTATAATGATGGAAATATGTCGTTATACATTTGTCCAAACCCATAGAATGTACAACATCAAGAGCGAACCCTAAGGTAAACTATGGACTTTGGGTGAACATGGTGTGTCCATATAGGTTCATCAAGTGTAACAAATGTACCACTCTGGTGAGTGATGTTGATAATGGGGGAGGCTATACGTGTGCAGGGGTATGGAAATCTCTGTCCCTTCCTCTCAATCTTGTTGTGAACCTAAAATTGCTCTAAAAAAATAAAGTCTTTTTACAAATGTCTTTTGGGAATACATTTATAATGCAATATTATTCTGCAATGAAATGAGATATCAAGCTATCAATGACAAGACATGGAGGAATTTATATGCGTATTACTAAAGGAAACAAGCCAATTTGAAAAGGCTACATACGGTATGATTCCAACCATATGACGTCTGGAAAAGGCAAAGCTATGGGGACAGTAAAAAAGACCAGTTGTTGTCAGGGTTAGGGGAGAGGGAGGAAGAGATGAACAGGTGGAGCACAGGGGATTTTTAGGGCCATGAAACCATTTTGCATGATACTATAACAGTGGATATATGTCACTATATATTTGTCAAAACCCATAAAATGTACAACACAAAGAATGAACCCTAATGTAAACTACGGAATTTAGTTAACAGTAGTGCATCAATATGGGCTCATCAATTGTAACAAACTGACTCAAGAAGTTAATAATAGAGGAAACTGCAGAAGGGGGAGGGAGTACATGGGAACAATTTGTACTTGCTGCTCAATTTTTCTGTAAACCTAAAACCAGTCAAAAAATATATAGTCTATTAACATTTTTTAAAAGTCTCTGGAAAGATTTCATATTTATATGGTGCTTTACAGTTTTCAGATGAATTCATTGGGTTCTCACAAGAGTATCATAAGATGGAGAGGAGTGACCTTGTCCCGAGATTTGGGCGTCAAGGTCAGAGGAATCAAGTGACTTCTCAAGTTCACGCAGCTGATAAACAGCAGGGCAGGGACTTGAATCCAGGTCTTCCTCTCCAGTTCCAGAGCTCTTTTCTCTATATTCCAAACACTTGCAAGCAGGAAAATTGATGGCGTCCTCTGCACTCTCCAGTGAGTCTTCTTTCTTCTCCCAGGGTTTTGGAGCCCAATTAGACAGAGATATACACCATAAATTATGACTCAAGATTTCTCTCTCTGACTCTTTGACATGATTTAATACAAGCATTTGATGTATAAAACAGCATCTTTAATGTGCTTTTTTCCACCAATGATGCTACCATTTCTTTCCTCCTGGAATCTTCTTTGGGAATCTTTGCTTCCTTTCCGCTTTTAGGATAGCACATTAGAACAAGAATGAAAGCAGAGAGACCAGCTAGAAGAGGCTGAGGATGCTTTTATAGACTATAAAGCACTGAGCATGTGGGATTGTTCTCCTTAAAGAGCCACAGCAGCCGTGATGGAATGTGAGCCTTCTAGGAGGCATCTTCCCAGAGCAAATCAGCTTCAACTGTCAGACTGCACGGAGCAAGTCTTCAACAGTGACACCTTGTGGTCGTGAGACTCAATAGCAGAGAAGACTAATTTTCTCCCCTCCTGAGTATGGAGACCATGTTGACTCCTCTTAAGAATGTATAAACCTCCGGAATCCTTCAACATGGGGGGAAGGGAGTGAAAACTCCCAGAGAGGCACCTGCTCTCAGCTAAGTAGTCACTTAGATACTTGAGCAATTCATTAGAAAAACAAAAGAGATGTGACCATTTTTGCACTCCAAGGTTGTGGAGAAGGTCACAACAATTACACAAAGGAATGAGATCTGGAAAGACACCTTTCGAAAATAACTGAAGTTGGTTGCAGATGTCTGTAAAATGACTGGGGCACAGAAGGTGAAGGGGGGGCAGCATGTGTTTCTGATGCGAATGTGGTGGCCGTGTCTATCACACTAAGGCCTGTCCAGCCTCAGAAATGTGAATGAAACCTGAATAAATACAGACGTGGTCAGAAAGGGGAAGACCAATTAGGGAAGTGAAGAGATTGATGGTGAAATTTCTCTGGAAATTTTAATTTTTCCTATGAGAAATGAGGACTGTGGTTTAGAAAGTTACAGTGAAAGTAACTTAGTGCCACATGAGTTACCTCACAGTTGTTGCCGGACAGTGGTGAACAGGAGAGGAGCCCCTGTCTTCATGGAACTCGTATTCTGTAGAGAAAGAGAGACATTCTAACGGGGAGCACAGACTGAATGGAAAAGACAGGCGTCCTGTACTAACTGTTCACATTTGTCCAGCCCCCCTGACCTCTAATGCGGCTGTTCCTCAGGGTTTGGCCCAGGGCCTGGGCTATGGGTTAAGTTGTGTCCCTCGAAAGATGTGTTGAAAACCATCAACAAAACGAAAAGACAACCTAACAATTGGGAGAAGATATTTGCAAACCACATATCAGATAAGGGGTTAATATCCAAAATATACAAAGAACTCATACAGCTCAACAAAAAAAACAATAACCCAATTAAAAAATGGGCAAAAGATCTGAACAGAGATTTCTCCAAAGAAGATATACAGATGGCCAACAGGCACATGAAAAGATGCTCAACATCATTAACTATCAGGGAAATGCAAATCAAAATTACAATGAGATGTCACCTCACTCCGGTCAGAATGGCTATAATTAACAAGACAGGAAACAGCAAATGTTGGAGAGGATGTGGAGAGAAGGGAACCCTTGTTCACTGCTGGTGGGAGTGCAAACTGGTGCAGCCACTATGGAAAACAGTATGGAGTATCCTCAGAAAATTAAGGATAGATCTACCACATGATCCAGCTATTCCACTGCTGGGTATTTATCCAAAGAACTTGAAAACACAAAGGCATAAAGATACCTGCACCCCTATGTTCACTGCAGCATTATTCACAATAGCCAAGACTTGGAAGCAACCTAGGTGCCCATCAAGGGACGAATGGATAAAGATTTGGTATTTATACACAATGGAATACTACTCAGCCATAAGAAATGATGAAACCCATCCATTTGTGACAACACGGATGGACCTTGAGGGTACTATGCTGAGTGAAATTAGTCAGAGGGAGAAAGTCAAATACCATATGATCTCACTCATAAGTAGAAGACAAAAACAACGACAAACAAACACATAGCAACGAGACTGGATTGGTGGTTACCATGGGGGAAAGTCAGGGGAGGGAAAAAGGGGTGATTAGGCTCACACGTGAGAAGATGGACTTTAATTAGTTTTTGGGTGGTGAACATGATGTAATCTACACAGAATTCGAAATATATTATGATGTACATCTGAAAACTAACAACAAAAAAAAGAAAATGTGAAGAACACAGGAGAATCTCATGATATAATGTTAGATGACAGAAGGAGAATAAAAAAGAGTGAATAATTTTGTAAAATATGTGTATATATATTCTCGCTATTTTACCAATAAAGGCACCCAGGCAGTGAAAAAGAAAAAAGAAAAGAAAAGAAAAGAAAGATGTGTTGAAGTCCTAACTCGCAGAACCTCAGAATGTGAGCTTATTTGGAAACAGGGTTTTTGCAGATATAATTCGTTAAGATGTATCAGACTGGAATAGGAATGGCCTTTAATCTAATATGGCCCCTCCTTATAAGAAGAGGAGAGAAAGACACACGGGAAACAGAGTGCCACATGAAGACATACACTCACCAGGCGAGGACGTCTTGTGATGACAGAGGCAGAGACTGGAGTGGTGTATCTGCAAGCCAAGCGACACCGAGGATCGCCAGCAAACCCCAGAGGCTAGAAGAGGAAAGAGGACTCCGCGCTGCAGGCTCCAGAGGGAGCGTGGCCCTGTGACACCCTGATTTCTGACTCCTAGCCTCCAGAGCTGTGAAGGAATAACTTCCTGTTGTTTTAAGCCACCGGGTTTGTGGTACTGGCGATGGCTGCCCCGGGGAACTAACACGGGCCCCATTTTCCTCCATTCTCACCCTATGTGAGCCTATTCACTCCCATAATTGTAAAAAATGTCTGTGTGCTGATGACTCCCAGGTTTATACACTAAAGCTCTATTATGTGAAGAGTGATTTCAACTCTACGCACATGGCAAAGAAAAACTCTTCCTTCTCCCATTTCCACAATCCAGACTTTGGTTTCCGTTAACCCAGAGAAGATATTGTTGGGGGAGAGGGGAAATGGGAGCAGTGGCCACAATCTAAAGAGAAAAGTGAACCTGGCATTTGAGCTTCCAAAAGCTCAGGGACAAGAGCTATTAGAGTTTTTCAAAGATAATTCCTAACCGTTTATGCTTTGGCCTTACATGCTGACTTTACGACCTGACCCTGAGGTCAGAGGAGACTCTACTGCGTCTCCAGCCCACAGCTCGCCTCTTATCTCCCAGCTTGTGTGACTAACTGCTTGACACATCTGCTTGAATGTCTCAGAAACACCTCAGACAAGAACGTTCAAAACGGAACTGCAGATTGTCCTCTCTCAGCAGTTTCTCGCCTGTCTCCCTTGCCCCATGGTAATCCAAGCCAGCGTAACTCCTCTCAGGGGAATCGTTGGAAATGGCCTAATTGAAAGCCCTGCTTTCGCATTTGCCTCCATACAGTCCATCCTCCACATGGCAGCAGTTGTGTCATAGCTATGCTGGTTAGAATCTTTAAAAATCTTCCTCATGTCCTTAGAATAATCTAAATCCTTTTCAGGGCCACCAGGTCCTGTGGAATCTTGCCCTCCAACTTCGCCTCATGTTTCTCTCCTCCCAGCTCACTGCATTGCAATCATCCTGGCTTCCTTCACCCTTCTCAGACAGGCTGCCGACTTCTCATTGTATCCTCATGCGGCAGAAAAGAGAACTAGCTAGCTGTCTGGTCTCTCCTTATAAGGGCACTAATCCCATTTATGAGGGCTCCACTGTCATGACCTAATCACCTCCCACGGCCCCACCTCCAAATACCATCACGGTGGGAATTAGATTTCAACATATGAATTTTGAAGGGACACAAACGTTCAGTCCATAACAGGGCTCTAAAGAGAGAAAGGTAAATGAGGCCATAAGGATGGAGCCGTAATCTAATATGACTAGTCCTTGTAAGAAGAGGACATGGAGACATGTACCACACAGAGGAAAGACCATGTGAGGACACAGTAAGAAGGCGGCCATCTGCAAGCCAAGGAGAGAGGCCTCCGGAGAAACCAAACTTGCCAGCACCTTCATTTCTGACTTCCAGCCTCCAGAACTGTGAGAAGATAAATTTCTGCTGTTCAAGCCGCCCACTCTGTGGTATGTTGTTATGACAACCCTAGCAATCTAATACAGGCACGTAGTAAGCACTTGATAAAATCAAAGGGATAAATGAATTATACAATTAAAATTTCACAATGGTGGTAAGTACTAGGAAGGATAAATGAAGATTGCTGTGAACCAACAGTAACATGACTGACCTCGGCTGGATTACTTGGAGGGCTGGTCTGAAGAAGTGATGTTTGGGTTGAGACCTGAAGGACTGGTGGCCGTTAGCCACGCAGAAGGGGTTAGAGGTTGGTAGAAGGTCTTCTACACTCAGAGAAAACAGTGTGTGCAAGGGCCCTGAGGTGGAAAGGAGCGTGATGTGTTTTAGGATCTGAAAGGTAGAATGCAGAGAACAGAGGGAGAGAGGTTCTAGAAGAGGCTGGTGAGGCAGGCCAGAGCCAGACCAGGCAGGGCCTTTCAGGCCACACTGAGAAGTCTGGGGTAATGGCAATCCAGTTTTGCTTTTTTTTTTTTTTCTTGAGGAAGATTAGCTCTGAGCTAACATCTGCTGCCAATCCTCAATCCTCCTCTTTTTCTTTCTGAGGAAGACTGGCCCTGAGCTAACATCTGTGCCCATCTTCCTCTATTTTATATGTGGGACGTCTGCCACAGCATGCCTTGATAAGTGGTACATAGGTCCATGCCCGGAATCTGAACCGGCAAACCTCTGGCCGCTGAAGCAGAGCACGCAAACTTAACCACTGCACCACCCGGCCAGCCCCTGGCAATGCATTTGAAGTACAGGAAGACAAGATCAGATCTGTGTAACAAGCCCACTCCGGCTGCTGTGTGGAGACTTTGTAAGATGGCAGTGGGGTGGGTGGGGCAAGGACGGGTGTAGAGAGACCAGGAGTCCACAGGAGGCAAAATGGGAAATTGTGGCATGGACTAGGGTGATGAAAGGAGAAATGAACAGACAATTCCAAATGATATTTAGAAAGATATGCAAAAAAGGAAAAGACCAGTTCCCTGCCCTCAAAAACCTTACTTTTTCGGAGCCTGGAAAGCCGTGTGGAAGGTAGCAGTGTAGCAGATAAGGGAAGAAATAAATAGAAAAAGGAAGGAATAGAACCTGGTCTAACAAAACCCTGAAAGTATTAAAAAGGGAATTCTGAGAGGAGATAGTCTAAAAACCGGGCGAAGATGCAAATCAGGATTGTCCTGCCTAACGCTGTAGGTCTGACGATCTTACAGAAGCCCCCTGTAACACGGGAGCCACAGCATGGACTGGTTCACCACTGGAAATAATCATATTTTGCATTAATAGTTTTGGCTTTCAGCCCATCTTCATGCAGTTTCAGATCTGATTTTTTTTTGCTCCTTGACAGATTGCACTCTTGGTTGCCTTTTAATTATTGAATTGCTGTTCTTTATCTGCAGTCTGACTAGTAACCTTATTATAACAATTGCCCAAGACTCAGAACTGAAGAGTGCACAATAAAAATCCACAATAATGAAAATGCTTTAAATTAAATAAAAATCTCCTAACAAGTAGCAGAGCATGCTGGAATGGATGGTATGAGTCACCGACTGTATGAATGATTTATTTTGGAAGTTATATCAGCTAAAGAAAATCATATTTCGATCTCAACATTCCATACCCAGGCCTGTCCTAATACACTCATCACAGAGCCTCTGAATGAAATAGCCTCATGCAGAGATTATTAATCCATAAATAATATCCTAATAGTCTGCTGGTATTTATGACTACTGTTTTTAAAAATATTTGCTACTGGCTTTAATAGCTGTTGTATATTTCTTTTCAGTGTCTCATATACATTTGTAACTGTGTGTGAGTGAGTGTGTTTGTTGTTTTGCAAACTCACTAAAAAAGCCATACTGTGATATACAGGCTAGAATCTCCTTCTCTTTCTTATTTTTAAAGAAGAATAAGAAAAGAAAAGAGGTTCATAAAACATTAAAGAAAATTCCAATTTTGTGACTTGAGAATGCAAAGCGGTTTAATGAATAGAGAAGTAGAGAGCTATGTTCTAAATTCTATTCCTCCTTTACCAAGACAGCACAAAGGAATCAAATGGGGAGAGATTTGATCAGGCACTTTACAAAAGAGGAGATCCAAACGGCCAGTCATGATACGAAAAAGTACTCAACCTCCTCAGTGATCAGAGGAATGCAACTTGAAATAAAAACGAGATACCATAACAGAATGGCTATAATTAACAAGACTGATGATACCAAGCATTGACAAATACATGGAGCGATGGGAACACTCATACGTTCCTGGTAGGAGTATAATTGGTACAACGACATTGGAAAACTGATAGACAATATTTAGAAAAGATGAACATGTACATACCCAATGATTTTACTTATAAAAATACCGTTGTATTGATTTTCTGTGGCTGCTGTAACAGATTACCATAAGCTTAGTGGCTTAAAACAACAAATTTATTATGCTATGGTTCTGCTGTTCAGAAGTTTGACATGGGTCTCCTGGGCTAAAATCAAGATGTCAGCAAGGCGGTGCTCCTTCTGGAGCCTCCAGGGAGGAATCTTTTCCTTTGATCATTTCAGCTTCTAGAGGCCACCCTCAGTCCTTGGCTGATGCTTCCCAAGCCGTCAACAGTGGGTGAGTTTTCACACTGCATCATGCTGACCTCCTCTTCTGCCACCATATTGCACATTTAAGGATCCTGGTGATTACACTTGGCCTAGCTGGATCATCCAGAATAATCTTCCTATCTTAAGGTCAGCTGATTAGCAAATGCACTTCCATTTGCTACCTTAGTTTCCCTTTGCCATAAAATGTAACATATTCATAGGTTCTAGGGATTAGGATGTAAACATCTTTGAGGGGCCATTATTCTGCCCACCACAACAGCCAACAGAAATGCATGCACGTGTACATCAAAAGATATGGGTAAGGATGTCTAGAGCAGTATTGCCTTTATTGACCAAAAGCTGGAAATAACCCAAATGTACATCAATGGTAGAATAGATTGTTATATATTATGTATTGTGATATATTCATAAAACAGAATCCTTTACGGCAATAAAATAAATGAGTCACAGCTTCACGCTGCAGCTTAAATGGACCTCACAAACATAATATTAAGCAAGAAGCCAGACACAAAAGAATATTATGGCAGGATTCCATTTATATAAAGTTTAAAAATAGGCAAACATGTCAATTATACTTCAATAAAGCTGAAAAGAAAAACCCCCAGGCAAATGTGCTAGAAGTTAAGGGAGTGGCTGCATTTAGGGAGGAAGAAGAAAGGTGATGACTGGGAGAAGGACGAGGGCTTCTGGATGCTTCTAGGTCGTGCTTTATTTCTTGACCTGGGTGGTTACACAGGTGCGTTCACTTTATGAAAATTCATTGAGTTGTATCAGTAAGATTTGTGTAATTTTCATTTCTGTGTTATGCTTCAACAAAACGTTTTTAAAAATGGCATGCTTGTGGTCCTGTTCCTTATTAAATGTTTTTTACCTATTAGTTTCATATTGTGGAGAGGCCCACACGAATCACTTTGGAAGCAGATTTTCTGGGCCCTGTGAACAGCCACACGAGTGAGCTTCAGAGCAGCTCTTCTCCCTTTGACCCTTCAGATGAGACTGCAGCCCAGGCCGACACCTTGACTGCAGCCTGTGAGAAACCTGGAGCCAGAGGCACTAGGGAAACAACTCCAAGATTCCTGACCCAAAGGAATTGTGAACTAGTAGATGTTTGCTGTTTTAAATCACTAAGTTTTGGGGGTAACGTTTTACTCAGCGTCAGATCCCTAAAAGGAATCACCTAGTACTGCTTCCCATAAGCATATGGGATCCATGGGAGAAGCTTGGCCTGTGCAGTTAGCAAATCCACATGAAAGCATAAGTATAGCACTGATTAGAAAGTCAGCTCCTTAAGGCAGTGCCCTGTCATACATACAAGGGACAGATTTAGTGCACAATCCACGTTTTATGGTCCAAGAGCAACATCTTTGTTATAGAAGAAGATAGAGAACAGTGACAGTATGTCAGAACAGTCATGCCTAGACATCCCAGAGCAAACACTAGGTACAGAGATAAAATTCCTATTGGCTGAGATTCCAACACACTCCAGATATACAGCCCAGGGCATGGATTCCTTTCCTGCAAGACTTCACATGAGCCCTTCTTTTCCTTCAAGTACAGCAACCAATGGTTCCCAGATCCTTTTCAACTCCTATGATGGTTGCTCAAGCCTTCCTTGGGGCAATTGTTCTGAAAAATGCCACCCACATGACAGAAACAAGTGAATTCTGGGAAGTCATATCTCCCCTCGCCTGCTTCAAGCCTGGTCCATTCAGTCAAGTAACCAAGATATGCTGTTGGCTGCCATGTCTTCTCAGCTGCCCACTCTACAACCCAGCATGGAAGAGTATGCAACTTCCTCCTGGCCAACCTTGTTTACACTGTCTTGTTAAAAGAATTTGTGGTTATGTATCAGTGAATCGGGCCACATGCTTTCGTGAGGATGTCTCCAAACCACATAATACGTATCATAGCAACCCAACTAGCTTGCTAGCTTTTGAAGACGGTTATTTTGCCTCCTGCATCCTCTGTAGCAGCAC
Source organism: Equus quagga (assembly GCF_021613505.1). NCBI lineage: Eukaryota > Metazoa > Chordata > Mammalia > Perissodactyla > Equidae > Equus > Equus quagga. The sequence continues at coordinate 118,830,181 of NC_060274.1, read as the reverse complement.
ATACAAAGGCAGCTTGGTCGTATGTGCCCTTGAACTCATGTGAGGAGCCACACAGATACACATGTGCAGAAATATGCTTATTTCTACAGTTAACTCACATGTGCCAAGAAAATGTAGCTCTTTTATTTCCTGTATCTGATCTGTTCTTGATCAGCTCCTCTGTCCCATTGGGTAACTATAAAAAGAAACAAAATTGAAGCTGATCAGTGTATATTTTCACATTTTATTTTGCCTTAAATGGTCTTTTTTTTTTTAATCACTCAGCCTCTTCATGGTGTAAAGCTCAGTTGTTCAGACTTCCTCTGTACCTGGTTCCCTTCAAGGATGGTGTGTGGGGAAGGTATAGAGTATTCAGGGCCATATGGTAGCAGAGACGGGGGAACCTGGAGCCTTCACTGAATCATTTCACTCAAAAAATATTGATCAAGACCCCACTATGTATCAGGCAGTGTTCTAGGCACTGGATATGCAGCAATGAACAAAACAAAGTCCTCGTCCTCTGGCTGCATGGATCTTACATTCTGCTGGACGTGTGTCAGATAATAAGCAGACTCATAATATGTAATATGTCAGTTGGAAGCAAGTGATATGGGGGATGGAGAGGCAGATTATGGGAATAGGGAGTGCAGGGTGAGGTAGTTGTTATTTCATATAGGGTGGCCAGGGAAGGCTCCATTAATAAGATGACGTTTGAAGCTAAGTCCTGAAGAAAGTGAGGGACTGAATCTGGGGGAGGGGACATTCAGGCAGAACAGCAAGTGCAGAGGCCTGGAGGCAAGAGTGGACGTGGTGTGTTGGAGGAAGAGCAGAGGTCCCAGATGGCTGGTCTGGAGGGAGTGAGGGTGACAGGCAGTGGGCAGCCAGATTGCAGCAGGCCTGGTAGACCATAATAAGGAGTTTTGGCTTTTACTGTAAATGGGATGAGAAGCCATTGGAGGATTTTGAGCAGAAGAGTGACTTACACTTTAAAAGTCCCACTCCAGGCGCTCTTTGGGGAGCAGACTATAGACGAGCAAGAATGGAAGAAGAGGGGTGAGTTAGGAGGTGATTGCAAAAATCCTGCTGCGAGATGATGTGCCACGGACCAGGGTGGTAGTGCCGGCAAGATTTACCAGTGGTCTGAGAAAAAAAGAAATCAGGATACTCTGTGATTTTTGATTGAGCAACTGGAAGACTGGCATTTCCATATGGAAAAAGAGAGGACCAAGATGAAGAAGTTTTCTGAGAGGAGAGGGGGACAAGAAGCTCAGTTTTGGATACCTTTTTGTTTTGCAAGCAGAAATGTTAAGGAAGGAACTGCTTTTAAAGGTCTGGAGTTCAAGGAAGAGCTGGGACTTGAGACGTACAGTTGAGATTTGTAGCGTATGAGGAGTATTACAGTCCTAATGCTGGATAATATCACTAAGGGGTTCAGTATAGAAAAGAATTCCAGAGTCTAGAGATAAAGAAGAATCTGCAAAGGGATTGAGAAAGAGGATGGGTCCCAGCCATTTGCCCTGGTCTCAACCTCTCCCCCGGATGGCAGTATCTTCCACCAACCTCAAGCTTCCATCTGCCCCCAGCACTTTCCACATGGCCTCTTGGCTGGGTAAGAATGTCTGGATCCTGGGCTAGCTGTGGGGAGCCAGAGTGCTGCCTGAAGCTCCTTCATGCAGCCACTTCCTCAGCCAATGCCTTACAACTGTTCTTTTGTCACCCTGGACAGATGGGACTTCAACAGGAAGCTGGGCACCTCCTGTAAGTTGTGTCCAGGTATACGTGCCACAGTCAGCCTTCACCTTTATATCCTCAGGCTCCCTGATAATTACTTGTTTCTCTACTGTTTCTCTCCCCTGTCCTCCACCCACCCACACACACACACACACACTCTTAAGGGTTCCACCTCTAGGAAGGGACAACAAGAACCTATCTGATCTCTCATCCCAGCTGGGTCTCTCCTCACCCTTTATAGCCTTCTTTCTAGCACCTACCGGATAGGTCTTCTCTCTGACATGGCCCTCCCTTTTCTAAAAGTCACCTACCTATCCAACCAGCCATGGCTCTTGATATGTTAGAGGAGGAGTTCTAGAATTTAGAAATCCCTCCTCTCTTTCCACAAAGCCTACCTTTCAAGACCAAGCTCTTGACTAAGAGGTCAAGCAAGTGGGATTTGACACCCAAAGGTGATCAGTTGCCTCGGTTCTACCCACCCTGTCCTTCGCTGGGGCACTAAACTCTGACTCAGACTTGGAGGGAGATTGCTGAAAGTAACACAATTTAAAGGAGAAATGAAAATAATTCCTTTTCATATTTTCAAAATATGATTCTGTTCTCAAATCTACCACCTACACTCAGATAAGAATTCTCCCTTTCCCTCTCATTCCCTACACACCTATAAGAGAGGGGGATCAAGAGGTGAATTGCGAACGGAAAGCTTTATGGGTCAGTAGTGAGGTAAGTGGGACAGAGACAGAGTGGGGCTGAGGTGGAAGAGAGGAGAGAGCGTGAAAGGGCAGATGAGAATCAGTGGACGGAGAATCAGAGCTGGGAGCACAGGGCAGGCCAGAAGGCTTCCTCCTTTGTCTTCTCCAGGCTGGGAACGGGGACAGGGAAGGCGCACATTTTGAACATGCAAGTTCCCAACCCCTGGAGTCAAGTTCAGGGAGAGGCCCGGAGATCTGAGTTCTGTGCCAGCAGAGGGGAGGCTGCAGGGGAGTTGCTACTGAGCCCAGAGAAGATTTAGCACATTGATTTTCTCCCCCTTTATTTTTTTCTAGGCACTGTGGTTTGTGATTGAGTGGGGAGGTTGGGGAGGACAGCCAAGCTTTTAAAGGTGCCAATACTCCAGCAAGAAATAAGGAATAGTGGCTGCTAAAAGAGCCAGATTCTCTGTTCTACCCTCCTGTGCCTCATTTTTCTTTTCCTCTTTCTACTTTCTTGGATGACCCTGCCTGTCAACAAGGTGATTAACAGCTTTGGTGAAGCACAGAGTAGACCTGGGAGGAGGGCTCAGAGAAGGAGTGAGGAGGCTCTGGTCCTGAGCTTGGCTGATGATCCGACCTTGAGCACATCCACAATGCAGCCCAGCTCCTTGGCTCCTGTCTTCCTTCCTTCACGTGGTCTTTCATCCCTGCATCCATCGAAGATTTATGGAGTGTCTTTCATGTGCCAGGTACTCTGCATACAGTTGTGACAAAACAGACATGGTCCTGCCCTCAGGGGGTTTACGCTCTAGGAAGGTAGATGACATTAAAGAAATGGCAAAAAATGAGTATGTGCCCACAGGTAATGATCAGCACCAGAAGGGAAAGAACAGCACCCTACGAAAGAGAACCATCAGGCAGGGGCTTCCTACTTTAGATGGTGGTCAGGGAAGTTTTCTCTGAGAGGTGACATTTAAGTGGGGTCCTAAAGGATCACATAAAATGGAGGTGAGACCCAGACCACACCCACAGGGATAATATGCCAAGGAAAACAAGAGATGATGAGAAAGGAGCTCAGGCTGACTCCTCAAACTGACAGAACGGGTTTGGGAGCTACCTTCCACATTTTTTTGTCACGCTTAGGCATTAGCATCTACCGTTAAGGTGGTACCTACCAAAGGAAATCGTGTCTGCATGTTTCCGGCCCCTGACAGAAGCATGTTAAACTGCATAGTGGTACAGGTCTGCTATTTTTTGAAAAAAATAGAACTTTCTAAATTAAAAGAATATGTGAATGATGCTATAACTAGGATGCAAAATACTTTTTATAACAAAAGTCAGGAAACAGAGATACTTGTGAAATTAACTCTCTTCTTCATTTTCATTGGGGGGTAACCTCAAATCCCTTTACCCAAACAGGAAATTGAGTATGTCCCAAGATCTTTCCTCCACAGTGGTAACACTCCCACCCGGCAGACTTCGAGCTACGACCAACAAAGACCATTTGAGACAAGTTGAATGTTTGTGACTACGGTCACAAATACTCTTTCCTTTCTTTTCTCCTTATTGTCTATCTCCATGTCCACACGTTCAGCAAATATTTACTAAACACCTGACGTGTGCCAGGCCCCCTTATTGACACTGGCTGGGAATACGACAGCGGACAGAACAAAACAGACTTGTCCTCTTCTCATGAAGCTTAACTTTTGCTGGGAGGAGACAGTCAAGAAATAAACAGATTAACATGCAATGGGTCTGTTAGCCATTGGTGATCAAAAGAGAACTAGAGCAGAGAAAGGGGATGGAGTGAGTCCTGGGGCTCAGGCTTCCTACTTCATATATAAGTCGTTTACATTTGAGCAGAGACCTGGAGGACCGGGGGAAGGAGTGTTCAGGCAGACAGAACAGAAGATGCAAAAGCTCTAAGGTGGGCTGTTTGATTTGTTCTAGAAACAGAAAGCTGGTATGGCTGGAGTGGCGTGAGAGGTTATCTTAGTTTGCGTCCTCCCTGAGACCAGGATTTAGGTGTGAGGGGTTTAATTTGGAGGTGATCTTAGGAAGCAGAATGAGAGAATAAGGAAGTGAGAGAGGGAAGGAAGGAAAACTAATAAACGAGACATAAATGAGTGGGTTACCACTGTGGGCAACTGAGGCTCACTCCTATGGGGACTTCTGAGAGATTATATGGAACATGCCTCAGAGCTGCCCCACTGAGCAGTCAGGAAGCCGGGTATTCATCCAACTCCTGTCTCACTGGTGAAGATGGCTCCCGGAACCTGCCCCTGAAGCCATAGAATACCTCCAGGCAGACACAGGAAGCCCTTTGGAGCATAGGGCAGGGTCTGCAGGTGACCTCCCAGGCAAGCCAGGGCATGTGGGCAGGGCAGTGACTGTGTCTGCTGGGAGAGAGAATGGCAGAGATGAGATCAGAACAGAGGTAGGGCCCAGATCATGTAGGCCTGGCAGGTCACGATAAGAACTATTGATTTTTATTTTCCACGAGATGGCAAGCATTTGGAGAGTCTGAGCAACATAATCTGATTTCCATTTTTAAACAAAATATTATGATTGCTGTGGGGAGAATAGACAGCAGGGGAGCAAGGATGGAAGCAGAGAGACCAGTTAGGAGGCCTTTGCTATAATGTAGGCAAGAGATGATGGCAGCTGAGCACAGGGTGGTGGCAGCCTGATGGTAAGACGTAGCTGGCTTCTCAATATATTTTGAAGGTAGAGCACAGAGAATTTGCCAATAGATTGGATGTGGGACATGAGAGAAAGAGGGGAGGGTAAAACAAACTATGGTTTCTGGCCTGAGAAATTGGGAGAAGAGAATAGACGTTTATTGAGATGGGGTGGGCTTAGGAAGGAGTGGTTTTGGGCCTGCTATATTTGGATGTATCCAAGTAGAAGATATCCAAGAGGAGACATTGATTAGGCAGTGGGATATGTGCATCTTAACTCACGCCTACCTGACCCACAGTTTTGGCCCATTCCCTTGGCCAGCCCAGAGTGTCCTCCATCTTGGCATGACACTGCATGATGTCTTTAAATCTGGGCATTTCCATCCTACCGCCATACTTTCTTTTCAGCTCTCATACTCCTCCTCCCCCACCCCTAAATCAAAAGATGAACAGGTGATTAAGAAGTGCCCTATGGGGGCTGGCCCCGTGGCCCAGAGGTTAAGTTCGCACGCTCCGCTGCAGGCGGCCCAGCGTTTCGTTGGTTAGAATCCTGGGCGCAGACATGGCACTGCTCATCAAACCACGCTGAGGCAGCGTCCCACATGCCACAACTAGAAGGACCCACAACAAAGAATATACAACTATGTACCAGGGGGCTTTGGGGAGAAAAAGGAAAAAATAAAACTTTAAAAAAAAAGAAGTGCCCTATGCTTGGAGAAGGACCATTTTAATGCGTTTCCTCACCTTACTTCCATCAATTCCTTTCCAGCACCTCCCAAGCTAAGGTAGAAATGCTTGCATAAGTTGTACTGCAGCCTAAATAAATACTTCTGAGGACTTTGCTCCATTTCATGCTCACCAAGCAAGCTACTGAAGACAAGGTTTCTCATGTGCCTTGGTATGGGGAAGAGAGTATTCGGAACAGTGGAAACAAGCTATGTTTCCCCTAGAAAGATATACTAATGCTAACTTACAAAGTAAGCAATCTCTACAGCTCAACATCCTAACACAGTAAAAGTTAATTTCTTCCTACATCAGAGTCCACTGTAAGTCAGGCATCTCTCCTGGGGGCACTCTTCCATGTGGTGACTCAAGGACCCGAGATCCTTCCATGTGTGTCCCTCCGTTGCAGAGTCCTTCACTTCCAGCACTGGGACATTTTATGGCCAGATCTCAAAGGGGCATATAAGGGCATATATCACTTCTGCCTACGTTCCATTGGCTAGAACTCAATCACATGGTTCCACCTAATAGCAAGTGAAGCCGGGTAATAAAGTCTCCCCACGTGCCCAGGTGGAAGAAACCGGACTGGGGAGCATGTAGCCTGTCTCTGACACAGAAGGTTTACCCCTCCTTAAATGAATACATTGGCACTCTGTTTTTGTCTTTATTCTCTTGGGAATGTTATGGCGCAACTCTACTTTGCAATGTGTCATTGTTCCCAGTGAACAAAAGATTTTTTTTCCTGCATTTTTCTCCCCAAATCCCCCCAGTATGTAGTCATATATTTCAGTTGTGGGTCCTTCTAGCTGTGGCATGTGGGACACCACCTCAGCGTGGCCTGACGAGCGATGCCATGTCGGCGCCCAGGATACAAATCAGCGAAACCCAGGGCCGCCGAAGCGGAGCACGCAAACTTAACCACTGGACCTCGGGGCCAGCCCCAAAAGGTGTTTCTAATCTGCAAAGTTTAGAGGACCAAACCATGCTGACCCCAAGTGCAGTCAACCCCTGAGGTTTTCCCAGCTGCCTCTCATCTGGAACACTGCCCACCTGAGTCATCAGGAGAGGACCAGGTACATTACCTTTGCTCTGTTTAATATGTCAGTGAAGTGTGTCCTAAATTTACTTACTTCTAGGATCTCTTCCTAATTCCCCAGTAGGCCAGGTTTTACTGCTGTCACGTGCTACCCATGGCTAAGGAGGGAATTGAGAAAGTGATTAGAAAAAGAATAAGGAAAAGAAAAGGAGGGAAAGGGCCGGAGGTGGGGGGGTAAGGGGAGAAGAAAAGCTACACGGTGACGATAAAAACCTATCATGAGAGACAGGACGAGAAGCTAAAGGTGAAAGTCAACACAGGCAAGAAAGGGGTGGTAGAGAGCCAAACAGTGAGAAGTGCGGGGGCTGTTGTTACGGTGCTCAAGAGAGGGCTGCTGGCCTGAGGAGCAGCAATGGCCACGGGATCAGCCATAAAGGATCAACCTGGCCCCTCTTTCTGGTTTTCTTCTCTGAAGATTGGCTTGCGTCGTCTGCTTGGCAACATTTTTCAGACTGCTGGCTATTAGCAGACAGAGCATGCGCAGAAGAAGTCGAGCCAACTGGGAAACGGCGCTTTGGGGCTGGGGGTCAACTCCAGACAGTGGGACAGGCCAGGGCACGTCGTGGGGGTCACTCCCCTCATGGAAGTTTCCCACAGCTGGGGACACTACGTCCTTGAAGCCTACAGCACCGTTCACTATTCCACTCCATCAGGTCGGCCTCGATTTTGTTTTTCTCTTTTGTTTTCTCTTTTGCGTTTCCTCTCCCTTGCTTTTCTTCATTCTGGGTCACACCTGAGACTTCTTATGGACGTTACTGAATCTACAGGGCACTTAATAAGAGGGTATCCTCAAGACCACCCCAAATGAAGGCTTCTTTCTTCAGGCACCTTGGGGAACCTTGTTCTATTAACACCAAGCCTCGTCACCCCAAACTCCACCCCAGCCTGTCAGTTAAAATGCCCAACTTTCTCTACAGCTGTTTAAAGAAAGGAAAGGAGCAGATGATTACACATAGTGTCATTTGAAAGGAATAAAGTTGACCCTACAAGCCATATAGAAGAACAAAACCAGGTCATCACTTCAGTCACATCTAAGAGTGGCAGTAATGGTGCAATCTTGTTTCATGCAAATATCTCCACATGGGTTGAATGCAGTTTCCAGGAACGTAGTTATCACCCTTCTTTTCCATCCTTTTTGCCAGGTTCGCTGCATCTGGGGGAAGGCAGCGAGTGGTTGCTGTTTTCCCGGCTTCCACTTCTGCCTTCCTCTCCATGGCTTCAGAAACCAAGGCTTGCAGTTTCTCTGAGCTGCCTGGGTCTACCAAGTACTTTCTGGGTTCCATCCTTACTGTTCTTCCATTTAGTTCTTGCTCTGTTTCCTTCTGTCCTTGTTCCTAGGGTTCCTAGGGTTTCCTGGCCCTCCCTTCGCTCGGATTCAGCTTCTGCCTGCTTTCCGGAACAACTACGCTAGAAAGTTCCCATGTCACAACTCCATGCCCTGGCCTTGGCAATACTAATCAGCATGCTCCAGATGTTGGCAAGTCTCAGCTGGGTTCTGCCTTATAAATAAACAGTCTTAAAAAGTTGAGTCTTTTTGCTTTACCGGAGACACCGCCTCATTTCCCACCTCAGTCTCGGATTCCACTGGGGTTACAGCCACTGTGAGAAAAGATTGTGGAGCTGGGTCCTACGATTGGGATGTCTTTAAATAGTAAAGTGCCTTTTAGACTCTCAGAGGTGGATTGGACCTTAGATATCACCTAGTCTAGTGGTTCCCAAAGGAGAATGGAAGGATTAACAGAGCTGAAACATGCCAGTGATAGGAAATGAACACTGGACCCAAGCAGCTGTAACCTACCTCACAGATTGACCAGGAAAACAGCACCAATGCCTGGCTGATCATCAGGACCACAGAGGAACTGAACAGGCACGTTTCTGCTGGGCACATGCTTCCTTTCTCTACTGGATTTCTCTAAAATGTTAATTTAACTTCTTGAAACTCTTTCTTGACCTCTTCTTGTGAAATTGTCTATCCTCCCTCCTACTCCTTCAGTGGTTTTCTCCTTCCTTTTCACTTACTCTTTTTCCTGAGATTCTCTGCTTTCCCACCCACCAATCTGAGTCCCACACAAATACCACAGAATAGCATGGACGTTTCAGTACTTTATATTTACCATGTGCCTTCATAGATACTCATAGATGTTCTCATATTCTCTTCATAGATATTCTCATTCATGCTGTCTCCTAAAGAAAATACTGTCCTGATCAGTTCTCCTTCTATCCTGTGTGCAGTTGGCCTACACAGACATGCCTGTACGCATGAATACGTAACAGGATGTTCAATACCGCTCTTCCTGAGGCCTGCTTGTTGCACCGAATTCCCAAAGGTGGAGAACAATATAATGGGTGTCATGACACCCACATCCTAACGGTGTTAGACCTCATGCAGGACACCTTACGAGATTAAGAAACCAGTGTTGCCAGAGTTAGTTGGTCCACAGCCCACCTCCATCCTGTGAAAGAGAAGGCCTTAGAGAACCAAGGAGGAGACCGTTCCTTTGGAGAGACTGTTGGTGCTTTGCCCTCCTCTCAAGTCAGCAGAGGGTGCTAGGGATTACTTGGAGCCCCTGGCATGTCTCTGGGGCATATTGGGAACTAGTATGTGATACATGCCTGAAAAATATAAAGGCAAAAAACTTGAGGTGGCAGAGGTGAGAGAGTGTGCGTGGGAAAGAAAGCTGGCTTGGAAGCGGTGTGCATTTGTGCAAGTAACTATACAGCGATGATATTTCCTGGTGGACCAAATGTGTGACGTGCTGGAAGGAGATGACCTGGAGCCATCTTCAAAGGGACCTGGGCCATGAGCACTGCTGGGAGGATGAACTGACCCAGCAGAAGGGTGGACCCTTGAAGCTGAGAGCCTGAGTGTTGGAGGCTTAAGCAGCCATTGGGAGGCGCCACTGCCTGCTCCATCGGAACAGCATTGGGAGGGTCTAGTGAAGAATCACAGAGAAAACCTGGAAGAAACTTTGAAGAGTCAGCTTTGAAATTCTGCCAAGGCCAGAGACCGCCAACATTACAACACCTAGAAACTGTTCCTTTTCCCTAATCCCTTTCCCCACCCTCACCAGGGCCAGAAATAGCAGCCAACAAGTGGTCAAGGAGCCAGCGGAGGAAAGGGAGAAGCAGCCATCCTGCGCCCATCCTGTACTGCAGGCAGTAGACCTGGGGGAGGAGCAAAGCTCTAGATGGTAGTAATTATTATATGGGGCTGGACGTATTAACCATGGAAAGAAATCTGTTCTTGTGATTAAAGGGACCAGGAAAATCTTAAGACCTGTCCAGGATTGCCCCCAAGGCAAAAACTAGGCCACAGAGCAAAGGAATGCACCAGGAGTTGTGTCCCTCTCATTCAGTACAATGAGAGCACATGTTGACCCCTAGAGAAGGATGACAGTTGAGAAGATAAGGACAAAACATTGCTTGACCTACAGTAAAAATAATTGGAAAGGATGTGTGCCTTGTATTTTGACTTGGTCATTCCCACTGCGATGTTTCTTATGGCTGGATGTTGGGCTCAGACAGCCGTGAATCTTTATTTTCTTCTAGGTACCTCTTTTCTGTTAGGTACCATGACATGTCTTGGTCATGGGTTTATAATCCAAACCACTAGGTTTTCTATAGAGTATTGAATAGCATGCTTTTCTGCTCAGTTGTACTTTTTGTATAAAAATAGAAATCTTTAATAAAACCAGATCAGCATAAACTAGTGTTAACAGAACATGTTACTTTTCGAATGGTGCATCCTCTATTTCTATAAAGAAATAGGAATATCTAGATATTTCTTTCTAATCCAGAGGCCCACATGTGCATAAGAACAATCTTAGGACCTTGTCAAAATGCAGGTTCCCAGGGGCCGGCTTGGTGGCGCAGCGGTTAAGTTCGCACGTTCCACTTCTCAGCGGCCCGGGGTTCACCGGTTCAGATTCTGGGTGCGGACATGGCACCGCTTGGCAAGCCATGCTGTGGTAGGCGTCCCACATATAAAGTAGAGGAAGATGGGCACGATGTTAGCTCAGGGCCAGGCTTCCTCAGCAAAAAGAGGAGGACTGGCAGTAGTTAGCACAGGGCTAATCTTCCTCCAAAAAAATGCAAGTTCCCAGGCCTCATCCTCAGAGATTCTGGTTCAGTAGGCCCGGGATGGGGCCGAGAATCTGCGTCTTAATAAGCATGCCC